>NC_058084.1:492351511-492685897 GCF_014858855.1 Bufo gargarizans | reverse complement strand
GACTGTTGCAGTGGTGGCTGAAGTGAAGCCTCATTCTCTGCTATGACATGCAGACTGATTCTCTGCTGACATGAAGCCAGATTCTCTGTACGGGACCTCTCTCTGCCTGTGTGCTAGGCCTAATATATGCCAATGGACTGTTGCAGTGGTGGCTGACGTGAAGCCTCATTCTCTGCTATGACATGCAGACTAATTCTCTGCTGACATGAAGACAGATTCTCTGTTACGGGACCTCTCTCCTCTGCCTGGGTGCCGGGGCCTAATATCTGAGAATGGACTGTTCCAGTGGTGGGTGACGGGAAGCCAGATTCTCTGCTATGGAACCTCTCTCCAATTGATTTGGTTAATTTTTATTATTTAATTTTTATTTTAATTAATTTCCTATCCACATTTGTTTGCAGGGGATTTACCTACATGTTGCTGCCTTTTGCAGCCCTTAGCCCTTTCCTGGGCTGTTTTACAGCCGTTTTAGTGCCGAAAAGTTCGGGTCCCCATTGACTTCAATGGGGTTCGGGTTCGGGACGAAGTTCGGATCGGGTTCGGATCCGAACCCGAACATTTCCGGGATGTTCGGCCGAACTTCTCGAACCCGAACATCCAGGTGTTCGCTCAACTCTATTAATAACACAAAAGATACAATATGCCATTATGAGCTAAAAATCATAGTTATTGGTCTTGTCAGCATGCTTTCCCACACACTGTTCAATATCTACAAGACATGCTTAAGTATTAATTATACTTTAGAAAAATTGCTTGTTTTTCACTCCATGGTCTAGAACTATACACTACTGTCATTATTTTTTGGTTTCTCATCCCTCTATTAATTCTGGCCACATACACCGTCACAGCTAGCTGCTTCTGTACTTCAAGAAGAAAGATATGGTACTTACCTGCTGTCAGGTCTTATTACTTAAAGTACTAAAACTCCTCAAGAATCACTAAAAATTCAGTTCAGGGATACTGGGAGCTGGAGGGAGAGTAGAACAAGGTCAGTTAGGCATCAAACCAAGCAAACATAGCCAACAGCTCTTAGAGAGATGTAGAATGTAATAACAAAAAGAACCATCAAGAATGTTGCGAAGTTAGAGCAGAATTAATGTTTCTACAGCAGGTAATACAGAACCTGGGCCAAAAATGAATTGATATAGAATGTTAATACTCAGCCTACTATATGCCCTGCCCTCTTCATTTCCTTATTTTCTTCTCATTTTGCTTGATTTTTTAGTCTCATCATTCATTCCCTCTTTCTTCTTATCCTTTGTTTTTTCATACTTCTTCTTCTCATGCATATTCTCTATCTTTTCCTTTCCCTACTCTTCTCATGAACAACATTATGATTGTCCATATTCCCTTGTTGCCTTTCTTTTCACCTTTTTTCTTCCTCTTCTTCTTTCTTATTTTAGTCATCATCCATATTCAATTACTTCTTACCTCCATATTTATCTTCTCTATCTTATAATTTTCCTTCCCTTTCCCTTTCTTCTCTTTCATCAATTTTTTGGTTTGGGTCCTCACTCAGGCATCTCAACAGAGCAGTGCTTCCCAAACTTTGAGACAGTCCTCACAGCGGAGGCACAGAAGGGAGACAGTGCTGATTATATTCTGCTCTTGCCATTATATGGTTGCACCAATATTTAATTTTGCAGCATAACTGACTTTATTTGTACTCTTTTTAATATTCTACTGGATTCAAAAACTTGTTTAAAATTAACTGTGGAAATATTAAATATTATGGCATGGACTATGACCAATAGTCTGACCTTGGCATTACTATGTTCTAGCAGGTGAGTCCCCTGTAGAAAAAGATCAAGAAGCCCTGCAATATAATAATATTTTTTTGCCATTGTATCCATCCTATTACTTGCAGTCTTTTGCCTTTAATTTATATGAGCTTACTTGTCTTTTCCTAGTATGCTGAAAAAAAAAAATAACACTATACCATGGAGATCTTTGCTGGAATTTTGGGCTTGATTTGGTCAATGATCCACTTGGGTACTTTTCTGGCTCCCAATGGTTCATTATCCACAATGTTCAAAGACATCAATGCCTTTATTCTTTTTACTGGGCTGCTTTCATGTTATTAGACAATAATATAGTTTGAACAGTTTTGATATTTGATTTTATGGAAACATCATTATGGAGATTAATAATCAATCAATTCTAACAAGTTTTGGCGATTCACTTCTGATGAATTGCACATTATGATGCCAGTATAAGTCAGTACACTAGTAAGTGAAACAGGGCAGCGAGGATAAAGACAGAGAACCACATGACCCCGGGTGGGGCTCCAGCCAGCAAGCTTGCCTACAATGCTTTGCAGTCAGCCTAACACATAATCAGGAGGGAGGATATTAGCTGGTCTATCAAGCTGTATCTTAGGTCTGAAGCACAGACGTCATTGTAACCTCAGCCACTAAAGTGTCAGGAGGCATCTGCCATGGCTCTGATAGACATCAATTAGACACAAAGGCCAGCCATTTTAAGGTCTTGCAGGGACAGTGTAGGGTATTTTGCTGTTTCCCAAAAACATGTTTAATTTTTTTTACCATTTATGTGTGCAAATAAGCATATTTTAGTGGGTCAATGGCAGTGGTCTTAGAGGTTGTCAATTGCACCTTTTTCCCAAAAACTTACAGCAATTTCTTTCCCATTTAATAATAATTGTACCAAACCTATGACTTCTCTCTGTTACTATAGGCTTCATAATAAAATGTCTGATAAATTACCGATGAGTAGAAAATGAAAGATGTGTGAGAACAGTCACTGTTTTGACTGCCATGAGGTAGAGGTTTAGGTGGAGGCAGGGTCGCAAATGACTCAAATGCATAGCTGTGGTGGTAGTGTTGGTGTTTAGAGATGAGCACATTTAAAAAAAATCGATTCACCGGTTCACTGAATTTTTTCGGAAAAATTTGCTTTGATCTGAATTAATTTGCGGTGAATTACATTTAAAAAAAGCTATTTCCGGGCTGCAGAGAGCCATGATAGTGGTGTAGTGAGTCTGCTATGTTAGTGAAATAATACTGTGAGTCAGTATGATATGCAGATAACAGGGGTCGCTCTTAGAATCACTGCACATTTCACTTATTTTGGCAGTTACAGGGCCAAAACTGACCAAATAACTGAAGTATCAACTCTGCCTTACTGGTCGATGTTAGCGTCAAGAAGAAGCGCAGTCCTTTTACACACTTATAGAAACATAGAATGTGTCGGCAGATAAGAACCATTTGGCCCATCTAGTCTGCCCAATATACTGAATACTATGCATAGCCCCTGTCACTATCCTATATGAAGGATGGCCTTATGCCTATACCGTGCATAATTCCAGCTGATTCAACATAGATGTCTACAGAACCTGTTCTGTTAAAGGCTTATACAAGTAGACACCCCCCCCCCCCCCGACAGAGTGGAGAGGGTGTCAGCAGTAAGTTTGTGTTGACATCTCTGATTAATTTGCCTTTCCTCTGATCTGTCAGAACAATAACCCACAAAAAACGGATCCTGTCTGTGGAGCATACGCCTTCACTTGGTCAGCATTTCCTCAATAATCCATCAATATTGTTAATGCCCCAAAAAAACAGGACTAGATCTAAAACAGAGATGACACGTGAATGGAATATTTGCATGTCTTCTATGTTTTATACTCACTCCTGCTTTTGGCTGCCAAATCATAAGCCAATTCTGATGGGACCAGACAGGCCTTATACCTGCTGCACAGACAGGATCCATTGTGCGTCTCATTTTTCCTTCCTCATGACAGATCAGAAGAAGGGTCAAATAATGATGATGTCAGCCAGGCCGAAAGGCAAAATAGTGGCCCAGTCATGAAATGGGGAGGGTGGGAACAGCATGAGAAGTCCACAGGGTGGAATTATGACATTTTAATGAGGTGGAAGCAGCATGAGGAGACCACAGAGTGGCCCTGTCATGGGACTCCAAGGCGCTCGCTCTCCTCAGCACCGTCGGTGTCCCTTTGCTGTACAGGAGAGAGGACGCGCACAGTGTCCTCGTCTCCTAGGTAACAGGGAGTGGGACAGACCGGCCACGCATGTCTACTCCACGCGGCCGGCGTCCTCAGTTCCCCCAGTAACCAGGTGAAGTCTGAGCACCAAGCTGGACACTTACCTGATCCTGTGTTCCCTGACGATTCTCTGCCTGCTCCTCCTGTACTGCGCATCTCTCCTGGTATTCTGACTCCGGCTTCCACCTGACGATTCTTTGCGGACTCCTGTTGTACTTCGTCTCTCTCCTGGTATTTGACCTCAGCTTCTCTTGACTATTCTCTGCTTATTCCTTGGTACTCCGTAGCTCTCTTGGTATTGACCCGGTCCGTTCACGTTCCGTTATTTGCCTTGTCTGTCCTTCCCGCACGTATCCTAAGTTAGGGACTGCCGTCCAGTTGTCCCCTGTCATCAGGACTCGTGTGGCAAGTAGGCAGGGCCAGGGGTGAGAGTGTAGCGCAGTGGTCACTATCCTCCTCCCTGTGTGTGTGTGTGTGTGTGTGTACGTGACCAATACAGATTAACAGGCCCAATAACCACTGTATTATGAATCCTCTGGTAACCCTGACTGACTATGTCTCTAACCTTACGCAGATGGTGCAGGGGAGAAACTCCATTCTTTTGAGCTAGGACAAGGTTATTTCATTCCTCAGACCTCCAGTCTGCATTTAGAGCCCCAGATTAAGCTCCCAGAACACTTTTCTGGAGACCATAAAAAGTTTATTTCCTTTAAGGAAAATTGCTAACTTTATTTCTGTTTGCGCCCTGTGTTCTCTGGCCCCGAGAGTCAACGCGTGGGCATTGTCATTTCCCAACTACAGGGCATTCTCTTTACCTGCTAGCGCCAGTTGTTTAACATCAGTGAAGGTTTTTTTTCAGGCTCTGGGTACCCTCTATGATAAACCAGACAGGGCTCTGGTAGCCGAGACGGCTCTAAAGGCACTGGTTCAGGGAAATCTACCTGCGGAGGAGTATTGCACCCAATTTAGAAGGTGGTGGAACAAACCAGCTCTTAAGAGTCAGTTTAGGTCAGGTCTGTCTGATAACTGACTAGAAGATCCTTTAAGTTATCAACTTCCAGAGACCCTAGAGGAGATGATGACCGTTGTTGTCCAACTTTACCGGCGGGTTAGAGAGAGACGACAGGAACGACAGTTCTCTTCTCAGATGGTGGTCCAGCCTGAGGCCTATGCCAGAGACAACGCTGAGGTCTCTACCGAAGAACCCATGCAGGTTGGCATGACCCGAGGGAAACTTCGCCACAGACGTGGAGTGTGCTTCTAATGCGGAGATCCAGACCATTGGATCAACCAGTGTCCTAAGAAGGTCCTCTCCTTCAAGTCTCCTAAGGCAAGGCAACCTAAAGACCAGGTACACCCTGATTTTACTAAATGTAAACTTTTGGTACCCATAACGATATCTCTGGGGGTTAATAAATGGCTGGGTAAGGCCTTTATTGATTCTGGCTCAGCGGTCGGCTTTATTGACTCTGAGTATTCTGTTAAAATGGGTATTCCAATGTTTGCTTTACCTACACCTATCTATGTCATGGCTATTGGCGTGGATTGGTGGTATGGTGAGGTCATGTACCTCAGAGGTTTCTCTAACCGTGGGTGTGTGCCACTCTGAGAGATATTCCCTTTTAGTCATGGAGAACTTACCGGTTGAGGTGATACTAGGGTTCTCAGTAAAGTCTGATACATTACCCACAGTCATTAGGAAATATTCTGATGTGTTCTCATCACCTACCCTGGAGGTTCTACCACCCTATAGACCTTATGATTGCACCATAGAGTTAGTAGAAGGTGCCAAGTTTCCTAAGGGACGAATTTATAATCTTTCTAAGCCCGAACGTAAGGCCATGGAAGATTATATTAAGGAGAGCCTCGGTAAAGGGCTCATTAGACCTTCTGTCTCTCCTATGGGAGTGGGGTTTTTCTTTGTTAAGAAAAAGGATGGTGGTCTTAGGCCTTGTATTTCCGGAGATTAAATAAGATCACTGTCCAGAATAGATACTCTCTCCCATTGATTCCGGATTTATCTAACCAGGTTCTGGGGGCAGCCTGGTTTTCCAAGATTGACTTATGGGGCATACAATCTTATCCGAATCAAGGAGGGAGACGAATGGAATACAGCGTTCAATACTCCGGCAGGACACTTTGAATATCAGGTTATGCCTTTTGGACTTTATGAATTATATTATTAGGGCGTTCTTAGGTAAATTTGTTATTGTCTATCCTGACGACATTTAGATATTCTCTCCTGATTTCAAATCGAATGTGTCTCATGTTAGACAAGTATTAGAGGTGTTGAGGGAGAACCAGTTATCCGCTAAACAAGAAAAATGTGTCTTTGGTTTACAGGAGACTCCTCACGCCTTCAAGATGGATCCTGGTAAGGTACTAGCAATTAAGGAATGGGTAAGGCCTTCATCCTTAAAGGCCTTACAACGGTTCTTGGGTTTCACCACTGATTTTTCTGTAATTGCTAAACTGTTGACGGACCTCACTAAGAAAGGGGCAGATTTGGAGAATTGGTCTACTGAGGCTATTTCTTCATTTGAAACACTAAAAAAGGCTTTCAGTAGCACTCCGATTCTGATCCAGCCTGATCAGGAGAGACCTTTTATTGTGGAGGTGGATGCGTCCGAGGTTGGCGCAGGAGCAGTTCTTTCACAAGGTCCTGCTAGCCTTACTAACCTCAGACTGTGTGCCTTCTTTTCCAGGAACTTTTCTCCCACTGAGAGAAACTACAACAGCAGGAATAGGGAATAGCTGGCCATTAAATGGGCATTTGAGGAGTGGAGGCATTTTCTGGAGGGGCAAGGCATTGTGTAACTGTTGTCACTGACCATAAAAACCTAATGTTTCTCGAGTCTGCTAAGAGGTTGAATCCCTGTCAAGCCAGATGGACTATGTTTTTTATAATAAGGCTGTTAACAGCCTGCATTTGTGGGAGGGGCGTCTGGCTATTTATCCCCCCACCTGCCGCTCAGCCAGGCGCCCGAGCCTCACGCATCACTGCGGCTTCACGCTCCCTCCTTCAGTGTCGTCACTTCCGGGTTACCGTGGTCACGTGCCGCCGACGTCAGCTTCGCTGCCAGCCTGTCAGGTAATCGGGGTACAGCGTCCCCGCTCCAGCTTTACTTTACGTCCGGCCTGGTATCTGGCTTCGGGGGTGGCGCGGTCGGGATGCCGCTCTCCCCCAGTACGTTCCGCCCACGCAGTTACAGGCGGCTGGGTCGGGGGAGCGGTGTCCTAGCTTGTGCTCTTCCGTCTCATCGGTGTCCAGGAGTCAGGTCCGGAGGGGGGCCACTTTGCTACCCCACCAGATTACCAGGGGAGAAAGCATATGATGGGAGTACACGGGAGGTAGATGGTTCTGGAGGGTGCCTAACCCAGCTAGATGTAGCGGTGATGAGTATGCCGTGGTATCACCGTATGTCATCTGTATTTTTCCATAAGGCTGCATTTAAATCCTTTAGAGTTATCGGATAAGGGTCATGAAGGATTTAAAGGGCCAGTGGTAGAGTCAGGGCGAGGCTATATTTGAGATTGTTGAAGCAGTGCTTCCAGCACAGCAAGGGTTGTCAAATTCCGGTGTTATGGTGCAGGGGTACTCCTGCGTTCAGGGGGGGGCATTGCTTCATTCATGCTCCCTAACCCCTCCAGCAGGTTACCGGCGGGTTTAACACACCATGCGTGTGCCCGTTTTCAGAGCAGCGATGCAGGCTGGCTATTTAAAAAAAAAAAAGAGAGGGGGAGTTTAAATATAATTAAAAAAAAATATATATATATATATATAAATATATAAATACATATAATAATTCTTGCATATTTAACAGTTTTCAAACCCTACAGCATCATAATGCCAGAATTTGCGGTCTAGTTGAGGGGAAGTTTTCACTTTACTGTTTCAAGTCAGCGAGTTTGTTTCAGTCGCATTGTGCGTCTGTCTCGGTTGTCTATGTCCCTGGATCGCCCAGGTTGTCTATGTCCCTGGATCGCCCAGGGTGTCAATGTCCCTGGATCGCCCAGGGTGTCAATGTCCCTGGATCGCCCAGGGTGTCAATGTCCCTGGATCGCCCAGGTTGTTAATGTCCCTGGATCGCCCAGGTTGTCAATGTCCCTGGATCGCCCAGGTTGTCAATGTCCCTGGATCGCCCAGGCTGTCAATGTCCCTGGATCGCCCAGGGTGTCAATGTCCCGGGATCGCCCAGGGTGTCAATGTCCCGGGATCGCCCAGGTTGTCTCTGTCCCTGGATCGCCCAGGTTGTCAATGTCCCTGGATCGCCCAGGTTGTCAATGTCCCTGGATCGCCCAGGTTGTCAATGTCCCTGGATCGCCCAGGTTGTCAATGTCCCTGGATCGCCCAGGTTGTCAATGTCCCTGGATCGCCCAGGTTGTCTATGTCCCTGGATCGCCCAGGTTGTCAATGTCCCTGGATCGCCCAGGTTGTCAATGTCCCTGGATCGCCCAGGTTGTCTCTGTCCCTGGATCGCCCAGGTTGTCTCTGTCCCTGGATCGCCCAGGTTGTCTCTGTCCCTGGATCGCCCAGGTTGTCTCTGTCCCTGGATCGCCCAGGTTGTCTCTGTCCCTGGATCGCCCAGGTTGTCTCTGTCCCTGGATCGCCCAGGTTGTCTCTGTTCCTGGATCGCCCAGGTTGTCTTCGTCCCTGGTTCGCCCAGGTTGTCTGTGTCTCCCGGTTCTTCAGGGGGTTCGTATATATTCTTTTAATTCTGACGTTGTGTTGTTCTTCCCTTTAGATTGGCTTTTAGTTGTACGTTCTCTACGTTTTCGGCCAGGCAATTCCGAGGCGCTCTCTGGTAAGTCAGTTTATAGTTGATTAGCAAGGCAGGGCGGCAAACTTCGGTTCTACTCAGGGTCATTTTCCTTTCATTAGCTCCAACTTTAGCATTTGGGGTTTTGGAACCGTGCTTCCAAATCCGTTCGTGTCCTACCAGGTAGGTTGTTGGTCCGATGGGCATTTTACTCACCTTTATTGGCCTCACGCTCCGCCGACATCCGGATCGCAGCACGCCAGCCTGCCGGGTGATCGAGGCTCAGCTGGCTCCGTGCTAGCTGCGTCTCGCACCCGACCTGGTTCCCTGCCCCCGGCTGGTGCACGCTTGATTGCCGCTCCCCCCAGCATGTTGCGCTCGCACGAGTGCGGGCGGCGGGGTTGGGGGAGCGGCGTTCTAGTCAGGGAACTGCCGGTCACATGCCGGCTCGGCATGAGAGCCTATTGTGTTAAAAAAGGGTGTCATAGGTTGATTTCACTTATAACCATGCTATCTTGGCATATCTATTAATTCTGGTTTTGGGATGCAGGTTGCCCTCCGCTGTCAGGGGGGGGGGCGCAGTTTTGGGTCCCCTGCCAAATTAGTTGGGGCTCTGTACGTTTAATTTTAAGTTTATCTGCCTTGCATCACAATACCAGAATTAGCGACTTACGTGTTTTCACTTTACGGTCTCAGAAATCAGTGGTTTATCGTTTTCTGGTTCAATCTGCTTCTGTCTCCTGGTCTTTACGTATGGCCGGGGTCCCCTGGCCCCCCCGGGATCTCAGTGCCTCCCGGATCGCCCAGGTTGTCAATGTTCCTGGATCACCCAGGTTGTCGGGGTCCCTGGTTCGCCCGGGTTGTCAGGTTCCCTGGATCGCTCAGGTTATCAGTGTCCCTGGATCGCTCAGGTTGTCAGGGTCCCTGGATCACCCAGGTTGTCGGGGTCCCTGGATCACCCAGGTTGTCGGGGTCCCTGGATCGCCCAGGTTGTCAGGGTCCCTGGATCGCCCAGGTTGTCAGCTTCTCTGGATCGCCCAGGTGGTCAGCGTCCCTGAGTCGCCCAGGTTGTCAGGGTCCCTGGATCGCCCAGGTTGTCAGGGTCCCTGGATCGCCCAGGTTGTCAGGGTCCCTGGACCGCCCAGGTGGTCAGCGTCCCTGGGTTGCCCAGGTGGTTAGCATCCCTGGATCGCCCAGGTTCTGTCTTCGTTTAAATGTCAGTGTCCCTGGATCGCCCAGGGTGTCAGTGTCCCTGGATCTCTCAGGTTGTCAGCTTCTCTGGATCGCCCAGGTGGTCATCGTCCCTGGGTCGCCCAGGTTGTCAGCGTCCCTGGATCGCTCAGGTTGTCAGCTTCTCTGGATCGCCCAGGTGGTCAGCGTCCCTGGGTCGCCCAGATTGTCAGGGTCCCTGGATCGCCCAGGTGGTCAGCGTCCCTGGGTCGCCCAGGTTGTCAGTGTCCCTGGATCGCTCAGGTTGTCAGCTTCTCTGGATCGCCCAGGTGGTCAGGGTCCCTGGATCGCCCAGGTTGTCAGGGTCCCTGGATCGCCCAGGTTGTCAGGGTCCCTGGATCGCCCAGGTTGTCAGGGTCCCTGGATCGCCCAGGTGGTCAGCGTCCCTGGATCGCCCAGGTGGTCAGCGTCCCTGGATCGCCCAGGTGGTCAGCGTCCCTGGGTTGCCCAGGTGGTTAGCATCCCTGGATCGCCCAGGTTCTGTCTTCGTTTAAATGTCAGTGTCCCTGGATCGCCCAGGTTGTCAGTGTCCCTGGATCGCCCAGGTTGTCAGGGTCCCTGGATCGCCCAGGTTGTCAGTGTCCCTGGGTTGCCCAGGTGGTTAGCATCCCTGGATTGCCCAGGTTCTGTCTTCGTTTAAATGTCAGTGTCCCTGGATCGCCCAGGTTGTCAGCGTCCCTGGATCGCCCAGGTTGTCAGGGTCCCTTGATCGCCCAGGTTGTCAGCGTCCCTGGATCGCCCAGGTGGTCAGCGTCCCTGGATCGCTCAGGTGGTCAGCGTCCCTGGATCGCCCAGGTGGTCAGCGTCCCTGGATCGCCCAGGTGGTCAGCGTCCCTGGATCGCCCAGGTGGTCAGCGTCCCTGGATCGCCCAGGTGGTCAGCGTCCCTGGATCGCCCAGGTGGTCAGCGTCCCTGGATCGCCCAGGTGGTCAGCGTCCCTGGATCGCCCAGGTGGTCAGCGTCCCTGGATCGCCCAGGTGGTCAGCGTTCCCGGATCGCCCAGGCGGTCAGCGTTCCCGCTTCGCCCAGGTTGTCAGCATTCCCGGATCGCCCAGGTTCTGTCTTCGTTTTCTAAAGCCACCCTTCGGGGTATTCAAAAGGAGGGGAAGGGGTCCGTGAGCCATAGGCAACCTGTTTCCGGTAAATTGTTCAGGGATCTTTTTTCGTCATTGGATGGTA
The DNA here is from genome assembly GCF_014858855.1 of Bufo gargarizans. Classification (NCBI taxonomy): domain Eukaryota; kingdom Metazoa; phylum Chordata; class Amphibia; order Anura; family Bufonidae; genus Bufo; species Bufo gargarizans. The sequence continues at coordinate 492,674,707 of NC_058084.1, read as the reverse complement.
ATCCTTTTTGGGCCCTTCACTAACCTGATTTTGAAAGCGGCCATGTATCTCACCTTTTATGGATTCCTCCGGCCCGGTGAGGTTCTGGCGGGTTCAAATTGCCATAACCATCCTCTGAAGCAGCATCTGTTATGGGGCCAGGGCCATTACACTCCCCTGCTACCTTCCACCAAAACCATTCAGACGGGACCCCCTTCCGAGGTAAATTCTATCCCACGCTGAACGATTGGTGCCCAGTTCAGGTGCTGCATCAACTGCTAGCCCTCATCCAAGGTTCATCACCAGATAGCCCGCTCCTGCCACACGCAGGCAAGCTTCTCAGCACCCTCAGTTTATATCTTTCATCCGTGCCCTCGCCCAGGGTCTAGGCTAGGACCCCAAGGTAAATTCGGGCCACTCATGTCGCTAGGGGCAGACTACGCTGCTTCTCGGCATCAGGTGCCAGCTCATGTCATCCGGTCCATGGGGCGGTGGCGGCCCTCCTGCTTCACTAGGTATATACACAATCCTCGAGTAGAGTTATCTCATGCCTTTCGATCACTGGCTTTGCAGTTTGCAAAAAGTGTTGTACCTAACTGATGTTTTTTGCCCCCTTTTTTCACTGGTGTACCCGCGCCGTGGCTCCCGGCACAATTCAGCCACTATGTTCAGGGCAGGTGTCTCTGCGTGCGCCGACGTTGTCCTAGCCCTGACCATAAATAATAAGGCTGTTAACAGCCTGCATTTGTGGGAGGGGCGTCTGGCTATTTATCCCCCCACCTGCCGCTCAGCCAGGCGCCCGAGCCTCACGCCCCTCCCTCCCGCCCTTTTTCTCTAAACTCCCTTCAGGTATGCCCCCTTTTTTCACTGGTGTACCCGCGCCGTGGCTCCCGGCACAATTCAGCCACTATGTTCAGGGCAGGTGTCTCTGCGTGCGCCGACGTTGTCCTAGCCCTGACCATAAACTCATTTTGATTTCTCCATTACGTTCCGGCTGGGAAGTAAAAACGTCAAGGCAGACGCGTTATCTCAGAGCTTTCAAGCTTTTCAACCTACAGAGGCACCCGCTGAATCCATCCTACCAGCAAATATCTTCATAGCAGCCCTAACCCAGGATATCTCGGCTCTCATTAAGGCTGAAAAACATCTGGCACCGGTATACACCCCAACAGATAAGTTGTTTGTTCCCATACAATTTCATCTTCAGCTGTTGGGTGAGTGTCACGATTCTGCCTTTTGTGGACATCCGGGTGTTAAGGGCACTATGGATCTGATTTCGAGATTTTATTGGTGGCCCAATCAAACTAGGGATGTCAAGTCCTGCGTGTCAGCCTGTGCGGTTTGTGCTAGGTCCAAGACACCTAGGACTTGCCCTTCTGGTACGACCCCTACCCATTCCCAATAGACCCTGGTCCCATATCTGGATGGACTTTATTACTGATCTACCGCCGGCGGAAAGTGAGATGTGGTTTAGGTAGTGGTTGATAGGTTTAGCAAGATGGTCCATTTCATTCCCCTGTCTAAACTCCTGAATGCCAAAACCCTGGCGTCTATTTTTGTGAAAGAAATTGTTCGTTTACATGGTATCCCAGAAAATATTGTGTCTGACAGGGGTGTGCAGTTTGTGTTCAAATTTTGGAGGGCTTTCTGTCAAAAATGTCAAATTTAATTCTCTTTTTCCTCCGCCTACCACCCTGAGAGTAATGGGCAGACTGAACACCTTAATCAGTCTGTGGATCAATTCTTGAGGTTGTATGTTGCTGATGACCAGCAATTGTGGGTTAAATACCTTCCATTGGCTGAATTTGCTTTGAATAACCGTGTTAATTCTTCAGCTGGGGTTTCACCTTTCTTTTGTAACCATGGTTTCCATCCCCGTTTTCATTCTGTGTCATCCGTCTCCTCCTCTAACCCTGAGGCAGATAGGCTCTCCTTGAAACTGTGCACAGTTCAATTTAACCTAGAAAGGACTCAGTTTCGCATTCCCTGAAGTCTTTGGTCCGGTGGCCCCACATAAGAGGAGGGGTACTGTCATGGGTACTGCGTAGCTCTCTTGGTATTAACCTGGTCTGTTTACATTCCGTTATTTGTCTTGTCTGTCCTTCCCGCATGTATCCTAAGTTAGGGACTGCCGTCCAGTTGTCCCCTGTCATCAGGACTTGTGTGGCAAGTAGGCAGGGCCAGGGGTGAGGGTGGACTGCAGTGGTCACTATCCTCCCCCCTGTGTGTGTGTGTACATGACAGTTACAGGACCAATTTCAGAGTGTGGAGGTGGCGGCAACAGCAGCATCAGGAGGATACCACAGAGTGGAAAGGTGACATAGTGTGGAGATGGCAGCAGCAGCAGGATACCACATAGTGGCAAGGTGACATCGTGTGGAGATGGCAGAAGCAGCAGCATCAAAAGACCACAGAGTGGCAAGGTGACATAGTGTGGAAATGGCAGTAGCAGCATCATCAGACCACAGATTGGCAAGGTGACATAATGTGGATATCGCAGCAAAAGGAGGATACCACAGAGTGGCAAGGTGACATCACGTGAAGATGGCCATAGCAGCAGCATCAGGAGATCACAGAGTGGCAAGGTGACATAATGTGGATATGGCAGCAGCAGTAGCAGATGGAGAATACCACAGAGTGGCAAGGTGACAAAATGTGGAGATGGCAGCAGCAGGAGGATACCACATAGTGGCAAGGTGACATCGTGTGGAGATGGCAGCAGCAGCAGCATCAGAAGACCACAGAGTGGCAAGGTGACATAGTGTGGAGATGGCAGCAGCAGCATCATCAGACCATAGAGTGGCAAGGTGACACAATGTGGATATGGCAGCAGCAGGATGATACCACAGAGTGGCAAGGTGACAGTGTGGAGATGGCAGCAGCATCAGGAGACCACAGAGTGGCAAGGTGACATAGTGTGGAAATGGCAGCAGCAGCATCATCAGACCGCAGAGGTGCAAGGTGACATAATGTGGATATGGCAGCAAAAGGAGGATACCACAGAATGGCAAGGTGACATAGTGTGGAGATGGCAGCAGCATCAGAAGACCACAGAGTGGCAAGGTGACATAGTGTAGAGATGGCAGCAGCAGCAGCATCATCAGACCACAGAGTGGCAAGGTGACACAATGTGGATATTGCAGCAGCAGTAGCAGCAGGATGATACCACAGAGTGGCAAGGTAACAGTGTGGAGATGGCAGCAGCATCAGGAAACAACAGAGTGGCAAAGTGACATAGTATGGCGATGGCAGCGTCAGCAGGAGGATACCACAGAGTGGCAAGGTGACATCGTTAGGAGATGGCAGCAGCAGCTGCATCAGAAAACCACAAAATGACTCGGTGGCAGAGTTGGGCGGTGGGTAGCAATACCAGTACCCGCTGATATATGTGGCTGAAAGAAGGAGCACTTGGCATCAGATATGTGGCATCAAGTGGGTGGCAGCAACATTGTAGTAGCTGATTCAGGTAGTCAGAAGAAACCGGTCTCTTTTTTCAAAGTGTTGGCGTGGCAACATGGATTTCTATTCTGATGCATCAGGAATTGGTGGTCGAAAATCCTGGCTGATCCACACCTGATTCATCTTGACAAAGGTTAGTCTCTCCACATTTTGGGTGGACAGGCTAGTTCTCCTTGGGGTATCTATTGCCCCCGCCGCACTAAACGCCCGCTCTGATGCCACACTACTGGACGGGCAGGACAACTTTTCCAGGGCAAATTCTGCTAGTTGTGGCCAAAAATCCAGTTTGGCTGCCCAGTAGTTCAGTGGATCTTCAATGACGGCTGGCAGGGTGCACTACAAGTGGGTAAAGAAATCTGCTCATGAGCTGGCGCTGCTGTCACTTGCAATGAAGTCGAAGATCGAGTCAACCAATCAAGAACCGCTGGGTTGCTGGTGAAGAAACAACCGCTAGCTGACACTGGGAGCTCAGGCCTCTCGAAGTGACCCCTGCTGCCTGCGACCTCTGCTTGCGCCAGAAACATTCAGGCCTCTGCCACTCCTCTGTGCATGGCTTGGCACTTCTCTGCCTGACATACTTGTAACTGAACTAAACAAATTAAATATAAATTTAAAAGCGACAAATATATTTTTCTTTTAATAATGAAATATGACCCTATACACTTTGACCAGAAAAACTTAGAGTGAAGTGCGTATATATTTTTCTAGTAGTACTGAAATACGCCCCTATATGCTTTGACCAGAAAAAACTGCAGCAGTGAACTGAGAATATATATGTCTTGCTGGACTGAAATAGGCAAATATACGCTTTGACCAGAAAAAAATTAGAGGGTGAAGTACATATATATTTTTTCTTGAAGTACTGAAATACGCCACTCTATACTTTCACCGGAAATAACTACAGAAGTGACCTGAGAATATATTTTTCTAGGTGTACTGAAATTTGACCACTATATGCTTTGACCAGAACAAAATTAAAGAGTGAAGTGCGTATATATTTTTCTTTTGTTACTGAAATACGTCCCCATATGCTTTCAACAGAAATAACTGCAACAGTGTAGTGCGTATATATATATTTTTTTTACTGTAATACCCCCTTATACACTGTCAACAGAATTAACTGCAGAAGTAAACTGAGAATATCATTTTCTTGTTGTACTGAAATACCCCCCTATTCACTTTCAACGGAATAATATATAATTTTCTTTTTTTACTGAAATACGCCCCTATGCGCTTTCACCAGAATTAACTGCAGAAGTGAACTGAGAAAATATTTTTCTTGTTGTACTGAAATACGCCTGTATACGCTTTCAACAGAAATAACTGCAAACGTGCAGTGCGTATATATATATATATATATGTATATATATTTATTTTATTGTAATACGCCCCTGTACGCTTTCAACAAAAATAACTGCAGAAGTGAACTGAGAATATATTTTTCTTGTAGTGCTGAATAAGATATAAGCCACTAAAGGCTTTTCAACGTGACAATTGCAGCTAAATAACAAAAAGCTGGAATAACAGAGCTATCTAATGACTATTTGGATCCCTAAATAATCGTTCCCTGCACTTGTAAATCACTTTCCTATTAATGTCCCTAGCTACTTCTGACATCTCTCCCTGCCCTCAGATGCTGTGAAATGATTCCTCCCTATCCTTTCACTGCACTTATAAATTGTTTTTTTTAAACATAGAGGTTTTTCCAATTGATGTCCCTAGTGCCTTCACACGTCTGTCCCTGCACTCTGAACGCTGGAAAATGTCTGACTGTAAGATGGCCGACGTATTTATAGGGCTGTGACATCACAGGGCTGGCTGCTGATTGGTTGCATGCAGGCATGTCAATCTGAGTGATCCCGCCTACCCAGAGTTTCTTGCCCCATGCCCTTAGTCCTCACACTTGTAGCCGCCATTTTAGAAAACTTGTGATTCGTTACCACGAAGCACGAGGAAATTCACATTCGTTGTGAATCAAATTTTTCCAGAAAGTCTAAACGAATTCCACTTCGTCAGCTTCGATTCGCTCATCTCTAATGGTGGTAGTAATATTGGCACTTGTAGCCATTGTGACAGTTGTACTCGGGGCAAAACAGAGGAGGGAATCCTGAGGGGGCCAAGGAGCCCATGATGACATATCGCACTTCTACTGCTTTGTCTGTCGGGTTCCATACTATGCTGCTATGCCTGCCATTACTTTGCCCCAATACAGCTATACATCTCCAGCCTTGTCCTTTAGGTTCCACATTCACACTGTACTGCTGCTGCTCCTATAAAAGGGAGAATTTTTGGACACTTGTTGTTGTGTTAAAGAGTTTGAAAGGGAAGAGACAGAGAGCAGGAAAAAAAAAAAAAAAAAGGGAAAGATCAAAAAGAAATACAGGGGAGACCTCAGGGTGTCATGAACCAATTTTCAGGCTAATTGGAGTGATTTTGATCTGAGTAGAATCGATTCAGACCTGAACTGAATTTGAATTTTCTGACTCAGACTGGAAATGAATTTCAGGAAATGTGTTCCTCTCTAATCATTACATTTCACAATATTTTTATCTAGGTCCTTCATCCATGTTATGTCAGGTCTTATTTTGTGTTCTATTTCTTAATTACAGATTTAGTTTTTATAGGTAATATATTTGATTTGCAAAGGTAAAATATATGCTTTGTGGATTTTTTTTTAGCATGGTTTTTAACACCACAAGGTTGATATTACGTTACAAAAAGTCATTGTGAGATAGAAGAAGATTTGAATTGAGTAGTTGGCCTAAGATGATCACTCCTAGGCCAACAAATTGGTGAGTTCTGACAAATAGATGGATATCAAAGGAAAGGCTTTGGAGCTGTTGTTCTATGCATCTGCTCTGCTTTATAGCTGAGTTGTGACCCTGGTTTGAACAATTTCTACATTATATACACAATTTAGTAACTATTTACCACACAATAAGAGACCTTTTTTGAATATTTTGTAATTTCATAATTTATTGGAATGATACAAATGTATTTCCTGAGAATTAGAAGTGATGTTTGACTGTATTAATTTATGATGCGCATACCACAAGAAAGATTCATTCTCTACTGGTCTATTAATTACTTTTCAGTGAAACCAAAATGGCCATTAAATGATAATAAAATGCCTGCTAAATCCGCTGCTCCTAAATCTGACACACTGCCTATTAACAAAGAATTTCCAGTAGTTTCCCCCAAATAATGTATGTGAGAAATGTCAAGCAGGTTTAAACTAATAAACTACGTAGGCATCATGCATTACACCTAATGCAGAAAAATGGTGTAAGGGTACATTACAAGTAGCAAACTCCATAATTTAGCAAACTCCATATTGTTACTACCCAAAAGTCCATGTAGCATAGAATACATTTCCAAAGCACTCACAAGGCCTCTATACTGGCTTGCCATTAGTCTAATCTACTTCACTAAGCATTTACATGCTTGTCTAATGTATGCATACAAGCTGTCAACTCAGTCATGTTGTGTATGTGAATCGCTCACTTGATGGCCCTAACCCCAGGTCTTTTGCCTTGTGCATTCATCACACATCAATGTCATGCATGAACTTGACAAGCCTGTATATAGTGATTACGAACATCGGGATGAATCTCACCAAGGAGCTGTATTATGGGTTATTCTGAAATCAGCATGCTTGTGATTTGGAATGTTAATAAGCAGTGGAAAAGATGTCTTGAACAACATATACTCATCCGATGGTAGTGAACATGACAAGACTACAAAGGCTAAATCCTAGTGGGTGATATTGGGTGAATTTTGGCTAATTTACTCATCTCTGCTTAAGATGCCAACTCAAATCTTTGACCTTCTCATCTTGCCATCTTTTGCTAACAATAAAAAAAAAGAGAAAGTGCAGTCTCATACCAATGCCTAGCAAATACTGGCCCTACTACACCCTAAAGTCTGAAGACAGATAGAACACCCTCAGAACCTAGCCCTAAGGACCTACTCACTAAATCTTTACAAATCTTACATGCTGTCTGATCTGATAACTTTCACCATAGTAGCTCAGTGGGTACGTTTTTCTTTCCTAAGCTGTTCTAACCTCTACTATCGGAAGCTAATAGGTTTGTGTCTTTTGCATATAACGCCCTGTGCAAAACATTCTATAGGAAAGCTCTATGCATTATCACTGATATTGGATCAGCACAGGTCTCAGTCAGTGGCGGACTGGAGTTCCTTTAATTTACCAGAGGAAATAATTCTAAAGGACTGACTGCCATCCAATACATGTGCATGTAAGATTTAATTGTTACTTGTTAATAAGACAAAAACATTAGAGCAGGGGTGATCAACCTGCGGAACTCCAGCTGTTGCAAAACTGCAACTCCCAGCATGCCTAGACAGCCTACACCTATTAGGGCATGCTGGGAATTGTAGTTTTGGCACAGCTGGAGGGCCACAGGTTGAGCATTAGAGTCATTGACTCCAAAGTCATCTTTAAATGGGTTTGTTTTCTGGTGGACACTTAAAGACTATAATTCTGTCAGACCCTAGGCCTACAAGAAGATCCTTCAGTACTCTGGTGAGCCAGTTTGACTCCACATGGAATGAATGATACATTTGCCACAATACTCAACTGCAAGTGCTCATTTCTCCTTATGGATGATGCACAACTCTCAAAGGTCAGGAAGTTTAACTTTTGGTCTTGATGTTACATTTTTCATTTAATATCTTGTCCTGAGGTGTTATTTTTTTTAAATGTGCCCATAATAATGTTACATAGAGTAGTTGGTAAGGTTGAAAATAGACACAGGCCCATCAATTCCAATCTATAATTGATCCATAGAAAGACAAAATCCCCAATGAGGTGCAGTGGTGTCTCTAGCTTTCAATTATTATTTTTTTTTTTTTGGGGGGGGGGGGGGGGGGGCACACTGGGGGCCAGGACAAAAGTGTGTGTGGGGGGGGCAGATATAACAACAATACATTTACACAAGTATGCTTAGAAATGCTGCAATACTTTACCCAATACCTAAAACTGCAACAGGGAAAAAAAGTCCTGCTGTCTGTGGTTTAAAAAAACAACAACAATCACTCAGATTTCAACATGTCCTAGTTGCCTGTGGATGACAATGTTATAGGGAGGGGGATCTGTGGATGACACTGCTATGGGGGGGATCTGTGGATGACACTGTTATGGAGGGGGATCTGTGGATAACACTGTTAGGCCTCATGCACACGACAGTATTTTTTCACGGTACGCAAAACGGGGTTCCGTTGTTCCGTGATCCGTTTCCGTTTTTGTTTCCGTGTGTCTTCCTTGATTTTTGGAGGATCACGTTTGCCTTGCAAATGATAGGAAAAAAACGGACGCGAACGTGGATGACAATCTTGTGTGCCTCTGTGTTTTTTCACAGACCCTTTGATTTTAATGGGTCCGCGAACCGTTGTCCGTGAAAAAAAAAATAGGACAGGTCATATTTTTTTGATGGACTGGAAACACAGATCACGGACGCGGATGACAAATGGTGCATTATCCGAGTTTTCAACGGACCCATTAAAAGTCAATGGGTCCGCAGAAAATCACGGAAAACGGAACAACGGACACGGAACACAACAATGGTCGTGTGCATGAGGCCTTATGGAGGGGGATCTGTGGATGACACATATCGTATATAGCATCTTATGCTATATCTGTCATCCACAGATCCACCCCGTGACAGTGTCATCCACAGATCCCCCTCCATAATAGTGTCATCCACAGATCCCCCTCCAAAACAGTGTCATCCACAGATCTCCCTCGCTATAACAGGTTCATCCACAGATCCCCCTCCATAATAGTGTCATCCACAGATCCCCCTCCATAATAGTGTCATCCACAGATCCCCCTCCAAAACAGTGTCATCCACAGATCTCCCTCGCTATAACAGGTTCATCCACAGATCCCCCTCCCTATAACAGTGTCATCCACAGATCCACTCCATGACAGTGTCATCCACAGATCCCCCTTTCCTATAACAGTGTCATCCACAGATCTCCCTCCCCGCCGCTCACAGGAGTGTACATTTGACATTTCTAAACTGTAATCCATATCCTGCAGTAACTTTAATTTTAAATCAGGATTAGCGGCCGCTCATCTCTACTAGTACCTTAATCTTCCACCACTCGGCTAGCTTCGGTAACAGGGCCAGGCTACAGCCTACAGGCACTGCTTGTTAGTTGTTACCAAACAAGTGCTGATTTCTGCAGGTCAGAGGATACGGATTACACTTTAGAAGAAATGTACACTCCTATGGGGGTCCAGACCAGTGGCGGATCAGAGCCAGATTATTTTATGTCTGCCTCCACAAAACAATGGTGCTTATAGAACAGACTACACAGTGTAGAGGTATACTGTATATTGTGTGGCACAGTGTATGCTATATGTGTATAACATAAACATATTTCACATGAAAACTTACAATTACTTGGCTTGGCCCTTGGGGATCTCGGACACAACTTCAACACTTGGCTGGGGGGGCTCGGTGGAGCTGATGTTGTGTTTTATCCTAATGAGAAAGATTTCATAATAAGGATTTGGAGAAGGGGCAGAGGAATAGTAGAGCAGGGAGAGGCTGGTGCTGCTACTAGGGGGTCATACCATGGGGGAGTAATAAAGCCCACCATAATGCCCCCTCAGACGAAATAATTCTCATTATAATGTGACAGTGCAAAAAATACCCCCTTGTAATGCCCCCAGTTGAGCTAATGTCCCCATAGTGCTCCCATAATGTGCCAGTATAAAATACCCCTATATAGTGCACCCAGTAAATGCCCCCATGGTGCTCCTCTCCCCCCTTCCTCCTAGTGTGCCCCATAATGTACCAGTATAAAATGCCCCATATATAGTGCCCAGTAGATACCCTCAGTGTCCCCCATAATTTGCAAGTATAAAGTACCCCTTCTTAGTGCCCCCGTAGATGAGCCCATAGTACTCCTCTCCCCCCTTCCCCATAGTACCCAACATAATTTTTCCCAGTATAAAATGCTACTGTACAGAGCCCCCCTTATAAAATACCCCTTCTTTGTGGCCTTAGTAGATGCCCCTATAGTGCCCACCAATAATGTGCCAGTAATAAGGGCCCCCAATAATGTGTCAGTAATAAGTGCCCACAATAATGTACTAGTAATAAGTGCCCTCAATAATGTGTCAGTAACAAGTACCCCCCATCATGTGCCAGTAACAAGAGCCCCCATCATGTGCCAGTAACAAGAGCCCCCATGTGCCAGTAATAAGAGCCCCCCATCATGTGCCAGTACAAGAGCCCCCCCAATGTGCCAGTAACAAGAGCCCCCCCATGTGCCAGTAATAAGTGCCCCCCATGTGCCAGTAAGAGCCTCCATCACATGCTAGTAATAAGAGCCCCCCTCGTCATGTGCCAGCCCAGTAACAAGCGCTTAGAGCCCCCCCACAATGTGCCAGTAACAAGAGCCCCCTAATGTGCCTGTAAAACAATTGTACATATAAAAAAAAAAAAACACTTATACTTACCTCCATGTCAGCGATGTGATGCAGGCCTCTTCCGGCCTGTGTCCCGCGCTGTATGGCTCAAGCGGCGCAATGACGTAATTGCGCCGCCTGCACCGGCTTAGTGTCTGAAGCCTATTAGAGGAAGGGGAAGGGACACGCCTCTCCCTCCACTGCCCTGCCGCACTAGCATAGGCATCTGTATCGCTGTCCTGAGGACGGTGATACAGATGACTATGGAGATGAGCGCAATGGAAGTGCTCATCTCCCTGTGCCCTGCGGCAGCCGCCCCCCCCCTGAGCTGCTCAGTTGGAGGGGCACATGGGGGGGGGGGGAGCAGCGTAATGTAGGGAGGGCCGTGGCCCCCTCTGGCCCCCCCCCCCTTGGCTACACCACTGATGAGGTGGTTGTCAATTAACCCACATTAGAGGAAAAATTCTGACTCCAGAAATAAATCTTTCAGGTTTTGGTTGCAACTTAAGGCATTTGAGACCATTTTATCTGAGCAGCTTATAATTTGCTGTTCTTCTCTATTTGTTCTTTCTCTCTAATAAACTTTTTGATCAAAGTATGTTCTTGATTAGAACAATGTCTGGAATGACCCATTTTTCCCAGTATTTTAGAGGGAAATGCACTATAACCAACATGTAGATATATGGAAACCGTTTTATGTTCAAACTTTATTGCATTAAAATGTACTTTTTCCCTTATATGTATCACATTAAATAAATGGGCATGGCCTGCTATACCATTATCCAGGGTACCAGAGGATCCTTTGGTGGACCCAGTCTCTAAAGCCATAGTGGGCCCCAAAGATCCAAAAGAAAAAATAAATTGGAGCTACCTCTGAAGCTAATCTTTTGCCACTAGGTTCTATTTCTATAATCCAATACCTATTAGACCTGTTAATTCAGAGGAAAAAATAACTGCAATCTGGTTTGAAGTTGTTTGGGAGCAGCAAATATATATGCAGACAAAAAATGCGAGTTTGTGAGCATTTACATGTTTGATTTCAAGTTTGTGTTTGTATTAAAGGGGTTGTCCCACTTTGCTGTTTCAATCTTACCAGCAGTAAATGTCCTGATAACTTCCTGGTTCTCAGGCAGTTGAGTGAAGGCCACGCCTCCTCATGACTCACCCTCAGAGCTCAGTCCGTGCTCGTTCATGTGGATGAGTCATCCACATGGAGCCTGCAGAGTATGTAAAGCCCCTCCCCCTGCTGGGGAATCACTCAGTGACCACTGACCAATGCTAGTGAACTAATGTAGTAACTTGTGGCTGTCCTGCATTCTAATGCACTTTTACTCATAAAACCTGTGTTACAAACCCATTCTGTGCAGCAAAAACAATAAATCACTACAGCCCAAATGCATGTTAGCTAGTAGCCATATGATCTGTGCTAGATATAGATAGATATATTCACTGACTTATTACCCAGCTTTCCCGGTGTACAATATTATCACTGACTTATTACCCACCTTTCCCGGTATCAGATATTATCACTGACTTATTACCCAGCTTTCCCGGTATCAGATATTATCACTGACTTATTACCCAGCTTTCCCGGTATCAGATATTATCACTGACTTATTACCCAGCTTTCCCGGTGAACAATATTATCACTGACTTATTACCCAGCTTTCCCGGTGTACGATATTATCACTGACTTATTACCCAGCTTTCCCGGTGAACAATATTATCACTGACTTATTACCCAGCTTTCCCGGTGAACAATATTATCACTGACTTATTACCCAGCTTTCCCGGTATCAGATATTATCACGGACTTATTACCCAGCTTTCCCGGTGTACAATATTATCACTGACTTATTACCCAGCTTTCCCGGTGAACAATATTATCACTGACTTATTACCCAGCTTTCCCGGTGAACAATATTATCACTGACTTATTACCCAGCTTTCCCGGTAAAGCTGGGTAATAAGTCAGTGATAATATCTGATACCGGGAAAGCTGGGTAATAAGTCAGTGATAATATTGTTCACCGGGAAAGCTGGGTAATAAGTCAGTGATAATATTGTACACCGGGAAAGCTGGGTAATAAGTCAGTGATAATATCTGAAACCGGGAAAGCTGGGTAATAAGTCAGTGATAATATCTGAAACCGGGAAAGCTGGGTAATAAGTCAGTGATAATATCTGATACCGGGAAAGCTGGGTAATAAGTCAGTGATAATATTGTTCACCGGGAAAGCTGGGTAATAAGTCAGTGATAATATTGTACACCGGGAAAGCTGGGTAATAAGTCTGTAATATTATTGTACACCGGGAAAGCTGGGTAATAAGTCAGTGATAATATCTGATACCGGGAAAGCTGGGTAATAAGTCAATGATAATATTGTACACCGGGAAAGCTGGGTAATAAGTCAGTGATAATATCTGATACCGGGAAAGCTGAGTAATAAGTCAGTGATAATATCTGATACCGGGAAAGCTGGGTAATAAGTCTGTAATATTATTGTACACCGGGAAAGCTGGGTAATAAGTCAGTGATAATATTGTACACCGGGAAAGCTGGGTAATAAGTCAGTGATAATATCTGATACCGGGAAAGCTGGGTAATAAGTCAGTGATAATATCTGATACCGGGAAAGCTGGGTAATAAGTCAGTGATAATATCTGATACGGGGAAAGCTGGGTAATAAGTCAGTGATAATATCTGATACCGGGAAAGCTGGGTAATAAGTCTTATAGACTTATTACCCAGCTTTCCCGGTGTCTGATATTATCACTGACCTATTACCCAGCTTATATTGGGGGGGGCATCTGTGGAGGGCACTTATGGGGTGGGGGCATCTGTGGAGGACACTTATGGGGTGGGGGGGGCATCTGTGGAGGGCACTTATGGGGTGGGGGGGGGGCATCTGTGAAGGGCACTTATGGGGTGGGGGCATCTGTGAAGGGCACTTATGGGGTGGGGGCATCTGTGGAGTGCACTTATGGAGTGGGGGCATCTGTGGAGTGCACTTATGGGGTGGGGGCATCTGTGGATTGCTGCCTGGACTCCTTCTGGGCGCCGGAGCACACGGCGTCCTCGGTTGCTATGACGCCGTGCGCTCCCTCCTGCTGCCGGAAGACAGTAATACACTGCTATGATCTATAAGATGTATCACTGTATTCCGGCGGCAGGAGGGAGCGCACGGCGTCATAGCAACCGAGGACGCCGTGTGCTCCGGCGCCCAGAAGGAGTCAGCCCGGGACTAATAGGGCCCAGGGGAGCATATCAATCACTAACCTCTGCCCTGTGATATTCCAGGGCCCTCCTCTAGCATCTGCAGGACATCAGCGTGGCAGGCAGACCGTCTCTCTCCCCGGCACTATCTCCAGCATGCAGGACACGCCTCCCCAGCTTGTAAAACAGCCATGCGTGCGCGTTCTCGAGCGGCCGGCTGGGGAGAAGGTAGGACATTGTGCGCAGGCGCGGCACATACAAGCCCCGCAAGTAGCTGGCCGTATCCATGGGATACAGGTAGACAACAGAGGCGCAGATGAAGGCATTTTTCAGGAGAACCGTGCAAGTTAGGAAATGGAAGTTATTTAGAAGATTATTCAAGGACACTTGGGGAAACTGATTAACAGCAATTAATGAAATGGGACAACCCCTTTAAGCGTGTGACTTAAGATTAAGTTACTTTAGGAAGGGCGTACACTGTCATGTTGCTTTTCATTGCACTTTATTATTATATTTTCTTTCTCTTTTCTTGTGTAATCCCCATTAGTATGTGTTCCATTATTGACAACGCAGTCCAGTGCACATCTTGTCAAATGTATAAAATCCTGGAACAGTCATTTGAGGGTGCATATCTTTGTTCAAAATGTGAGTAAATTGCCCATTTGGAATCACATATCCTGTATCTAAACAAGCAAATTTCGACACTGAGAAGCTTTGGCAATTTAGAGTTTAATGCTCACTGAGCACACACTCTAAGGAGTATATGCGAGGGAGGGTGGTAGTAGAGAGGATCAGGAAAGTGAGATAACTAGCTTTGTAACAGTTGGAAAGCAGGATAGAGGGAAGAGTGCAAGGGAGGCGAACCCTGATCTGACACACCACAACAAGTTTGCAAGGTTTGCAGATGATGGGGATGTCAGTTTAGGGATAGCACTGCTGCAGGTTAATTACAATATTAGACTCCTATGTCTAATGTATGCAAGACTGCAGCCAAGGACAAAAAAGATAAAGTGAAGTCTCAAAGGAAGCAGCTGTTGCTGGGTGATTCAATCATAAGAAGTGTGGAGCTTAAAGAAAATGGTTTTGTGAGATGTCTCCCTGGGGCTACTGCTAGAAGAGATAGAAGACGTATTATTAATATTGTTAAGCAAGCAAAGCAGGAAGGGGACGTGGATGTTCTTGTCCATCTAGGGACAAATGACCTGGCTTGCAATGAAGTGTCAGAGGTGAAAAAATCTTTTATCACACTTGGTAATGACGTACAGGATTTTGCATCCACCATTTCATTTTCTGAAGTTCTGCCTGTGCATAATGTTCAGAATGATAGGCAGAGGGGCATAAAGGAGTTCAACATATGGCTTGGTAAATGGTGTCAAGAGCAAGGATTTGGCTTTGTTTCTCATGATAGCTCTACTTGGAATAGAAAGGAACTGTACAAAAAAGATGGTTTGCATCTTTCTCTCAAAGGAACAAATGTACTTAGTGAACAACTCCAAGAATTTGCAAAAGAGTATTTAAACTAGGAAGGGGGGGCAAAAGAGTGAAAATAAAAGAGTCCAATTGCCCCCCGAAACAATGCCAGAACAGGTTAGAAGCACAGAGGGTAAGAAATGATAAGCTCCGAGTCCTCTCTACAAATGCTCGCAGTTTAGGTAAAAAAATCAATGAACTTGGGTCAATAATGGCATCTGAGAATGTAGATTTAGTGGCTGTTACAGAGACATGGTTTAATGAAAGAAATGACTGGGACATAACCATACCAGGGTACTCTTTATACAGAAGAGACAGAGAAGGCAAGAAAGGAGGAGGAGTGGCCCTGTATGTGAAAGATAGCATTAAATCTAACCTAATACAAGTTGGTGAGGCCAACATAGAGTCAGTTTGGGTTACGTTGCAGTTTGCTAATCATGCAGTAACTCGTGTAGGTGTGATATATAGACCACCTGATCAAGTTAAAGAACTAGATGATCTACTAGTTGAAGAAATAGCTAAAATGACAATGAAAGGAGAAGTTATCATTATGGGAGATTTCAATCTTCCAGATATAAACTGGAAAACCAAAATAGCAAGTTCTTCCAGGAGTACAGATATTCTAAATTCCCTACTGGGGTTATCCCTACAACAAATGGTTGAGGAGCCAACCCGGAGGGAGGCCATTTTGGATTTGATATTCACAAATGGGGATTCGGTATATGATGTCATTGTAGGCGAAACCTTGGGATCTAGTGATCACCAGTCAGTGTGGTTTAATATAAGAACTGTGAAAGAGTCCCACCACACAAAAACAAAAGTTTTAGATTTTAGAAAAACAGACTTTTCAAAAATGAAATTAGTCATAAATGAGTCCTTATCAGACTGGAACGGATTACATGGAGTCCAGGAGAAATGGGACTACTTAAAAGGTGCATTATTGAAGGCAACAGAAAATTGCATTAGACTTGTCAGTAAAAGCAAAAAAAGGAAGAGACCACTGTGGTACTCAGCAGAAGTGGCCCAAATCATTAAAAATAAAAAGCTAGCATTTTGTAATTATAAAAAAACCCAGAGCAATGAAGATAAGGAAATCTACAAGATTAGGCAGAAAGAGGCCAAGCAAGTTATAAGAACTTCTAAAGCTCAGGCAGAAGAAAAACTAGCTCAGTCTATGAAAAAAGGGGATAAGACATTCTTCAGATATATAAATGAAAAAAGGAAATTAAAACAAGGAATAACTAAATTAAAAATAAAGGACGGAAGGTATGTAGAAGAGAATAAAGGGCTAGCCGACTGCCTTAATGAATACTTCTGTTCAGTTTTTACAAAAGAAAAAGAAGAAGGACCTCCACTAGAAAGGATGACTATTAAATCGTTTGATGCATGTGTCTTTACAGAGGAAGATGTTCTAAGTTTGCTGTCTAAAGTGAAGACAAATAAGTCACAGGGGCCTGATGAGATACACCCAAAATTATTAAAAGAGCTTAGTGGTGAGCTGGCAAAACCGTTAACAGATTTATTTAACCAATCATTAGTAACAGGAGTCGTCCCGGAATGATTGGAAATTGGCAAATGTCGTGCCCATTCACAAGAAAGGTAGTAAGGAGGAATCGAGCAACTATAGACCAGTGAGTCTGACATCAATAGTAGGCAAATTAATGGAAACCCTATTAAAGGATAGGATTGTGGAACATCTAAAATCCCATGGATTGCAAGATGAAAAACAGCATGGGTTTACTTCAGGGAGATCATGTCAAACAAATCTTATAGATTTTTTTGACTGGGTGACTAAAATAATAGACAGGTGGAGGTGCAGTAGACATCGCATATCTAGATTTTAGTAAGGCTTTTGACACTGTCCCACATAGAAGACTTATCAATAAACTGCAGTCATTGAGCATGGACTCCCATATTGTTGAGTGGATTAGGCAGTGGCTGAGTGACAGACAACAGAGGGTTGTAGTCAATGGAGAACATTCAAAACAAGGTCATGTTACCAGTGGGATTCCACAGGGATCTGTACTGGGACCAATTTTGTTTAATATCTTCATAAGTGATATTGCAAAAGGCCTCGATGGTAAGGTTTGTCTTTTTGCTGATGACACAAAGATATGTAACAGGGTTGATGTTCCTGGAGGGAAACGCCAAATGGAAAAGGATTTAGGAAAACTAGAAGAATGGTCAGAACTCTGGCAACTGAAATTTAATGTGGATAAGTGCAAGATAATGCACCTGGGGCGTAAAAACCCAAGGGCAGAATATAGAATATTTGACACAGTCCTGACCTCAGTATCTGAGGAAAGGGATTTAGGAGTAATTATTTCAGAAGACTTAAAGGTGGGAAGACAATGTAATAAAGCAGCACGAAATGCCAGCAGAATGCTTGGATGTATAGGGAGAGGTATAAGCAGTAGAAAGAGTGAAGTGCTTATGCCGCTGTACAGAACACTGGTGAGACCTCACTTGGAGTATTGTGCGCAGTACTGGAGGCCATATCTCCAGAAGGATATAGATACTCTAGAGAGAGTTCAGAGAAGAGCTACTAAACTGGTCCATGGATTGCAGGATAAAACTTACCAGGAAAGGTTAAAAGACCTTAATATGTATAGCTTGGAAGAAAGAAGAGACCGAGGGGATATGATAGAAACTTTTAAATACATAAAGGGAATCAACTCGGTAAAGGAGGAGAGCATATTTAAAAGAAGAAAAACTACCACAAGAGGACACAGTTTTAAATTAGAGGGGCAAAGGTTTAAAAGTAATATAAGGAAGTATTACTTTACTGAGAGAGTAGTGGATGCATGGAATAGCCTTCCTGCAGAAGTGGTAGCGGCAAATACAGTGTAGGAGTTTAAGCATGCATGGGATAGGCATAAGGCTATCCTTCATATAAGATAGGGCCAGGGACTATTCATAGGATTCAGATATATTGGGCAGACTAGATGGGCCAAATGGTTCTTATCTGCCGACACATTCTATGTTTCTATGAGAGAAGATAGTGCAGATTGTGACCTGGCGCAAGGTAATGGAGCTGGAAGTGAAATGGAGGGAGGGACTATAACAGTTAACAAAGTAGGGTAAAAAAATATACAAAAACTTCTTAATTGCATGTATACTAACGCAGGAACCCTGACTAATAAAACTGGTGAACTGGAAGTAGTAATGTTTGAGGAGAACTATGATATAGCGGCTAACGTACAGGGTTACAGTTTGTTAGAAAGGATTCTGAAAACCAGACAGTGGTAGGGGTTTGCCATTATCTAAAGCCCACGCTCCGAGAAGATACAAGTGAGGAAAATGAACATATGGAGTCCCTCTGGGTAGAAATACATGGAGGCAAAAGAAATAATAAAATATTGATAGTATGGTAGTTTTTTTTTAGGCCAACTAATTTACCAGAGTCCACCGAAAATCTACTAATAAAGGAAATAGATGAGGCAGGTAATCATAAGAAGGCCATTATTATGGGGGACTTCAACTTACCAGATATAGATTGAGAAACTAAAAGTTGTAGGTCTCATAAAGGAAACTGGTTCTTGTCAATAACCAAAGACAATTACCTTTACCAACTGGTTCAGGACCCCACTAGAGGTACAGCCATTCTGGACTTAGTATCAACCAATAGATCTGACAGAACAACAAATGTGCAGGTTGGGGGACACCTGGGAAATAGTGACCATAAAGTAATAACCTTACAAAATAGTGTTACTTCAGGGAGGAACAAAAATACCAAACTTCAAAAAAGCTAAATGTGACCAGTCAAGAGAGGCCATTGGCTTCAGTAACTGGGACATTGTCCTCAAAAATAAAAATTCAGCCATAAAATAGGATATTTTTAAAAATATCATAAACTCTAATTGTGAGAGGTACATAGCTTATGGAAATAAAAGAGTAAGAAACAAGAAAAAAAAATTATGTGGATAAAAAGGAAAAAAATAGAATATGTAAGAGACAAATAAAAGCAGTCAAACTGGAGACATAGAGATTCATTGCCAAAGAGAATAACACTAACGCTAAAATGTTCTTCATTATATAAATGGTAAAAATTATTTATCTGAAGGTGTCAGCCCGTTTACAGAGTGATGAGGGGGGTTTGCACAGAGGAATGAGGAGAAAGCAAAGCTAATAATATTTTTTTCTCTACAGTATTCACCGGGGAAAATAAACTGCCAGATGAAATGCAGAATGTAAAAGTAAATTCCCCATTAAAAGTGTCCTGTCTGACCCAGAAAGAAGTGAAGCGGCATCTTAAAAAGACTAAAATAGACAAATCGCCGGGTCCACATGGCATACACCCTGTATCCTATAGACAGACCCTTATTTTTGATATATTTCTGATAGTTTGCCGTGAAGAGATGCTATCTTTGAGTACTTCAATGAAAATAAGCAAATAACGCCATATCAGCATGGCTTCATGAGGGATCGGTCATGTTTAGTGTTGAGCGAATCAAAGCTTTCAAAGTGGAATTCGAACTGAAGTTTAGGAAAAATTTAATTAGCCACTATGTCGCGCTTTCTGGTACTGTAATGTTCACCTAATGTAACTGTGTTATGCTGGACCCCTGAGAAGACACCCCGATTTACATTACAATCTGCTTTTTTTCCAAGTTCTATCACCACCTGGCATATGCGCATCGCACCGGTGGGCTGTGGGGCGGCATCGTGGTGGACCAGTAAGCACGGGCAGGGACGTTATATCTCCCTAACTGAACACTGGGGCGGATATCAGTTTGGCACATGTCCTTGTGCTACCGAGGATTGCAGGACGTTTCTCGTTGCCTCCTGTTGCCTCCTCCTGCTACACTTCCTCCTCTACCGCCTCCTTATCTGGTCAGCGCAACACCTGCACCCACAACTTCAGCACAGCCAGGGGGGAAGTGACAGCAGCCTGTTTTGAAACTCATCTGTTTGGGGAAAAACCCCACACCGCGCAGGAGCTGTGGACGGGCATGGAACAACAGATCGATGAGCGGTTGGTGCAACTGAGCCTCAAGCCCGGCCTGGTGGTGTGCGATAACGGGCGAAAACTCGTAGCAGCTCTGGGCCTAGCCGGTTTGACGGACATCCCTTGCCTGGCGCATTTGGTGGTGCAGAGGTTCCTGAAAAACTACCCCGATATGTCAGAACTGCTGCAGAAAGTGCGGGTCATCTGTGCGCGCTTTCTGCGTTCTCACCCTGCTGCTGCTCTGCAGTGTAACTTCGGCCTTCCTGCTCACCTCCTCAAATGCAACTTGGAACTCCACCTTGCACATGCTGGAGAGACTGTGCAAGCAGCAGCAGACGATAGTGGAGTTTCCGCTGCAGCACGCATGGGTGAGTTGTTCTGCTGAGCAGCACCACTTCACCACCAATGAGTGAGCCTCCAAGCTGGACGTATGTGCCGTGTTGTGCTGTTTCGAGTACACCACCAACATGGCCAGTGTCGATGATGCAGTTCTCAGCATTACTATCCCACTTCTACGTCTCCTTGAAAAAACACTTCAGGCGATTATGGAAGATGATGTGGCACAGGAGGAAGAGGAGGTGGAAGAGGGATCATTTCCACGGTTATCAGGCCAGTCATTTACAAGTGGCTCAGAGAGTGGGTTCCTGCACTAACAGAGGCCAAGTACATAACTGTCCGGCCAGGACACAATTCTGGAGGATGAGGAGGATGATGATGATGA
Organism: Bufo gargarizans; assembly: GCF_014858855.1. Lineage (NCBI taxonomy): Eukaryota > Metazoa > Chordata > Amphibia > Anura > Bufonidae > Bufo > Bufo gargarizans. The sequence goes on along the minus strand of NC_058084.1, from coordinate 492,653,469 downwards.
GGAGGAACCGTGTTCACAGAAGGGTGGCACCCAAAGCAGCTCATGGTCATAACTGGAGCATGGCTGGGGGGATACAGAGGACACAGATGCTACACCTCCCACAGAGGACAGCTTGTCGTTACCTCTGGGCATCCTGGCACACATGCTGTAGTGCCTGCACAATGAATGTCGAGTTGCCCACATTCTAACCAGTGCTGATTACTGGGTGGCCATCCCGCTGGATCCCCGCTACAATGACAAGGTCCTTAATTCTGTCACTGGTGTGTGATAGGAAGATGAGCGGGTACAAGCGCACGCTAGTAGACGTGCTGCTGATGGCATTATCACCTGACAGCAGGGGCTCAGTGGAAGCACAAGGCGAAGGCAGAGGAGGAGGAAGAAGTCATCAATGCAGCTGGGGCACCTCCAGCACCTCATAAGGGAGGGTTGGCATGGCCAAAATTTGGAAAAACGTTGTCAGCACACCACAACAACCAGAACCATCAGCTGATATGGAACTTAGCGGGAGGCAGCATTTCAGCAACATGGTGGAACAGTATGTATGCACACGCCAATATTTACAGACCGATGCCCCATTCAACTTGTGGTATTGGGCACATGGCCTGAGCTTGCCCTTTACGTTTTGGAGGTGCTGGTCTGCCCTGCGGCCAGTGTATTGTCTGAACGTGTGTTTAGCACGGCGGGGGGGTGATCACAGTAAAGCACAGCCACCTGTCCACAGCCAACGTGGACAAGCTCACGTTCATTAAAATGAACCAGGCAGGGATCCCACAGGACTTGTCCGTGCCTTGTGCTGAATAGACAAGTATACCGGTCACACCCAGCCATTGTTATACTCCAGCGCACTTTCTCTTTGCGTTCTCTTTTCCATTTCCTAATGTTTTGGGGCCTTCCCAAATTTATAAAATGAATAAATAAATAAAGGAAAAAAACAAAAACAGTCTTGGCTATCTCCTCCTCCTCCTCCACTGCCGCTTCCACCTAAACCTCCTCGGTACCACTTCCTCAACCTCCTACTCCACTTTGACCTCTGCCTCCTAGTTCAAGATTATTATTTTTTACTTTTTGTATATTCTATGTTATTTTAAGTAATTTCCCGATCCACCTTTGTTTGCAGGGCAATTGTCCTGCTCTTACCCCCATTTTGCTTCCTTTTGCAGCCCTCTAGCTCTTACTATGACTATTTTACAGCAATTTTAGTGCACCAAAGTTCGGGTCCCCATTGACTTCAATGAGGGTTCGGGTCAAGTTCGGGTCCTGAACCCGAACTTTAACCCGAAGTTCGGCAGAACCTCGCAAACCCAAACATCCACGGGTCCACTCATCCCTAGGGATAAGTTCTAGAATTGACCTGAGTGAGTCAATGGATGTTAGATATCTTGACTTCTCCAAAGCAGGAGAAAATGTCTGTATATGGGTAAGTAACTGTCTCAGTGATAGAAAACATAGGGTGTTATTAACGGTACACACAGATTGGGTCACTGTCACTAGTGCAGTACCACAGGGGTCAGTATTGGGCCCTATTCTCCTCAATATATTTATTAATGATATTGTAAAATATCAACGTTTGCAAATGACGCTAAACTGTGTAAAGTAATTAACACGGAAGAGGACCGTATACTGCTACAGCTGGATCTGGATAGATTGGAGGCATGGGCAGATAAGTGGCAGATCAGTTTTTTTTTTAAACTTGCTTTATTAAAAAATGGTAAGCAAGGTATGTGACAGTACATTCAAGGATTATTGCAGTGAACAAAGTCGTACAATGTTGTAAAGAGAATATTGCAAAATTATACAGTCTGCATCATTACAGAAAGTAATAAACAGAACCCAGTATCCATAGTACATCAGTTTGACTGACGTCATTAGGCAAAGCAATACAGTTCATACTGTGATGATTCATTTCAACCAAGCAAATCGCATCAATAGAACCTGAGAACGCATATTTGGACGGGTACACCCCTCAATCCATCGAATGCAGATGGGCCATCGTAGCAGTCAGATGGGAAGGACACCAAGGTCCCCATACTTTCTCGAATTTTTGAGGACAACCCCTACGAGAATAAATAATCCTCTCGAAGGGAATAATGTTATTAACCATGGTTTTCCATTGTCCAACCGTAGGAGGTCTGTCCTCCATCCATCTAATTGCAATGGCTTTCCTAGCCATAAATAAGGTTTCCCTAATGAAGGTGAGGGTGTAACGTGAGCGTGACTCATCTTCCACGATACCCAGAAGGCAAGATTTAGGACAAACCACCAGTGAGTCCGGGATCAGGGACGAGACTATATCCACCACCCCTTTCCAAAACGATTGTATGTGACTGCAATCCCACATTAGATGCCAGAAATCCGCATTCAGCTGTGAACACCTATGGCACTCCGTATGCTGCCTCCTACCCATTTTAAAAAGCCTGGTTGGGGTCAAATAACACCTATTTAAAATGAAGAGCTGTGTCAATCTGTTATTGAGAGACGGAGATACAGCCACTGGAGCCTCCAGAGCTTCTCCCCATTCCTCATTCGTCAAAGTAGGCATATTCCCTCTCCATGTACGTTCCGCACCCAATGGAGAAGCTGAAATCTTAAGACCAAGTAAATGCGTATAGATGGCAGATATCAATCCCTTCGGGCCTTGGGTCCTGAAGACCCCTATCAGAGGATAGACTGACACAGGCCTATTCAGATCCTTTAACTGGGCTTGGAGGGCATGTCTCAGTTGCAGATACCTGAAAAAGTGTGATCTCAGAACACCCGCTTTGGACTGCAGCTGGGAGAAAGAGAACAGTATACCCTTTTCATATAGGTCCCTCAAATAGCACACCCCATATCCTCTCCAAATCACCTCCCATTCACTCTGCATCAGATGCGGAAACATCGGGTTGTTCCACAATGGGATATCCTCCGGCAGATCCTTGTATTGCTGCATCTTTGCAGCCCCCCACACCTGATGCGCCAATTTATGAATCGGAAGAAACGAGCCCGACAGCGAAGATCGGCCCTCAAGTACAGGCCACAGGGTGGGGAGCTGCAAAAACTCCCGCAAATAGTATTCAGAATTAGGAAGCACGTCCCGGGTCACCCATGGCACCAGATACCTCAACTGACCAGCAAGAAAATATAAATGCAAGTCCGGCAGAGCTGCTCCACCCTGATCCCAACTTCTCTGTAGAGATTTGACGGCTAACTTCCTTCTATTCCTACCCCAGATAAATGTCGCCATAAGGGAGTGTAACTTTTCAAAGAACGCGCGTGGGACAGGCGTACAAGCGTGTTCTAATAGGTATAAGGCTTTGGGCTGAAGAACCATTTTGATCAAGTTTACGCGGCCCATCGTGGACAGCGGTAAAGTATTCCAAGATTTAAACTTGTCTATGAAGTATGACACCAGAGGAACTATGTTCAGCAAATGGGAGGACTCCGGGGATTTAGTAATGATCACTCCTAAATATTTAAATCTATCCACCACTATCAGATTCCGGTACACCGCTGGCCAGTCTGAGGCCCACAAAGGCATAATGGCCGACTTGGCCCAGTTTATACATAGTCCGGAGAATGCACCAAATTGCTCAATAATGGATATCGCTCTCGGTAAAGTGCACTCCACGGAATCCATGTACAAAATGAGGTCGTCAGCATATAAACCCAGCCTATCCTCTCTGCTTCCCAACTTTATACCTCTATAGATATCATCCTGACAAATTCTCAGCGCCAGATGCTCGATAGCCACTGCAAATAACAAGGGAGAAAGGGGGCATCCCTGCCTGGTACCTCTGTATAGTCTAAATGTGGATGATAAGGAGCCATTAATCATTATGTTTGCAGACGGGGAGCTATACAGTATATTGATCCACTTGATAAACCCAGGACCAAAGCCAAAAAACTGCAGGATCTGCACTAAGAAGGGCCTCTCGACGGAGTCAAGCGCTTTGGCGGTATCCAAGGCCGCCAAAGCCCATGGCCTCCCATCCGCACAACCCAGCTGAGCAATAACCTGCGCTCTACGTATGTTACTAGAGGTAGGCAGATCAGGTTTAACAATGTAAGGTTATGCACATGGGAAGAAATATTAAAAGTCCCTTATACATACTAAATAGTAAAACACAGGGTAACACTGACATGGAAAAGGACTTACGAATTTTAGTGAACAGCAAACTTAACTGTAGCAACCAGTGTCAGGCAGCTGCTGCCAAGGCCAATAAATTCATAGGGTGCATTAAAAGGGGCATAGATGCTCATGATGAGAACATAGTTCTGCCACTTTACAAATCACTAGTCAGACCAAACATTGAGTACTGTGTATAGTTGTTGGACTCCTGTGAACAAGACAGACATAGCAGAGACATAGAGGAGGGCGACTAATAGCTGGAATGGGTGGACTACGGTACTCAGAAAGATTATCAGGGAAGCAGGGAAGCGACTTCTTTGGGGCCCGAGCTCAGAAGGAGCCGCAGAGCAGTACTGAATGTTTTCATTAGATTTAGGGCTGCCCCTACTCACAACTGCTGCACTTTATAATAGCAGATGCCACTTACAGCAGCAGTGCTGGAGCTCCTCCCACTGAAGGTCCTTACTCCTCCTTCTATGGCCGTTCTCAGGCTGGGATCCGCAGTACTGGCATACCGATTGCCAGTACTGCTTTCTGTTTTCTATTGGCTGGCACCTTACTACGACATCAGCTGCCAGCCAATAGCAGAACTTTATGGGATCAAGCCCCACCCACCAGTGTGATGTTACTGTAGAGCAGGCTGATTGCTCCAGCACACAAAGCTCTAGAATGCTTGCCTCCCCCCCTGCTATGTGTCCTGTTCTCTGCCCTCCCATAGTAGTTTACTGATTAACCCCTTCACTGCTGTCAGAGGGGTGATGGCACCTACTTCTCCAGGCTTCCTGTGAGGACCAGACATCAGCTGTCTACATGAAAGGTAAGTGTCTGTGCAGGGGTGTAACAATAGGGGAAGCAGGGGAAGCGGCTGCTTTTGGGGCCCTGACCCTGAAGGGGCCCATCCAGGAGGAGGAGGACTAAAAGGGTTTTGTCAGGGACCCCTCAACAGAATTACACAATGAAATGATATACAGCGACAGTATAGACAGTGTAAGAACAGCTGCCCGGCTGAGAGAGCGATCTTTACTAGCTACAGGAATGGGGGTGGCATGAAAGGAAGGGGCTGTGAAAAAATTACTGGGGGAGGGGGGCCCCATTCAAAAATATGCTGTGGGACCCAGTCATTTCTAGCTACGCCACTGTGTGTATAAATAGGTGTATAACTACTTGTATGTTCATGTGTGTGTGTGTATGTGTATATATATATATATATACAGTATATATGTCCATATATGTGATGAGTGCGTATGTGAGTCTGTCCAGGTATGTTGTGAGTGCATATGTGAGTGCATCCATGTATGTTGTGAGTGCGTGTATGAGGGTGTCCATGTATGTGGTGATTGCCTGTATGAGTACGTCCATGTATGTGTTAAATGTGAATGAGTGCGTTCATGTTTGTGGTGAGTGTGTGTATGAGTGTGTCCATGTATGTGGTGCGTGCGTGCGTGTATGAGTGCGTCCATGTACAGACCAAAAGTTTGGACACGCCTTCTCATTCAAAGAGTTTTCTTTATTTTCATGACTATGACAATTGTAGATTCACACTGAAGGCATCAAAACTATGAATTAACACATGTGGAATTATATACATAACAAAAAAGTGTGAAACAACTGAAAATATGTCATATTCTAGGTTCTTCAAAGTAGCCACCTTTTGCTTTGATTACTGCTTTGCACACTCTTGGCATTCTCTTGATGAGCTTCAAGAGGCGGTCACCTGAAATGGTTTTCACTTCACAGGTGTGCCCTGTCAGGTTTAATAAGTGGGATTTCTTGCCTTATAAATGGGGTTGGGACCATCAGTTGCGTTGTGGAGAAGTCAGGTGGATACACAGCTGATAGTCCTACTGAATAGACTGTTAGAATTTGTATTATGGCAAGAAAAAAGCAGCTAAGTAAAGAAAAACGAGTGGCCATCATTACTTTAAGAAATGAAGGTCAGTCAGTCCGAAAAATTGGGAAAACTTTGAAAGTGTCCCCAAGTGCAGTCACAAAAACCATCAAGATCTACAAAGAAACTGGCTCACATGCGGACCGGGCCAGGAAAGTAAGACCAAGAGTCACCTCTGCTGCGGAGGATAAGTTCATCCGAGTCACCAGCCTCAGAAATCGCAGGTTAACAGCAGCTCGGATTAGAGACCAGGTCAATGCTACAAGGAGTTCTAGCAGCAGACACATCTCTAGAACAACTGTTAAGAGGAGACTGTGTCAATCAGGCCTTCATGGTAGAATATCTGCTAGAAAACCACTGCTAAGGACAGGCAACAAGCAGAAGAGACTTGTTTGGGCTAAAGAACACAAGGAATGGACATTAGACCAGTGAAAATCTGTGCTTTGGTCTGATGAGTCCAAATTTGAGATCTTTGGTTCCAACCACCGTGTCTTTGTGCGACGCAGAAAAGGTGAACGGATGGACTCTACATGCCTGGTTCCCACAGTGAAGCATGGAGGAGGAGGTGTGATGGTGTGGGGGTGCTTTGCTGGTGACACTGTTGGGGATTTATTCAAAATTGAAGGCATACTGAACCAGCATGGCTACCACAGCATCTTGCAGCGGCATGCTATTCCATCCGGTTTGCGTTTAGTTGGACCATCATTTATTTTTCAACAGGACAATGACCCCAAAAACACCTCCAGGCTGTGTGAGGGCTATTTGACCATGAAGGAGAGTGATGGGGTGCTGCGCCAGATGACCTGGCCTCCACATCACCGGACCTGAACCTAATCGAGATGGTTTGGGGTGAGCTGGACCGCAGAGAGAAGGCAAAAGGGCCAACAAGTGCTAAGCATCTCTGGGAACTCCTTCAAGACTGTTGGAAGACCATTTCAGGTGACTACCTCTTGAAGCTCATCAAGAGAATGCCAAGAGTGTGTAAAGCAGAAATCAAAGCAAAAGGTGGCTACTTTGAAGAACCTAGAATATGACATATTTTCAGTTGTTTCACACTTTTTTGTTAGGTATATAATTCCACATGTGTTAGTTCATAGTTTTGATGCCTTTAGTGTGAATCTACAATTTTCATAGTCATGAAAATAAAGAAAACTCTTTGAATGAGAAGGTGTGTCCAAACTTTTGGTCTGTACTGTATGTGGTGAGTACGTCCATGTATGTGTTAAATGCGTGTATGAGTGCGTCCATGTATGTGGTGAGTGCGTGTATGAGTGCGTCCATGTTTGTGGTGAGTGTGTGTATGAGTGCGTCCATGTATGTGGTAAATGCATGTATGAGTGCATCCATGTATGTGGTGAGTGCGTGTATGACTGTGTCCATGTTTGTTTTGAGTGCGTGTATGAGTGTGTCCATGTATGTGGTGAGTGCGTGTATGAGTGAGTCCATGTATGTGGTGAGTGTGTCCATGTATGTGGTGAGTGCGTGTATGAGTGCGTCCATGTTTGTGGTGAGTGCGTGTATGAGTGAGTCCATGTATGTGGTGAGTGCATCCATGTATGTGGTGAGTGCGTGTATGAGTGCATCCATATACACTCACCTAAAGAATTATTAGGAACACCATACTAATGCGGTGTTGGACCCCCTTTTGCCTTCAGAACTGCCTTAATTCTACGTGGCATTGATTCAACAAGGTGCTGATAGAATTCTTTAGAAATGTTGGCCCATATTGATAGGATAGCATCTTGCAGTTGATGGAGATTTGAGGGATGCACATCCAGGGCACGGAGCTCCCGTTCCACCACATCCCAAAGATGCTCTATTGGGTTGAGATCTGGTGACTGTGGGGGCCATTTTCGTACAGTGAACTCATTGTCATGTTCAAGAAACCAATTTGAAATGATTCGAGCTTTGTGACATGGTGCTTTATCCTGCTGGAAGTAGCCATCAGAGGATGGGTACATGGTGGTCATGAAGGGATGGACATGGTCAGAAACAATGCTCAGGTAGCCCGTGGCATTTAAACGATGGCCAATTGGCACTAAGGGGCCTAAAGTGTGCCTAGAAAACATCCCCCACACCATTACACCACCACCACCAGCCTGCACAGTGGTAACAAGGCATGATGGATACATGTTCTCATTCTGTTTACGCCAAATTCGGACTCTACCATTTGAATGTCTCAACAGAAATCGAGACTCATCAGACCAGGCAACATTTTTCCAGTCTTCAACAGTCCAATTTTGGTGAGCTCGTGCAAATTGTAGCCTCTTTTTCCTATTTTTAGTGGAGATGAGTGGTACCCGGTGGGGTCTTCTGCTGTTGTAGCCCACCTTTCTTTCCCATTCTGACATTCAGTTTGGAGTTCATGAGATTGTCTTGACCAGGACCACAACCCTACATGCATTGTAGCAACTGCCATGTGATTGGTTGACTAGATAATCGCATTAATGAGAAATAGAACTGGTGTTCCTAATAATTCTTTAGGTGAGAGTATGTGGTGAGTGCGTGTATGACTGCGTCCTTATATATATCAACAGAAGAGAACTGGTACTGTTTAATACCCAATAAAATAAATCTTTATTTTGACATAAAAACATAGACAAAAATACATAGATGTAGAGACCATGCAGGGTGCCTACAGAGAACAGTCCACAACAAACACTGTGGTCACAGATGGCAGATCATTTAGTATTCTACAATTATCGCATGAGATTCTGCGTCAGCATATAATTATATAAGCTGTCTCTAGTTGTAAATGCAGTTATCTCTCACTATAAATGTATCTAGCATCACTGTGACAGGGGTATGGATGGCATCTATATTCAGAGGTTGGTGCCGTATATATATCACAGCATATCGCATAGAGTCTATTGTATTAACACCAAAACCGATCTAAGTTCCTCTCTTACCCAATATCCAGTGATTTCAATGTGGGCTGTCTCTGTCTGGCGATCCTCGACGCACGTTTCGCTAATGCTTCATCATGAGGATGTTGTGTGTGCGTGTATGAGTGTGTCCATGTATGTGATGAGTGCGTGTATGAGTGAGTCTATGTATGTGGTAAATGCGTGTATGAGCGAGTCTATTAAGTTGGAGAGGGGCCCTGTAGAAAAATTTTCTGTGGGGCCCAGTCAGTTCTAGCTAGACCCCTGATCAGGGATCAGTACAGAGATCTATCCCATCATTTATTTATCCCCAGGACTGTGACTGTGATGAGGGGACATCCTCTGTGTCTGGAGGAAAGAAGGTTTGTACACAAACATAGAAGAGGATTCTTTACGGTAAGAGCAGTGAGACTATGGAACTCTCTGCCTGAGGAGGTGGTGATGGTGAGTACAATAAAGGAATTCAAGAGGGGCCTGGATGTATTTCTGGAGCGTAATAATATTACAGGCTATAGTTATTAGATTTATGGAGAGGTCCTTGAGGGAGTTATTCTGATTGCCCAATTGAGTTGAGAAGAAAAAAAATTCTCCCCAAAATGAAGAAAATTGGCTTCTACCTCACAGGGCTTTTTTTGCCTTCCTTTGGATCAACTTGCAGTATAACGGGCCAAACAGGATGAAAAGATTTTTTTTTCAGCCTTACAAACTATGTTACTATGTTATGTTACTATGATGACATAGGACTTGAACCCTGACAATAATTTCCTCCGATGAGCCCAGTAACTCTATTCTGACACTACCATTAACATAGTGCACCTACACTATTTACATAGTACGCCGCTCATTCACTTACACATACAGCTGTGTTAATACCATAGCATGCATGCAATTTCATTTAAATAGTGGTACATCTGTATCGGGTTCATCCTCCTTTCCATCTGCTCTAGTTAAATGGTACTCTTCTTATACACACTAGTGTTGAGCGAAAATATTTGAATAGTGAATATTAATCGCAAATATTGTCACTTTGAGAATTTGTGGAGATTTAGAATATAGGGATATATTTGTATTTTTTAATATTCTAGATTTTTTTTCATCAGTAACCTCCCTTCTTGCTTGTGGGCCAATAAGAAGGCAGCAATATCTTTGTCTGAGCTTAGCAACATCCCTAGCAACCAATAGGAAAGCTGCCTACCCCTTACTATATAAGAACCTCCCCAGCAGCCATTTTCTACAGTATTTTGCATTTCTGAGAGAGAGCAGTGTTATTGCTGTGCTTTCCACTCATTACATTAGATAGTTAGTTAGCTTATATATAGAATACAGATAGTTAGTGGGAGATAGTCAGTGTAGGTTAGATAGTGATATAGTGTAGCTGATAGGTTCTGCTGTCCATACATACATGCTACAGACATAGTGCTGTGATGTCACAATACTTAGTACACCAATCAGTAATATGTAGTCAGACCTGCTAAAATGTGAAGTTTCACATATTGCGCCAAAATATGCGCATCATTAATTGCCGATTAGCGTAATCGCAAATATATTGGAGCAATCTATCTGCATAAAAAAGACATTTGTAATGTTCTGCCGTGCCAACCATTTTCTCCAGTCTCAGGAAACTTCTAGGAGCTTGGAAAATGTAGCATAAGTGACCCTTGCGTGTATTGCGCACGCTTTACTCGAATATTACATTGCCGATTTTTCGCAATCAAGAAAATAATAGCGAATGCGCAAGTATATGAATATTCTACAAAATATTTGTGAAATATCACAAATTTGAATACTGCCCCTGCCGCTCATCACTAATACACACTCCATCTGAGGTCTGTCTAGTGCAGAGGAGACAAGCATGCCATTGTCTATAAAAACCTGCACAGCCAACTGCAGATATATAGAATTCGAGCTTATTGAGCCACCATATTCCCTTCTAGTTGCCTCTAGTTTGATATCTGTAGCTGAAGGAATAGAGATTCTCGTTTAGACAGAATAAGAACCCTTGGCTGCTGTGTGAGCTACGGAATTATTCTGAAGGAAGAAAACCCTGATAGATGTTGGCGTTGATTAGGTTAGAGGCAAATGTCTAACAGATGGGGTTTGGTAAAAGGATGTGACACCAGCTTCTTTAGTGTTTTCACCCACAGCTACACTTGATAGTTAGACACAGCAAATCAGTGTCATTAGAGAATTCTGTGGATGTATAACTTCAGATATTTTTTTTTCAAATCCACAGGAAGTAAAATACATGTTAAATGAAATAAATACTGTAAAGATTGGCCTGGGGACAAAGAACTAGTTGTACAGTAGAACAAATCTGTTAAATGTAGCTGTGGACCCACTTAGACTCAGTTGAGCAGTTTGACTTATTTCAGACCCTCTGGCACTTAAACACTGCATTTACTCTTGTGCGGTTTTATATAAAAACTGACTCATGTTGTTTTATTCTAGTTAAATTGAACTACAGAGTCACTTTTGGGGGAAAAGGCAGTTTTTACGTTTCATTTTTGATATTTAGAAATATAGAAAATAACAAAAATAGCCTACAAATTAATCTAGTCCAGTGTTTCTCAATTTATGGCTCTCCAGCTATTGCACTACTATAACTCCCATCATTCTCTTGCAGCCCACATCTGTCATGGCATGTTGAAAATTCTAGTTTTTCAACAGGCTGGACACTAGTGTTGATCGAGCACCAATGTGCTCGGATGCTCGAGTAGAGCACTTTGGGATGCTCGGGTGCTCTACCGAGCAACCGAGCACAATGGAAGTCAATGGGAGAACCCAAGCATTAAACCAGGCACCCCCTGCTCTGAAGAGGGGAGGGTGTCTGGTTCATAGTAAAAGGTCAAAAATGGATGAAAACACCACCGAAATGGTTCAGGAACAGCATGGGGAGGATGTCTGGATGCATCTTAGACTCCCAGGTCACTGCTGGGAACGATGTTGTCCGAGTAGTACGCCACTTTTACAGACTGACAATAATACACACAAAACTGAAGATAAAATCGATTTTAGAGGAAAAATTGTTAGGAAACATTCCTTCCTGTATATTTACTTGTATATAAAGTACAAGTGCTGCCCAAAATTTCAAGGAAGAGGCACTCCGATACAACCCGTATATAACATAAAGGAGGGCCTTATTCACATTGTGTTACAATTGTTCAGGTAGTGGATCTCCTACTAAATTCTATGCTAAAAGTGAAAGGACTAGCAAAAATTACAAGTAACCGGCACTCCAATACACCCTTTATTACACATAAATGAGGGCATCATACACACCAATAAAACATTAGAGACGAGGGCCTGCTGCTGATCTGACCATCTAAAAAATTAGGGGTGAGGGTCTGCTGCTGAGCTGACCATCTAAAACATTAGGGGCAAGGACCTGCTGCTGATCTGACCATCTAAAATGTTAGGGGTGAGGGTCTGCTGCTGATCTGACCATATAAAAATTTGGGCTGAGGCTGGAAGAAGCAGTGGGGTGGCAAAAGGGAGAAGGCGTACCCCACACCAAACAGGCCAACAACTGTTCCCCGGAGCACCCCCTTGTGGCAATCTCCCTTGTAGGTCTTCTGCAGTCTGGCGCTTTTTTGAGGAAAATGCGAACGATAAAATAATTCTCATTTGCAACCTATGCCGTACCAAAATGAGCAGGGGTGTGAACACTAGCAACCTTACCACCATCAACATGATATGTCACATGGCATCAAAGCACCCTAATAGGTGGGTCGAACGCCTGGGTCCACAATCAGTGTCTGCGGGTCACACCACTGCCTCCTAGTCCCATTTGTTGCGAGCAGGCCAATCCCCTGTCCAAGACGGAGGCCCAGATGCCTCCCGCCCTGCACCTGGACCTTCGCAAGCACCATCAGCTAGCACATCCATTTCTGTGTCCCTGCACAGTGTACAGATGTCCATACCCCAGGCCTTTGAATGAAAGTGCAAATACTCAGCCACCCGCCCACAGGACATAGCACTAAATGTGCACCTTTCCAAATTGCTGGTCCTGGAAATGTTGTTGCCATTTAGGCTTGTGAACACCTAGGCTTTTCACAGCCTGATGGCAGCAGCAGTCCCTCGTTAATCAGTCCCCAGCCACCACTATTTTTCCCACTGTGCCGTCCCCGCCTTACACCAGCATGTGTTCCGTAACATCACCCATGCCCTGACCAATGCAGTTATTGGGAAGGTCCACTTAACGACTGACACAGGGACAAGTGCTTTTGGCCAGGGATGCTACATTTCCCTGACGGCACACTGGGTGAACGTTGTGGACGCCGGGAGCGAGTCTTACCCGAAGCCATAGATTGCGGGCCCTACTTCCATCAGGATTTCCGCCACCACATAAGTAGTGGCTGCAACCCCCCCTTCTCCTCCCCCACCTCCTCCTCCACTTCCACCTCTGAATTCTCATCTTGCAGCACCAGTCAGCCATCAGTAAGTATCTGGAAGCAGTGTAGCACTGCAGTGGAGAAGCGGCAACAGGCCGTGCTTAAACTAATTTGCTTAGTTGACAAACAGCACACCGCCGCAGAGCTGTGACAGGGTATAAGGGACCAGACTGAGCTGTGGCTCTCGCCACTCAACCTACAACCAGGCATGGTTGTGTCTGGCAATGGCCATAACTTGGAGCAGGAGACGGTTTACTCCGCTACAGAGGGTAGTACCCATAGCAGGTTTATTCCACCTGTTCAGCGTGGATGGGCCAAAGAGGAGTAATAGGATGAGGAGATTGAGAGTCATCCTCCTGATGAGGACAGCGAAGTCTTGTCTGTTGGGACTCTGGCACACATGGCTGACCTTATGGTATGTTGCCTTTCCTGTGACCCTCATGTTATACGCATTTTGGCCAGCACCGATTACTGGTTGTTCACCCTCCTCGACCACCGCTACAAAGAGAACTTCTCATCTCTCATTCCTGTGGAGGAGAGAACTAGCAAAATAGTGCAATACCAGAAGGTCCTTGTAGAAAAATTGCTTCAAAAATTGCCAGCTGACAACACTGGCAGCAGAGTAAGTAGTTCCTTGGGGAGACGAGGGGAACACACAGCAGTTCCAAAAGAGTCAGGGCAACACTCTCCAAGGCCTGGGACAGTTTCATGATATACTGCCAGCACCCTCACCCTGATGCGTGGCCTAGTGTCACAGGGAGGGAAAAGCCTAACCAACCATCAATGGGATGCTGGTGAAAAAGTTGTCTGCATAGATCTTGTAGTTGTGACCATATGGAAGCGTGGAAGCAAGTTTCATCACAACATCCCCCGATAGTCCAAGTTCAGATCTTGCCCGTATTCCATTCACACTACCTTGGTACACATAAAAATCACAACGTATACCAGAGATTCCAGTCCTTGCCCACTGCTTGAACCCCCATTGGTTTGGCTTGCCACGCATGTACTGTTTGATGCTGCTGAAAGGGATCATCATTTCATCAACAGAGTTATGTTCTTCAGGGACCACCTTTAGGCATTTCTCTCTGAAAGCATCAAGCCATGGTCTGAGTTTTCAGAGTTTGTCAGTGTTTTGTTCCATCTCATACACGGTTAGATTGTTCACAAAATGTTTTGTGACATTACATCGGAGACAGGACTGTATCTTTTGTCTGCTTCCCAGTACATGCGGACTCCGGGCATTTGGACAAGACACATCTTCAGATACATACCAATCATGTGCTCTATGTCCTTTGTGTTTGTGTTTAGGGATGATCCTTTCTTCCGAAAACTGTACTGATTGGTGTTATCTGCCAGAGCATTAATCATGTCTTCTGTCATAAACTTCTGAAAGTACTCCAGTGGTGTGCAGAGGATTGGACACCATTACTGACATCCTGACCAGAAAAATCAGTACTGGGACTGATAAAATTATTTTACACCCATCGATACCGGGGCATGGTCTGGGCATCAGGATGCACTGCCTCTGTTGGGGTGATATGAACATCAGAAGTTTGGTGATCATTGAGTAATTTATTTTCCTAGTCCACTTCACAGATAACTCCATACTCCTCTCCGTCACTTGAATCTGAGTCAAAGGACATTTCCAAGTCGCTGTCCCCATTTAAAACCTTGCTACCCCTTTGACCCACTGTTGTTATTTACATTTTACAACATAGAAATAACCAGCTCTAAATCTCTCAATATCAGTATATTCAATGATGTCATAAAATCTGCATGATCTACACATATAAATTATCACAGAAAAAATATTTCAAGCTTTTTACTTACTTGAGTCTTGATTTATCCCGTCCAAAACAACAAGATGAAGTACTCCAAAGCAGGCACCCGGGTTGTATGACTTCATGGCAAGATAAACAGGCCTATTTACACATTCATCCATCCAATAGTGTTGCAGAACTGAACAATAGGACCTATTAGTAATGTACATGAGTTTTAAAAAATAAGAAAATGGGGGAGGGTTTATTTTTGTAGCCTTAAATGTGATGTTGTAATATTACAACACTGGGTCTCTGGGGGTAAAAAAGTGTAGATTCGTTTTTTACATATTGTTATGTTTTTTGTGTAATTTTAACCGATAAGGTTACAGTAAGGCCCCTTTAGTCCAGGGCAAACTCATCAGGATCAGGACAAGCAGGTAATGGTAACGCAGGTAGTGGAGTCTAAGGCCTACATATAACTATGCATGATCAGGACAGGCAGCAGCAGGTACATCGTAATTGTCGAGTGTAAGGCCTGCACATAGCTCGGTCTAACGCAGCAGGAACAGACAGCAGTAGTTTCTTTGTTTGCAGCAGGAATGTGTTCCCAGGAATGGGCCCACATCAGACCGGGGAAACACCAAAAATATACTTAGACATCTCTGACAGCAGGAGGTTCATTGTAAATCCCATAAGAAATAAAAAAAAATTATAAATATATATATATATATATATATATATATATACACGTTATATATTTATATAAACACATGACACGGCACAGCCTCAAGAAAATGTGCATTTATTAAACCAAAAGCGACGTTTCAGTTCACACAAACTCAGGTGATTATTTAATGTAAACTATTAATAATTGAATTAGATTTAATGTGTTTGATTCGTATTGTGTCTAAACACAAAAAATTATTATAAAAAAAAGCAATAATATCCATACTCTGAAGAGAAAACTAACCAGCATGGATCCAATATAGCATCCAGTTTGGCTAATTGTGCATCTTTATGTAATGCACATAAAGATTATGTGATGCAATCATGTGATCACATCAACGGAGGAACACACACAGGCAGCGAGTGTCAATAGACAGGGCGTTCACATGATAACAGATCATGTATTTGCACCTGGAATTTAATGCAAGCTGAGCCACAAGCGCATCCTGACTATGCAGTCACATAATAGCAAACAAGGAAATGAGTACACTAACTCCCAAAATGGCTTCAATAATATTATATATACCACAGTTTCTATTGTAAATTGAAAAGCATCAATGTTATAAAAATCGCATGTGCAAATTATCATTACATTATTGTCAAGAAGTAACATAAAATAAAAATATATATTTAGATATATACATATGGCAATAATGCTCCATTCCCAAAACAGGATTACCACACAGATGAGTATAACGCCAATCACACCCAACCATGTGGAGAGGTCAACATGGAAGTCAGGCATCCTGTTTAGGACGACAGACAACACCATGTTCGAATCTATATCCTGATTAAAATAAAACAGAAAATAATTAAATAATAAAATGTTATTAGGTTTCTCAATCAGTCCTGTACAATGTTAACTGCACAAGACCTTTTGAAAAGGGAAGCCCACATGCAGTTCCCACATAGTTGTAGTAAGAACCACACCAGGACCACCCCAAAACCCAAGTAAAGCAAAATTATAACATATAAAATCAAATAAATAAATTAAAAAAAGAGTTTTTGGGCAAATGAAGCGTAACACCACATGATTGTATTTTATTCAAACAAATATATATATATATATATAAATGTTGCCAATATATAATGAACAGAGCACATTCGCAAAAATGAAGCATGCACACCAGTTTAAGAGAATTCTAGTATTCGATGGTTGATAAAGTCCATGGCGAATAAGTGGTCCATGCTGGTTGCCATCAGCAGTATCAGGACACACTGCAGCAGCAGATAATTGTTAAGGGTATATTATAAGGCCTACCCCTAGCTCAACTAAACTCAGTAGGAGCAGGACAGAAAACAGCAGGTAAACGGTAACGCTGTAGTGTAAGGCATACACATAGATGGGCCTAACTGAGCATGAAAAGAACAGACAACAGCAGTTAAATGGTAATGCTGTAGTGTAAGGCATACACATAGATGGGCATAACTGAGTATAAAAATAACAGACAACAGCAGGTAAATGGTAATGCTGTAGTGTAAAGCATACACATAGATGGGCCTAGCTGAGCCTGAAAATAACAGACAACAGCAGGTAAATGGTAAAGCTGAAGTGTAAGGCATACACATAGATGGGCCTAACTCAGCATGAAAAGAATAGACAACAGCAGGTAAATGGTAAAGCTGTAGTGTAAGGCATACACATAGATGGGTCTAACAGAGCAGTAACATAACAGACAGCAGCAGGGAAATCGTAACGCTGTAGGATAAGGCCGACACATAACTCACCAAGATCAGGACAGACAGCAGCAGCAGGTAAAGGTAAATTTCCAGTTTGAGGCATCCACATAGCATGATCAGGACAGGCAGCAGCAACATTTTAATGGTCGAGTCTAAGGCCTACACATAGCATGGCCTAACTCAGCAGCAACAGACAGCAGTAGGTTCTTTGTTTGCAGCAGGAATGTGTTCCCAGGAATGGGCTCCCACCATACCAGGGCAACACCAAAAATAAACTAAGACACCTCTGACAGCAGCAGGTTCTAAGTGTGCAGCAGGAATGTGTTCCCAGGAATGGGCCCCCATCAGACCAGGGTTGAAATACAAGATATAAAAAAATGAATCAATATAGAAATAAATCAATACATAAATAAATACATTTAAAAAACAACCATTCAATAAATAATTAAATTAATCTACATATACATGATTACATAAATTCATCAATAAAGAAATATGATGTAAAACTTGTGATAAATGAACTGGGCACTATCAGGATATAGGGATCATACAGATATTTATGTATAAGACAAAGAAAAAGGACAATAAAAAGAGAGAATATGGCCCTCCTATTATACTAAACAGCACTTCCTCACTATAAATAGCACTCTGAATCTAGATAAGTACTAATAACTTTGTATGGCATATTCCTGAAATAAAACGGCAATAAAATGGTACAATTGATTGCTAAATCACAAATTATTCACACAATAAAAAATGCAAAATAGCCTGGATGCTGAATGTTTACTGGGAAAACTCCAAATGTCACTGTTGCGAGTTATTCCCAACCACAACAAACAGGTTTAGCGGCGTCCCACTCTAGATTCAACCAGTAGCGTCCCACTGGGCGAATAGCATTCAAGTCTTGTTAAATCTCCTGTCAGCAAATATTCAATGGAAAAGATAGTCTTACCGGAAAAGTTTTCCTCACCACTTCGCTGCACACTGTCGCTCTGCTGGGTCGCTTTTATAAATTACCTCCAGACTTTTTTGAGCGGTCAGGTTGTTGAAATCCCACGTAGGTAAAAGTTTGGCATGTGCAGCCCGGTCTCTGCTGTAGGCCGTCACGGATTCCTTATACTTTAACCTTATCGTGGTGTTGAGCTGTGTGGTCCGAGGTTCCGGCACTATCTCTTGGTCCTCACACTTTCAAAGTTCGGGGTCCTGTTAGAGCTAGACACGTTTCGGGGCTTAAGGTTGCCCCTTCCTCAGTAGCTACCAGTCCCCCTAAAAATGCTTCCTTTTATAGTCCTAGACTACTTCTTCAAAACCCGTCATGGATCCTGACCGGAATCGGGACCCACAGTTTACTGGAGCTAATATTCGCTCCTAGAACAAATGGAGCTTTTTTTCTTTATGCTTCTAGCGTATTAAGTTTATAAGCATTAGTATTCAATAACATACAGCCTGTTTATACAAAAATTATTAAAAACACATCAAAGCAATATCAGTTTTGAAAATTATTCATACCAGTGACTTGTCTCTCTACTGGTTATATTGTGAACCGAGAGCAAGGCAGGTGGTATGACTCCGCAACCAGAAAAGAGTGCGTACGCAGAAGTCAAGATTAAGAAAATTGCATTTACTATCAATTAATAAAAGCAGGTTAACAATAAAACAGTATGAACAATTCAAGTCAAATACTACAACAATTTCCACCTTTGCTGTGTCCGTGTTCGCGGTGCGGACACTAAGGAATAGCAGTCCCAGGAACTATCCCTAACTGACCCTAACTTCAAGCGGGTGCGCACCCCCCTTATCCCAGTGGTCCAAGTGGACCTTTTACAGTTTGTGGAAGTGCACGGTGGGGCCCGATGTCGTCCTTTTCCTTTATAACCAGCGCAGGATCCGCAACAAAGAAGTCCTCCTCAGCAGGCCGGAAAACCAGATGGATATAATCCAGAATTTTACAGTGACTGTCCGGTACCTCAACAGCACTGTGAGTCTCTTTACTGTTTGGGGCAATCCAGTCAGCCCAATGTCAGCTCCACAGGTTAGCTGCTGCACACAGTCCTTTTTAACTTGGCTTCACTAAATGCACGGTCTCTTTATACTCCATCCGTCTGTAGACTGAAGTTCACACAGCTTGGCTGCACAGGAACGTCCTTTAGTATCTCCACACACGTCTTACACAGCACAGAACTTGCTTTCTATCTAGCCAAGATGGCAGCCGTTATAGTTTTAGTCCCTCTTCCTCATTCTTCCTGCTCACACTGAGGCAGGCTGACATCATAAGGGGCGTGTCACTTCAACACTTAACTGCTGTTTTAAAGAGCCACTACCACATTAATACACTTTCTCTATGGCAAACTTCAATGCAAATTGGTCCTATGCTGCCATCTACTGACCAAACGAATACTGCAGGCATTTACATTTATCTGTATTACTAGAATAGCATTATACATTAAATTTTAACACAGTTTACCAGGATAACGAAACTTAGACACATTACATGACTGTTTCTTACAATATTGCACCAAAAAACGCATCTGCACCCATGCGGTTTTGGTGCTATTTCCATGCGTTTTTTGTTTTTTCTCTCTCTATGCGTTTTTTACAAAAAAAAAATGCTCATGTTCCCTGCTGTCTGTTGGGTAGTAGACATTACATAAAAAATTGTCTATAACTCCAAAGTAATAAAAACAATTATTTTAAGAACATACATAAAAATTACAAAATTCATCAATAAAAGCTACTAGGGAGCAGTTTCAATATGACTATTTGGGTCTTGCCGTTAGGTATTTCCAATAATTTCAATGTTTCGTAAAGTTGTGGGAGTGGGGGAGGGAATATGAGGAAGGGAGTGGGAGCCCACTGCCAAGGACCATCCCACCTAATAGACAAAATAGGTAGGGTTGGCCTTCAGCAGGGGGCACCCACCCCTGCTTTAGAGAAAACCAAACAACTCAAATTCTGCATTTAGCCCTCCCGGGAGTAGAGTGTTTAGTTCAAAGATACGCTGAGTCTCAAACCTTGACATTTTGTTGATGTGGTTGCCCCCCCTCCAATCTCTATTCACCTTATCAATGGCCGCAAATTTTAGACCCTTTGGATTTTTATTATGTACTATTTTAAAATGATTGGATAAGGAATGTGTCTCCAATCCTTTTCTGATATTGGCCATATGTTCAGAAATCAGTTTTTTCAATGTCCTTTTCGTCCTCCCCACATATTGTTTTCTACAAGGACATTCTATGATGTAAATTACATCAGTGGAATTACATGATAGAAATTCTTTAATTGGGTGTTTATGCTTGTTGGTGGTGGAGATAATTTCACTGGTTTTCCGTGGATAATCTGTATTTTTGCAGTTACCGCATTGCCCACATTTAAAAAAAAAACATTAATGTTTGCCCACCCTTGGACTGAGCACCCCTGCTTGATTTGCTGTTTAATCGTTGGGGCTACTTTATTACTTAGGCTGGGGGCTTTTATGAATGTAATCAAGGGATTCACAGGAGTGGCAGGGCCTACGGTTTTATCCTTTTGTATTAGGTGCCAATGTCTCTGTATTATTTTTTGTACCTTTTTATAATCACTGCTAAAAGGTAAAAACATCCGTATTTCTCCTTCCTTCTGTTCTTTGTCTTTTTCTCTATCTTCTCTTTCCTTAAAAAAATCTTCCCTCTCCATATCCCTTATTAAGGGCTCCTCCCACTCCCACAACTTTACGAAACATTGAAATGATTGGAAATACCTAACGGCAAGACCCAAATAGTCATATTGAAACTGCTCCCTAGTAGCTTTTATTGAGGAATTTTGTAATTTTTAGAAGTATGTTCTTAAAAAAATGCGTTTTTTGGTGTAATATAACCAGTAGAGAGAGACAAGTCACTGGTATTAATAATTTTCAAAACTGATATTGCTTTGATGTGTTTTTAATAATTTTTGTATAAACAGGCTGTATGTTATTGAATACTAATGCTTATAAACTTAATACGCTAGAAGCATAAAGAAAAAAGCTCCATGTGTTCTAGGAGCGAATATTAGCTCCAGTAAACTGTGGGTCCCGATTCCGGTCAGGATCCATGACGGGTTTTGAAGAAGTAGTCTAGGACTATAAAAGGAAGCATTTTTAGGGGGACTGGTAGCTACTGAGGAAGGGGCAACCTTAAGCCCCGAAACGTGTCTAGCTCTAACAGGACCCCAAACTTTGAAAGAGTGAGGACCAACAGATAGTGCCGGAACCTCGTACCACACCGCTCAACACCACGATAAGGTTAAAGTATAAGGAATCCGTGACGGCCTACAGCAGAGACCGGGCTGCACATGCCAAACTTTTACCTACGTGGGATTTCAACAACCTGACCGCTCAAAAAAGTCTGGAGGTAATTTATAAAAGCGACCCAGCAGAGCGACGGTGTGCAGCGAAGTGGTGAGGAAAACTTTTCCGGTAAGACTATCTTTTCCATTGAATATTTGCTGACAGGAGATTTAACAAGACTTGAATGCTATTCGCCCAGTGGGACGCTACTGGTTGAATCTAGAGCGGGACGCCGCTAAACCTGTTTGTTGTGGGACTATCACACCACGGTGCCTTTAATAATTGTTACTTTAGAACTTCAGAAATTTATCAGTGAGTTTGGGCATAACTCGCAACAGTGAGATTTGGAGTTTTCCCAGTGAACATTCAGCGTCCAGGCTATTTTGCGTTTTTTATTGTGTGAATAATTTGTGATTTAGTGATCGATTGTACCATTTTATTGCCGTTTTATTTCAGGAATATGCCATACAAAGTTATTAGTACTTATCTAGATTCAGAGTGCTAGTTATAGTGAGGAAGTGCTGTTTAGTACAATAGGAGGGCCATATTCTCTCTTTTTATTATCCTTTTTTATTGTCTTATACATAATAAATATCTGTATGATCCCTATATCCTGAGAGTGCCCAGTTCATTTATCACAAGTTTTACGCTATTTAAGTGGACTGGGTGAGTCCACTTTACTGAGTGCACCCTTCTGGTTGGTCTTTGTGTGTTCCTGTGCGCCTCATTTACTATTTTTAAAGAAATATGACCATAAATAAATATATTACAAAATGTTCAATTTAATTAAATTAATACATTATACATGATTTAAAAAATTCATTAAAATAGAAATATATCTTTAAATAAATACATATATAAAAAAAATTAAACCACCAATAAAAACAATAAATCTAGAAATACAAGATTAAAAAAATGATAAATTTTTTTTTGCCCCTGCGTCTTATGGGGTGAATGCTGCCATTTTACATCGCAGTCTGCGATGCTGCAGCATCGCAGACTGCGATGTATCAGCTGAATCGGAGAGGAGGGGCCGGTGTCATGCAAATGCGGCGGGGCCGGTGCGGTCACTGTACTCCGGCCCCATCGCTCACTAACTTCCTTAACCACCTCTGGACCGCCTAACGCACGGATGCGTCCGGAAGGTGGTTTATTTACTCCTCCTGGACGCATCCGTGCGTCATCTCGCGATAGCCGAGATTTCCTGTGAACGCGCACACACAGGCGCGCGCTCACAGGAACAGAAGGTAAGCGAGTGGATCTCTAGCCTGCCAGCGGTGATCGTTCGCTGGCAGGCTGGAGATGTGATTTTTTTTAACCCCTAACAGGTATATTAGATGCTGTTTTGATAACAGCATCTAATATACCTGCTACCTGGTCCTCTGGTGGTCCCTTTTGTTTGGATCGACCACCAGAGGACACAGGCAGCTCAGTAAAGTAGCACCAAACACCACTATCCACGGATACATGGATCGGATCCGCAAAACACATACGGACGTCTGAATGGAGCCTTACAGGGGGGTGATCAATGACAGGGGGTGATCACCTCATATACACTCCCTGATCACCCCCTGTCATTGATCACCCCCCTGTAAGGCTCCATTAAGACGTCCGTATGTGTTTTGCGGATCCGATCCATGTATCCGTGGATCCGTAAAAATCATACGGATGTCTGAATGGAGCCTGACAGGGGGGTGATCAATGACAGGGGGGTGATCAATGACAGGGGGGGATCAGGAAGTCTATATGGGTGATCACCCCCCTGTCATTGATCACCCCCCCCTGTAAGGCTCCATTCAGACATTTTTTTGGCCCAAGTTAGCGGAAATTGTTTTTTTTTTTTCTTACAAAGTCTCATATTCCACTAACTTGTGTCAAAAAATAAAATCTCAAATGAACTCACCATACCCCTCACGGAATCCAAATGCGTAAATTTTTTTAGACATTTATATTCCAGACTTCTTCTCACGCTTTAGGGCCCCTAAAATGCCAGGGCAGTATAAATACCCCACATGTGACCCCATTTTGGAAAGAAGACACCCCAAAGTATTCCATGATGGGGCATATTGAGTCCATTAAAGATTTAAATTTTTGTCCCAAGTTAGCGGAAAGGGAGACTTTGTGAGAAAAAACAAAAAAAAATCAATTTCCGCTAACTTGTGCCCCCCCAAAAAAATTCTATTAACTCGCCATGCCCCTCATTGAATACCTTGGGGTGTCTTCTTTCCAAAATGGGGTCACATGTGGGGTATTTCTACTGCCCTGGCTTTTTAGGGGCCCTAAAGCGTGAGAAGAAGTCTGGGATCCAAATGTCTAAAAATGCCCTCCTAAAGGGAATTTGGGCCCCTTTGCGCATCTAGGCTGCAAAAAAGTGTCACACATGTGGTATTGCCGTACTCAGAAGAAGTTGGGGAATGTGTTTTTGGGTGTCATTTTACATATACCCATGCTGGGTGAGAAAAATATCTTGGTCAAATGCCAACTTTGTATAAAAAAAATGGGAAAAGTAGTCTTTTGCCAAGATATTTCTCTCACCCAGCATGGGTATATGTAAAATGACACCCCAAAACACATTCCCCAACTTCTTCTGAGTACGGCGATACCACATGTGTGACACTTTTTTGCCGCCTAGGTGGGCAAAGGGGCACACATTCCAAAGAGCACCTTTAGGATTTTACAGGTTATTTTTTACACATTTTGATTTCAAACTACTTACCACACATTAGGGCCCCTAGAATGCCAGGGCAGTATATCTACCCCACAAGTGACCCCATTTTGGAAGGAAGACACCCCAAGGTATTCCGTGAGGGGCATGGCGAGTTCCTAGAATTTTTTTTTATCACAAATTAGCGGAAAATGATGATTTTTTTTAAACTTTTTTTTTCTAACAAAGTCTCATATTCCACTAACTTGTGACAAAAAAATGTAAAATTCTAGGAACTCGCCATGCCCCTCATGGAATACCTTGGGGTGTCGTCTTTCCAAAATGGGGTCACTTGTGGTGTAGTTATACTGCCCTGGCAATTTAGGGGCCCATATGTGTGCGAAGTAGTTTGAAATCAAAATCTGTAAAAAATGGCCGGTGAAATCCTAAAGGTGCTCTTTGGAATGTGTGCCCCTTTGCCCACCTAGGCTGCAGAAAAGTGTCACACATCTGGTATCGCCGTACTCAGGAGAAGTTGGGCAATGTGTTTTGTGGTGTCATTTTACATATACCCATGCTGGGTGAGATAAATATCTTGGTCAAATGCCAACTTTGTATAAAAAAATGGGAAATGTTGTCTTTTGCCAAGATATTCAGCCTCCTGCAATTCAGCCTCCTGCATTACCTCCCCCAAGATGTCCCTCTCACTGTCGCTGTCAAACAGGAGAAGGGTAGATTCTTGGGGGCTGGGGGTTGGTCCTGCAGAAGGCGGAGAGCTTCTGCTGCTTTTCGGAGCCGGGGCAGAGGACTCCGTGGCTCTGGCTTGTGCCAGAAGAGCCACTACTTGCTCGACATCCTGAGAGGAAACGGGGCGCCCAAAAAAGTCACGAGTGAGGCAGACGCCCCTGATACAGTGGGATGCGAAAGTTTGGGCAACCTTGTTAATCGTCAGGATTTTCCTGTATAAATCGTTGGTTGTTACGATGAAAAATGTCAGTTAGATATATCCTATAGGAGACACACACAGTGATATTTGAGAAGTGAAATTAAGTTTATTGGATTTACAGAAAGTGTGCTATAATTGTTTAAACAAAATTAGGCAGGTGCATAAATTTGGGCACCACAAAAAAGAAATTAAATCAATATTTAGTAGATCCTCCTTTTGCAGAAATTGCAGCCTCCTTTTGCAGAAAAAAACGCTTCCTGTAGGTTCCAATGAGAGTCTGGATTCTGGTTGAAGGTATTTTGGACCATTCCTCTTTACAAAACATCTTTAGTTCATTCAGGTTTGATTGTTTCTGAGCATGGACAGCTCTCTTTAAGTCACACCACAGATTTTCAATTATATTCAGGTCTGGGGACTGAGATGGCAATTCCAGAACGTTGTACTTGTTCCTCTGCCTAAATGCCTTAGTGGATTTTGAGCAGTGTTTAGGGTCGTTGTCTTGTTGAAAGATCCAGCCCCGGCGCAGCTTCAGCTTTGTCACTGATTCCTGGACATTGGTCTCCAGAATCTGCTGATACTGAGTGGAATCCATGCGTCCCTCAACTTTGACAAGATTCCCAGTCCCTGCACTGAGCACACAGCCCCACAGCATGATGGAACCACCACCATATTTTACTGTAGGTAGCAGGTGTTTTTCTTGGAATGCTGTGTTATTTTTCCTCCATGCAAAATGCCTTGTTATGGCCAAATAACTCAATTTTAGTTTCATCAGTCCATGGCACCTTATTCCAAAATGAAGCTGGCTTGTCCAAATGTGCTTTAGCCCACCTCAAGCAGCACTTTTTGTGCTGTGGGTGTAGAAAAGGCTTCCTCTGCATCACTCTTGCATACAGCATCTCCTTGTGTAAAGTGCGCCGAATGGTTGAACGATGCACAGTGACTCCATCTGCAGCAAGATGATGTCGTAGGTCTTTGGTGCTGGTCTGTGGGTTGACTCTGACTGTTCTCACCATTTGTCGCTTCTGTCGAGATTTTTCTTGGTCTGCCACTTCGCGCCTTAACTTGAACTGAGCCTTGGTCTTCCATTTCCTCCATATGTTCTTAACTGTGGAAACAGACAGCTGAAATCTCTGAGACAGCTTTCTGTATCCTTCCCCTAAACTATGATGGTGAACAATCTTTGTCTTCAGGTCATTTGAGAGTTATTTTGAGACCCCCATGTTGCTACTCTTCAGAGAAAATGAAAAGAGGAGGGAAACTTACAATTGACCCCCTTAAATACTCTTTCTCATAATTTGATTCACCTGTGTATGTATGTATGTAGAGCAGAGGTCACTGAGCTTACCAAGCCAATTTGAGTTCCAATAATTTGTTCTAAAGGTTTTGGAATCAATAAAATGACAACAGTGCCTAAATTTATGCACCTGTCTAATTTTGTTTAAACAATTATAGCACACTTTCTGTAAATCCAATAAACTTCATTTCACTTATCAAATATCACTATGTGTGTCTCCTATATGATATATTTAACTAACATTTTTTAATCGCAACAACCAACGATTTTTACAGGAAAATCATGATGATTAACAAGGTTGCCCAAGCTTTAGCATCCCACTGTACCTGTGCCCTTTCCTCTGTGGGTAGAGGAGTGGGCCCGTGCTGGCAGCGGTCCAGCACTGGAATCAACTCCCCTACTACTGCTGCCTGAACGCTCATGTAGACATATTGCTTTATATATGCAGAAAAAATAATAATAATAAGGGAATTTTAGAAAAAAGTTATTGTGATGGGAAAAAAAATGGGAAAAAAAAAAATGAATCAGTAACACAATAACAGTAAAAGTCTTTTTTGTGTGTTTTTTTTTTTTATTACTAACAAAAGACCCAGACACTGACGCAGACACTAATTACTACAACTAAACAGCAAAAAACTAACACTAAAAACTAACAATTATAAACTTTTTTTTGTTTTTTGTTTTAACTGCAAAGTATTTTTTTGGGTGTTTTTTTAACTAGCAAAAGAAGTAGACACTGACAGAGACACTAATCAATACACCAACTAAACAGTAAATAACTAGCAGTAAAAACTAACACTAATAAACTTTTCTTTAGTTTTTTTTGTTTGTTTTTTAACTAACAAAAGACGCAGACACTTCCAGTAAACCAACTAAACAGCAAGAAACTAACACTAATAAAAAAAATGTTTTAAACTAATGCAGACACTAAACTAAAACACTAAAATACACCTAAAGCCTACACTATACTATACCTAACATACACCATGCACTTGAATCTATTAGCTACACTATTTCCTAACCTTTACTATCTCACTCTAACTAAACTGATTATATCTTTCAGCTAACTAACACTATACCCTACACTAGAACCTATCTGCTACACTAACCTACCCTATCTAACACTATCAGTTCAGTATATATCAGATATGTGATTTGCTTTTAAAAAAGCACAGCACGGCATAGTATTCAAGCTCCTCTCACAACCAACCACATGAAACTGCACCAAATGGCTGCTGGGAAGGATGTTATATAGGGAAGTGGTGGGCAACTTTCCTATTGGTTGCTAGGGATGTTACAAACCTCTGACAACTATATTTGCATCCTTCTCAGTGGCCAACAAGCTAAAAGAAGGGAGGGATCAGTGTCCTCTCGAAGTAGCAATATTCGCATCGCTATAAATATTCTAGTTACGAATATTCGCTCCACTCACTGACTCACTGTAAGTAGTATTGGAGCCTTCTCATTTGGACCACAAGCTAGAAGCAGGGAGGCATGATCACATTTTTTTTACACAGTACACATCATTCTGATGTGTACTGTTTAAAAAATATATATATATATTCGTAATTGCGAATATATAGCGCTATATTCTAAATATTCGCAAAATCGTAAAGTGACAATATTCGCAAAAAAAAATGTGCTTTTCGAATATTCGCTTAACACTGGTGTGGCGTGACAGCGAGTTCCCTCAGGTAGTCGCTTCCTGGGGTTCTTTGCAGTGAATAAGTGAAATATAAAAGAACAAGGCAGAGATTATAGAATAAAGAATGTCTTTCTTTATTGAATGCAAAAACAAATAGCAGAACATCAAGCAGCAGTACATCAAAAATTCAATTTCTCCTCCCAGAAAATGGATCATTGTGGCTGGCCATGTGGTAGAAGATGACACTTCTACCACATGGCCTTTTCTCTTTCCTGATACCCTTCCCCAGCACTGTACAGAATTCTAGCACCTGTGGTGGTAGGTGTCCACTGTATGGTGCAGGCGCTACTAGCTATGCCTGTCCTGAACTGCAGTGGTGGTGTGTTAACGTGTTTCCCCTTATCTTGCTGCAGAGTCTGCATAGCTTGACTGCTTGATCACTCTGCTGACAAAAATTCAAAAATTCACGTAGTTTACAGATCTTCTGTGGTCTGGGACCCTAAAGACTCTCTGGAGTAGTGGTACTCCTAGATGAGCTGACTTGTGATCTTCATGGCCTGGAGGAGCTGAAGCTGGATCGCAGACTCCTTCGTTCCTCTCTCTCTTCTTTCTAGCTCACTAACTATCTTTACCCCTCCCTTGGCAGAAGGTCTGACCAGCCCACTCCTACCAAGAAGGGAGGAGTTGGATGTTAAGTCCCATTCCTGTTGCAAACCACTGCCAACCGTACCTCATCTTCTGGTATACAAGGTATATAGAATTAGATTACATTGCATTGCATTACACTACAAACCATTGCAGTTACCCCCAGGTTTGGGGAACTGCACATGGGTTTCCATGGCTGACAAGCTGCATGCAAACCTTATATCATCAAGCACAATGTCAAATGTCAGATGGAGTGGTGTAAAGCAAAAATCCACTGGACTCTGGAGCCCTGGAAACATGTTCTGTGGAGTAAAAAAATCACGATTCTCTATTGGCAGTCTGATGAGTGAGTAAAGGTTTGCTAAATACCAGGAGAAGGTTACTTGCCTGACTGTATTGTGCCAACAGTAAAGTTTGGTGGATGAGGGATAATGTTATGTGGTTGCTTTTCAGGGGTTGGCCCTTAGTTCCAGTGGAGGGAAATATTAATTCTTCAGCATACCAAGAGATTTTGGACAATTGTATGCTTTCAATTTGTTGGAACAGATTAGGGAAGGCCATTTTCTCCTCCAGCATGACTTGGCACCAGTGCACAAAGCGAAGTCCATAAAGGCATGGTTGGGTGAGTTTGGTGTGGAAGAACTTGACTGACCTGCACAGAGCCCTAACCTCAAACCCATGTAAAGCCTTTAAGATTAACTAGAATGGAGATTGAGAACCAGACCCTCTCAGCCAACATTAGTGTTTGACCTCTAAAATGCTCTTTTGGGTGAATGGGAAAAATGTGCATAAATTTTTTCCATATACTGTAATGTACATAGAAAATCACAACCGTAATACGGTGGACAAGAGCAATACACAATGATTCTGTGTGGTGTATCATGAAATCGACCTACTATAGAGCCACTTGGTGCTTCTATGGGGCACTGTATTATGAAGATATTCTCTATAGTACAGCATCTAACAAAGTATGACAAAAAAAAATGTTTCTGCAAGATTTATACTGCATTTCACTGACCAACACATATGCTTATGATGCTTGTGAAATTAAGTATATCTAGTGATGACATTATATGGCTCCATACAACTTGGAGGTCATTTAAAGCTAGTATACGGTTGTGTACCTAGTAAAGCCTTCTGAGATTAAACAAGGTTATCTGCTGTTGTTTCCAAAAGTAGCACCACTTTTGTTCAAGGCTGTCCCGAGTATTGCAGCTCACCCACTTGTACTACAATTCCAAATACAGTCATGGACAGGTGTAGTGCTGTTTCTGGAAACAAAAATCCCTTTAAAGGGGTTGTCCCACAAAAAATATTCTACAGTTTTCAAACCAGCACCTGGATCTGAATACCTTTGTAATTGCATGTAATTACAAATTTTGTATAGCCACTCAGTTATTAAATAAATTGTATATCGCCACCTGCTGTTTGTTCTTTTTCCTATTTCTTTGTACAGCTCTCTGAGACGGCTGCACATGCTCAGTTTCATCCTCCATACTCCAGCAGAAAAGACACATCTCCTGAGCTACAGCAGAAAAGACACCCCCCTTTAACTTCCAGATTGATATAAATCTTTCAGAGCAATGAATGGGGAAATTTCTGGATCCATGTGAGGTAGAGGGCTGGTTCTTAGAAAGACATTGTCATGTACTAGATGATGTCTGATTTTCATTTTTTACATTAATCATGGAATAACCCATTTAAGATACACATATACTAATACCTCTTTGATAGGGTGTAACTCACACAGGTTCTTTTTAAAATAAATGAGAACTTCAGTCTGTGGAATCCTGTAGCCTTCTTATCAACTGTTGAAATGTTTTGCTTATTTTCTGGTTTGCTTCAATGGGGCTAGCTGCAATGCCATTCACAGCCATGGACAAAATTGTTGCTGTTTCTGATGGGAAAAAAAAGTTGACTTTGAAAGTTTTTTGGGGGTTCACAGTATTGACGGCCATCTACCTCAGTTCAATGTTGGTCAGACTCTTGGCCTCCTTGGCTATCAGCTGTTTGAAGGAGTGTACATGGATGTATGACAATAATGATAAGGCCATATTGGCAGTGGTGTTGACCACCAACAGTCTGATATTGATGGCCTATCCTGAGGACAGGCCATCAGTATTCTGATGCTGAAGCTTGTACTGTACATGCATTATATTGTAGTAAATATGTAAAGGTCTTTTTATTTTTATTTTACATTCCCTTTAAACATCTGCTTTTATATTATGCTGACTAGTAACATCTCATATTGCTGTTTCAGCAGTTGGTGTTATCATGTTATTTATTCCAATGACAATAATAAAATGAGCATCCAGATGTGAATGAGGCTAAAAAAATGCAAGTGATACAAGGTAATGTTGTGTCTGGGGAGTCACTCTGTCCTCTTTATATGACATTTTACAAATCCTGGAAAGTGCTGCATAATTCAATTTATTATTAATCCTTCAAAGCAAGAAAATAAAAATATACAATCACTGCTGGAGTCACAGTACAAGCAAATACGGGACTATATATTGGATTTCCATTATTTTACTTGTTAAAGAGTACAAATTATAATTGTTTTTTCAATGTACTTTAATTAGAAAACCTTTACAACTCTTCGAGGATAAAGCAATGGAAGGAAGCTCGAGTCAACAACCAGCCTAAGATGTGCCACAATGTGACCCTATTATATTAAAGGAAAGTATCAAGTATGATGTGTTCTGTCACTTAACACCATATAGTAACATGCATAATTTTTTTTAAGTTTCTAATTGTAGATTTTTTATTTTTTTAACATGAATGTGGGGGGGGGGGGGGGGGGGGGGCATCTTGCCTGAGCTGTTAACAGCATTAAGAGATATGTTTTACATCAACTATCATCTATTGTTAATGGTGGATCCTGTGTTGTAGGTGATATCTGTCATTATAATCCTACAAGATGACCATGCTGTGATGACTGTACCAAGAAGTGGTTCGCATGATGAGGTTTAGTGACCAGTGCAAAAACTGTAAGATTCTTTTTTTAAGAGTATAAAAAATGATGTGGCAAAATTAAAAATAACATGTTCACAAGTTCTTTACTAATATGTTTAACATAAAACATGATTAAAACAATAGGCAATTTTCTAATGACACATTCGCTTTACCAGGGTATTTCCATGTGATGGCATATTGCTGGGTTATGTCACACCATTCTGATTTTGCATTTGACATCTCTGACCCCCCACTGATCCGGAGAATAATGGGGCAAGTCACCATTTTTTCCTGCAGAGCAGCGCTCCCGAACAGCCATTGTGCATGGAATTGGACCTCTATTGAAGTGCATGAGGCTGGATGTTGTGCAAGAAACAAGCTGGGAACAAGCTGCAGTGCTAGTGCCATGGCTACTTACTGATATACACTGTGCTGTAGTGGAAGGAAAAAAATCTTGTTTATATCAAAACACAGAAAACCAGCATACACTGAAGACTTCTCACAGGTGAGAGTCTGGTACAGTTGGTACAGTTGTACCCAATCTAGACAATCCTCTGAGAGCTACAGTAACTAGATCAACAACACGAGTGTCTCCTTTGTACCAAAATATTGCCACTATGTATCAGTGTAAGTAAGACGTAACAGTCCGGAGTCTGAGAGGACTGTCTACACTGAATACAACTGTAGCATGGGTTAGGACTGCATGGGTTTTCCACCTCTGGATGCACATTCTATTCACTGTCAGCAGGCAGAGAGCTGGAAAATGATGAAATACTAAGGGGCACATTTATTAAAGGGGTTTTCCAGAACTTAAGAAACTGAAAATACTTACATATTACTTTACTGTAAATATATTCCCAAATACCTTTCATTAGTTATTAGCTGTATTCAGATCATAATCCAGGACAAATAGGAGAAGAGGAAGAGGAAGCTCTTTAGCTCAGTGTTCTGAAGTAAATTGTCCTCTTGTGGGATTAGGACAGGTTTTATGTGTACTAATAGGATGGCAGCCATTTTATTTTCCCTGATGATTGCTCCCTAGACAAAACGAGCCATTATAACTAATGAAAGGTATTTGGGAATATCTGTATAATAAAGTAATATTTAAGTATTTTCATCTTATTAATTACCGGAGAACCCCTTTAATTAACAAAGCCCTAAACTGGTGGTGGAACTGTCAAAATTACAGTATGAAGAGGCGCCGGCCTCTCCATAACTTTGGCGCGACCAGAGCCAGTTCTAAATGTAACCAATAATCGATATATGGATCAAATTTAAATCACAAATTGCAACTCCAACAACATGACTTTATACAAAATCAATAGTTTTTATTAGTACATACAGAGTTGCAACCATTTCTGGCCTCACAGACATTAAGAACAATTAAAATGTCACTCAGACTACAGATGTGTGGTAATTACAGTACAT
The DNA here is from genome assembly GCF_014858855.1 of Bufo gargarizans. Lineage (NCBI taxonomy): Eukaryota > Metazoa > Chordata > Amphibia > Anura > Bufonidae > Bufo > Bufo gargarizans. Next base: position 492,620,171 of record NC_058084.1, on the reverse strand, counting down.
ATTGGTAAAGTGCAAGTGCATACATATATACGAGAAAAGATGCAGTCAGTGCCTATCAAAAGTATTGTCCAGTCCACAATATATTATCACAAAGTCCAATTATAGACCCTGGACTATATAGACATTAACTTACACTCTGCTACATTCAAACATAATATGGGAAGCGAAGAATTAAGCATACTGACCCTTGTATCTACCACAACACTTACAGTCCGTGCCCCGACGCGCGTTTCGCCGTCAGCTTTTTCAAGGGGTAATGACAAAACACTCAAAAGTCCGGTATATATGGTCACTAATGTGGGCGGAATTATCTCCATCTAACCAATGGACTAAGGACACGTTGATGAGAGGGCAGGGTACCAGAACTCCTCACCTGTGTAATCTAAAGATCACTTGCATCGTATGCTGCGGCGCACGAACCGCCACGCACCGCCGGTGCCTGCGTACGCGGTCGCAGCGATGACGTAGGATGGCTCACTAGAGCACAGAGCGTCCCACGTCAGAGCCAGGACCGCGTCAACACGCCCGCGGCTGCGCAGAAGGATGCGCGCACTATGAGCTCCATATTGGGTGAGGGAAAGTAACTGTCAGAGACCCTCTCTCCATCACTGTGTCCATTATCCTAAACATTACATCCACCTGTGTATGGGCACGATATCTTACTCCATGAATGTACATAACACTACTTAATATCACCAGACTGTTCTCAAGACTGCACATCAATACAGACTTTATCAATAATACCAGTGAACTATACATAAAAACCCCATCAATTTCTATATGGGAACTCCCAATAGACATGTAGATTTACCTCTAGTGATGTATTACCAATTACTAGACATAACAATATAAATATAATACATTGTGTGTGTGTGTATCACAATCCTCAATATACAATATATCTTTACATACATATTGGATAATCGAAAGACGGTTATTTGTAAGTGCACATTGATAAAAATTACAAATACAGGTGTAATACATGATTATTACAATTACAGGTGAAACACATAATTCTTATTAAATTCCCAATCAAACATAACATGATTGATCACAAAAATATAACCCCACAAAATAAAAAAGGGGAATAAGGGGATAGTGAAACAATGAAGTGAGAGGAAAAAAAGGGAAGAAAAAGAAATGAGAGGGAAAGGACAGGAAGTCCAAAAATAAAAACCGATTAAAAATGACCGTGAGATAATAAGGAGTGAGAGGCTGCAAACATCACTCATAACACCAGTGACTGTGAATACAAAATGACAGAGAAGTCCCCAATTGTTCAAGTCTGCTGTGCATAGTGCCCATAGCACAGACATGAAGAGAAGGTCCCCTCATCCACCCACATATTTTATCCCAAGCTGTACTACCATGTAGCATATACATCAAACACCTACACAGCATAGACAATAAATAGAATTCATAACATAATATACACATATGTGATTAACCCCAATCCAAAGAATTAGCTCATTTGTCTGTAGAAATCGTGCATAAGACAAGTACATATGGTTACATCATCATGAAGGGGTAAATTCCCGATGTTCATATTCCTCGGCCACAATACACACTTATCCTACATATATAGATAGAAAAAAAGCATATTAGTAGATATCATACACCACCACCACAAAATCCCGGCTAGAAGGACCTAAAAACATAGACATCCTAATTATCTAAAACACCACACAACAGATATGATGCTGCACCCTACAAGAACTATGCAAATGGAATCTTGTCATTCAAACCAAATGGCACCTGAGTATTCAGTTTCACAATCCACTTGCTTTCAACCTGCTCCAGCCGTTTAACCTCTTAAGGACATAGGGCGTACAGGTACGCCCTTGTGCCCTGGTACTTAAGGACACAGGGCGTACATGTACGCCCTGTGTATTTCTGATCACTGCCGTGCGGCTGGCAGTGATCGGAACCCGGTGCCTGCTCAAATCATTGAGCAGGCACCTAGGCTAAATGCGCCGGGGGGTCCCGTGACCCCCCCATGTCGGCGATTGCGGCAAACCGCAGGTCAATTCAGACCTGCGGTTTGCTGCGATTTCTGCAGTTTCTGATCCCCGCGGTCCCTGACCGCGGGGATCAGAAACTTTAGCATTCCTAAAATGCATCTGTATCCCCCCCTCCTGCACCCCTTAGTGATTTTTGCCGGGTGGGAGGTGCAGGGGGAGGGTTGCGGGCGGTGCGGGCGGTGCGGGAGGCGGGCGGTGCGGCAGGCGGGATCGCGATCCCCCGCCCGCCTCCCATTGCGTAATCGTTGGTGTCTAGTGGGTATACCAGGGTGCCAGCACATTGCTGGCACCCTGGTATAAACGGCTGACATCGGTGATGCGATGTCAGCCGTTTAACCCTTTCCATACAGCGGTCCGTACGGACCGCTGTATGGAAAAGGTTAACAGCGCAGGGAGCTCCCTCCCTCTCCCATCGGGGGGCTGCTGTGCCTTTGCAGCCCCTCCGAATGGAGAGGGAGAGAGCTCCCAGGCAGCCCCCCAAGCCCCGTCCTTACCCTTCCCCGTCTGCGCAGTTCTGACCATAACTGAGCAGACGGGGAAGGTTCCCATGGCAACAGGACGCCTTCTCAGGCGTCCTGCTGTCCATGGTGCTGAACAGATCTGTGCTGAAAGGCATAGATCTGTTCAGACAAAGTGTAAAATACAGTACAGTACTATATATTGTACTGTACTGTATTATACAGACATCAGACCCACTGGATCTTCAAGAACCAAGTGGGTCTGGGTCAAAAAGAAAGTGAAAAAAAGTGAAAATAAAGTAAAAATCAAAAAACACATTTATCACTGATTAAAAATAAAAAAAATTAAATTCCCTACACATGTTTGGTATCGCCGCGTCCGTAACGACCTGATCTATAAAACGGTCATGTTACTTTACCCAAACGGTGAACGCCATAAAAATAAAAAATTAAAAACTATGATGAAATTGAAATTTTGCCCACCTTACTTCCCCAAAAAGTTAATAAAAGTGATCAAAAAAGTTGTATGTACTCCAAAATTGTAACAATCAAACCGTCATCTCATCCCGCAAAAATCATACCCTACCCAAGATAATCGCCCCAAAACTGAAAAAACTATGGCTCTTAGACTATGGAAACACTAAAACATGATTTTTTTTGTTTCAAAAATGAAATCATTGTGTAAAACTTACATAAATAAAAAAAAGTATACATATTGGGTATCGCCGCGTCCGTATCGACCGGCTCTATAAAAATATCACATGACCTAACCCCTCAGGTGACCACCGTAAAAAAAAAAAAAAAGAAACGGTGTAAAAAAAGCAATTTTTTGTCATCTTACTTCACAAAAAGTGTAACAGCAAGCGATCAAAAAGTCATATGCACCCCAAAATAGTGCCAATAAAACCGTAATCTCATCCCGCAAAAAATGAGACCCTACTTGAGATAATCGCCCAAAAACTAAAAAAAACTATGGCTCTTAGACTATGGAGACACTAAAACTTTTTTTTGTTTTAAAAATTCATTCATTGTGTAAAACTTACATAAATAAAAAAAATTGTATACATATTAGGTATCGCCGCGTCCGTGACAACCTGCTCTATAAAATTACCACATGATCTAACCTGTCAGATGAATGTTGTAAATAACAAAAAAAAAATGGTGCCAAAAAAGCTATTTCTTGTTACCTTGCCGCACAAAAAGTGTAATATAGAGCAACCAAAAATCATATGTACCCTAAACTAGTACCAACAAAACTGCCACCTTATCCCGTAGTTTCTAAAATGGGGTCACTTTTTTGGAGTTTCTACTCTAGGGGTGCATCAGGGGGGCTTCAAATGGGACATGGTGTCAATAAAACCAGTCCAGCAAAATCTGCCTTCCAAAAACCGTATGGCATTCCTTTCCTTCTGCGCCCTGTCGTGTGCCCGTACAGCAGTTTACGACCACATATGGGGTGTTTCTGTAAACTACAGAATCAGGGCCATAAATAATGAGTTTTGTTTGGCTGTTAACCCTTGCTTTGTAACTGGAAAAAAAATATTAAAATGGAAAATCTGCCAAAAAAGTGAAATTTTGAAATTGTATCTCTATTTTCCATTAAATCTTGTGCAACACCTAAAGGGTTAACAAACTTTGTAAAATCAGTTTTGAATACCTTGAGGGGTTTAGTTTCTTAGATGGGGTCACTTTTATGGAGTTTCTACTCTAGGGGTGCATCAGGGGGGCTTCAAATGGGACATGGTGTCAATAAAACCAGTCCAGCAAAATCTGCCTTCCAAAAACCGTATGGCATTCCTTTCCTTCTGCGCCCTGTCGTGTGCCCGTACAGCAGTTTACGACCACATATGGGGTGTTTCTGTAAACTACAGAATCAGGGCCATAAATAATGAGTTTTGTTTGGCTGTTAACCCTTGCTTTGTAACTGGAAAAAAAATATTAAAATGGAAAATCTGACAAAAAAGTGAAATTTTGAAATTGTATCTCTATTTTCCATTAAATCTTGTGCAACACCTAAAGGGTTAACTAACTTTGTAAAATCAGTTTTGAATACCTTGAGGGGTGTAGTTTCTTAGATGGGGTCACTTTTATGGAGTTTCTACTCTAGGGGTGCATCAGGGGGGCTTCAAATGGGACATGGTGTCAAAAAAACTGTCCAGCAAAACCTGCCTTCCAAAAACCATACGGCGCACCTTTCACTCTACGCCCCGCTGTGTGGCCGTACAGTAGTTTACGGCCACATATGGTGTGTTTCTGTAAACGGCAGAGTCAGGGCAATAAAGATACAGTCTTGTTTGGCTGTTAACCCTTGCTTTGTTAGTGGAAAAAATGGGTTAAAATGGAAAATTAGGCAAAAAAATGAAATTCTCAAATTTAATCCCCATTTGCCAATAACTCTTGTGCAACACCTAAAGGGTTAATGAAGTTAGTAAAATCAGTTTTGAATACCTTGAGGGGTGTAGTTTCTTAGATGGGGTCACTTTTATGGAGTTTCTACTCTAGGGGTGCATCAGGGGGCTTCAAATGGGACATGGAGTCAAAAAAACAGTCCAGCAAAACCTGCCTTCCAAAAACCATATGGCGCACCTTTCACTCTATGCCCCGCTGTGTGGCCGTACAGTAGTTTACGGCCACATATGGGGTGTTTCTGTAAACGGCAGAGTCAGGGCAATAAAGATACAGTCTTGTTTGGCTGTTAACCCTTGCTTTGTTAGTGGAAAAAATGGGTTAAAATGGAAAATTAGCCAAAAAAATGAAATTCTCAAATTTCATCCCCATTTGCCAATAACTCTTGTGCAACACCTAAAGGGTTAACTAAGTTTGTAAAATCAGTTTTGAATACCTTGAGGGGTGTAGTTTATAGAATGGGGTCATTTTTGGGTGGTTTCTATTATGTAAGCCTCGCAAAGTGACTTCAGAGCTGTAGTGGTCCCTAAAAATTGGGTTTTTGTAAATTTCTGAAAAATTTCAAGATTTGCTTCTAAACTTCTAAGCCTTGTAACATCCCCAAAAAATAAAATATCATTCCCAAAATAATTCAAACATGAAGTAGACATATGGGGAATGTAAAGGCATCACAATTTTTAGGGGTATTACTATGTATTACAGAAGTAGAGAAACTGAAACTTTGAAATTTGCAAATTTTTCCACATTTTTGTTAAATTAGGTATTTTTTGGTGCAAAAAAAATATTTTTTTTAACTTCATTTTACCAGTGTCATGAAGTACAATATGTGACGAAAAAACAATCTCAGAACGGCCTGGATAAGTCAAAGCGTTTTAAAGTTATCAGCACTTATAGTGACACTGGTCAGATTTGCAAAAAATGGCCTGGTCCTAAGGTGTAAAAAGGCTGTGTCCTTAAGGGGTTAAACAAATCACCACCTCGCGCACCCAGGGAGACCCTATCTATCCCCCTAAATTTTAAATCTTGCCAACAGTTATTATGTTTATGGCGGAAATGTTTTGCAATCGGTTTTAGCTTTACAAGCTTGTCCCTATCTCCATCACCAATTTTGGCAGCCGCCGGGATATCTTTTTGATGTTCCTGTATGCGGACCCGAAATTCACGGGTCGTCATGCCAATATATATCAAGCCACATGGACATGTGGCATGATATATGACTCCTGTAACACTGCAGTTGATAAAATGGACAATATTGTAGCTCACCTTGCCCGAGGAGTCTTCAAAGGTTTTGGTCTTTACAATGGCTCTACATGTGGTACAATGTCCACAAGGGACACATCCCCATTTGGGACCTTTGGATTAAAAAATGAATCCAGATTTTGGTGGTATATAATGACTCCTCACTAGGATATCCCTAAGGTTCTTACTGCGTTTGGCCACAAACATGGGGGTGGATGTTAATATTTTACTCAAATCCACATCCGATTTTAAAATTGGCCAAAATTTCTTGAAGATCCCTCTCATATTGTACCATTGTGTGTTATAATTGGTTATCATGCGTATTGTAGATAACTCCGGTGAGTTATCCCGGGCCTTTGGGGACAGCAGAGACTCCCTTGATGCAGTAGTGGCACGCATATAGCCACGCTGTATGTCGCATTGATTATAGCTAGAGTTGAGCGAACACCTGGATGTTCGGGTTCGAGAAGTTCGGCCGAACATCCCGGAAATGTTCGGGTTCGGGATCCGAACCCGATCCGAACTTCGTCCCGAACCCGAACCCCATTGAAGTCAATGGGGACCCGAACTTTTCGGCACTAAAAAGGCTGTAAAACAGCCCAGGAAAGAGCTAGAGGGCTGCAAAAGGCAGCAACATGTAGGTAAATCCCCTGCAAACAAATGTGGATAGGGAAATGAATTAAAATAAAAATTAAATAAATAAAAATTAACCAAAATCAATTGGAGAGAGGTTCCATAGCAGAGAATCTGGCTTCCCGTCACCCACCACTGGAACAGTCCATTCTCAGATATTTAGGCCCCGGCACCCAGGCAGAGGAGAGAGGTCCCGTAACAGAGAATCTGTCTTCATGTCAGCAGAGAATTAGTCTGCATGTCATAGCAGAGAATGAGGCTTCACGTCAGCCACCACTGCAACAGTCCATTGGCATATATTTAGGCCCAGCACCCAGGCAGAGGAGGGAGGTCCCGTAACAGAGAATCTGTCTTCATGTCAGCAGAGAATTAGTCTGCATGTCATAGCAGAGAATGAGGCTTCACGTCAGCCACCACTGCAACAGTCCATTGGCATATATTTAGGCCCAGCACACACACAGGCAGAGGAGAGAGGTCCCGTAACAGAGAATCTGGCTTCATGTCAGCAGAGAATCAGTCTGCATGTCATAGCAGAGAATGAGGCTTCACGTCAGCCACCACTGCAACAGTCCATTGGCATATATTTAGGCCCAGCACACACACAGGCAGAGGAGAGAGGTCCCGTAACAGAGAATCTGGCTTCATGTCAGCAGAGAATCAGTCTGCATGTCATAGCAGAGAATGAGGCTTCACGTCAGCCACCACTGCAACAGTCCATTGGCATATATTTAGGCCCAGCACCCAGGCAGAGGAGGGAGGTCCCGTAACAGAGAATCTGTCTTCATGTCAGCAGAGAATTAGTCTGCATGTCATAGCAGAGAATGAGGCTTCACGTCAGCCACCACTGCAACAGTCCATTGGCATATATTTAGGCCCAGCACACACACAGGCAGAGGAGAGAGGTCCCGTAACAGAGAATCTGGCTTCATGTCAGCAGAGAATCAGTCTGCATGTCATAGCAGAGAATGAGGCTTCACGTCAGCCACCACTGCAACAGTCCATTGGCATATATTTAGGCCCAGCACACACACAGGCAGAGGAGAGAGGTCCCGTAACAGAGAATCTGGCTTCATGTCAGCAGAGAATCAGTCTGCATGTCATAGCAGAGAATGAGGCTTCACGTCAGCCACCACTGCAACAGTCCATTGGCATATATTTAGGCCCAGCACCCAGGCAGAGGAGGGAGGTCCCGTAACAGAGAATCTGTCTTCATGTCAGCAGAGAATTAGTCTGCATGTCATAGCAGAGAATGAGGCTTCACGTCAGCCACCACTGCAACAGTCCATTGGCATATATTTAGGCCCAGCACCCAGGCAGAGGAGGGAGGTCCCGTAACAGAGAATCTGTCTTCATGTCAGCAGAGAATTAGTCTGCATGTCATAGCAGAGAATGAGGCTTCACGTCAGCCACCACTGGAACAGTCCATTCTCAGATATTTAGGCCCCGGCACCCAGGCAGAGGAGAGAGGTCCCGTAACAGAGAATCTGTCTTCATGTCAGCAGAGAATTAGTCTGCATGTCATAGCAGAGAATGAGGCTTCACGTCAGCCACCACTGCAACAGTCCATTGGCATATATTTAGGCCCAGCACCCAGGCAGAGGAGAGAGGTCCCGTAACAGACAATCTGGCTTCATGTCAGCAGAGAATCAGTCTTCATATCATAGCAGAGAATCAGGCTTCACGTCACCCACCACTGTAAGAGTCAATTTTCATAAATTTAGGCCCAGAACCCAGGCAGAGGAGAAAGGTCCCGTAACAGACAATCTGGCTTCATGTCAGCAGAGAATCAGTCTTCATATCATAGCAGAGAATCAGGCTTCACGTCACCCACCACTGTAAGAGTCAATTTTCATAAATTTAGGCCCAGAACCCAGGCAGAGGAGAAAGGTCCCGTAACAGACAATCTGGCTTCATGTCAGCAGAGAATCAGTCTTCATATCATAGCAGAGAATCAGGCTTCACGTCACCCACCACTGTAAGAGTCAATTTTCATAAATTTAGGCCCAGAACCCAGGCAGAGGAGAAAGGTCCCGTAACAGACAATCTGGCTTCATGTCAGCAGAGAATCAGTCTTCATATCATAGCAGAGAATCAGGCTTCACGTCACCCACCACTGTAAGAGTCAATTTTCATAAATTTAGGCCCAGAACCCAGGCAGAGGAGAAAGGTCCCGTAACAGACAATCTGGCTTCATGTCAGCAGAGAATCAGTCTTCATATCATAGCAGAGAATCAGGCTTCACGTCACCCACCACTGTAAGAGTCAATTTTCATAAATTTAGGCCCAGAACCCAGGTAGAGGAGAAAGGTCCCGTAACAGACAATCTGGCTTCATGACAGCAGAGAATCAGTCTGCATGTCATAGCAGAGAATCAGGCTTCACGTCAGCCACCACTGCAACAGTCCATTGTCATAAATTTAGGCCCAGCACCCAGGCAGAGGAGAGAGGTCCCGTAACAGACAATCTGGCTTCATGTCAGCAGAGAATTAGTCTGCATGTCATAGCAGAGAATCAGGCTTCATGTCAGCCACCACTGCAACAGTCCATTGGCATATATTTAGGCCTAGCACACAGGCAGAGGAGAGGTTCATTCAACTTTGGGTAGCATCGCAATATAATGGTAAAATGAAAATAAAAATAGGATTGAATGAGGAAGTGCCCTGGAGTCCAATAATATATGGTTATGGGGAGGTAGTTAATGTCTAATCTGGACAAGGGACGGACAGGTCCTGTGGGATCCATGCCTGGTTCATTTTTATGAACGTCAGCTTGTCCACATTGGCTGTAGACAGGCGGCTGCGTTTGTCTGTAATGACGCCCCCTGCCGTGCTGAATACACGTTCAGACAAAACGCTGGCTGCCGGGCAGGCCAGCACCTCCAAGGCATAAAAGGCTAGCTCTGGCCACGTGGACAATTTAGAGACCCAGAAGTTGAATGGGGCCGAACCATCAGTCAGTACGTGGAGGGGTGTGCACACGTACTGTTCCACCATGTTAGTAAAATGTTGCCTCCTGCTAACACGTTGCGTATCAGGTGGTGGTGCAGTTAGCTGTGGCGTGTTGACAAAAGTTTTCCACATCTCTGCCATGCTAACCCTGCCCTCAGAGGAGCTGGCCGTGACACAGCTGCCTTGGCGACCTCTTGCTCCTCCTCTGCCTTGGCCTTGGGCTTCCACTTGTTCCCCTGTGACATTTGGGAATGCTCTCAGTAGCGCGTCTACCAACGTGCGCTTGTACTCGCGCATCTTCCTATCACGCTCCAGTGCAGGAAGTAAGGTGGGCACATTGTCTTTGTAGCGTGGATCCAGCAGGGTGGCAACCCAGTAGTCCGCACAGGTTAAAATGTGGGCAACTCTGCTGTCGTTGCGCAGGCACTGCAGCATGTAGTCGCTCATGTGTGCCAGGCTGCCCAGGGGTAAGGACAAGCTGTCCTCTGTGGGAGGCGTATCGTCATCGTCCTGCCTTTCCCCCCAGCCACGCACCAGTGATGGACCCGAGCTGCGTTGGGTGCCACCCCGCTGTGACCATGCTTCATCCTCATCCTCCTCCACCTCCTCCTCATCCTCGTCCTCCTCGTCCTCCAGTAGTGGGCCCTGGCTGGCCACATTTGTACCTGGCCTCTGCTGTTGCAAAAAACCTCCCTCTGAGTCACTTCGAAGAGACTGGCCTGAAAGTGCTAAAAATGACCCCTCTTCCTCATCCTCCTCCTCCTCCTCCTGGGCCACCTCCTGTTCCATCATCGCCCTAAGTGTTTTCTCAAGGAGACATAGAAGTGGTATTGTAACGCTGATAACGGTGTCATCGCCACTGGCCATGTTGGTGGAGTACTCGAAACAGCGCAACAGGGCACACAGGTCTCGCATGGAGGCCCAGTCATTGGTGGTGAAGTGGTGCTGTTCTGTAGTGCGACTGACCCGTGCGTGCTGCAGCTGAAACTCTACTATGGCCTGCTGCTGCTCGCACAGTCTGTCCAGCATGTGCAAGGTGGAGTTCCACCTGGTGGGCACGTCGCATATGAGGCGGTGAGCGGGAAGGCCGAAGTTACGCTGTAGCGCAGACAGGCGAGCAGCAGCAGGATGTGAACGCCGGAAGCGCGAACAGACGGCCCGCACTTTATGCAGCAGCTCTGACATGTCGGGGTAGTTGTGAATGAACTTCTGCACCACCAAATTCAGCACATGCGCCAAGCAAGGGATGTGCGTCAAATTGGCTAGTCCCAGAGCTGCAACGAGATTTCGCCCATTATCACACACCACCAGGCCGGGCTTGAGGCTCACCGGCAGCAACCACTCGTCGGTCTGTTGTTCTATACCCCGCCACAACTCCTGTGCGGTGTGGGGCCTGTCCCCCAAACATATGAGTTTCAGAATGGCCTGCTGACGTTTACCCCGGGCTGTGCTGAAGTTGGTGGTGAAGGTGTGTGGCTGACTGGATGAGCAGGTGGAAGAAGAGGAGGAGGAAGCCGAGAAGGAGGAGGTGGCAACAGGAGGCAAAGAATGTTGCCCTGCGATCCTTGGCGGCGGAAGGACGTGCGCCAAACAGCTCTCCGCCTGGGGCCCAGCTGCCACTACATTTACCCAGTGTGCAGTTAGGGAGATATAGCGTCCCTGGCCGTGCTTACTGGTCCACGTATCTGTGGTTAGGTGGACCTTGCTACAGATGGCGTTGCGCAGTGCACACTTGATTTTATCGGATACTTGGTTGTGCAGGGAAGGCACGGCTCTCTTGGAGAAGTAGTGCCGGCTGGGAACAACATACTGTGGGACAGCAAGCGACATGAGCTGTTTGAAGCTGTCTGTGTCCACCAGCCTAAATGACAGCATTTCATAGGCCAGTAGTTTAGAAATGCTGGCATTCAGGGCCAGGGATCGAGGGTGGCTAGGTGGGAATTTACGCTTTCTATCAAATGTTTGTGAGATGGAGAGCTGAACGCTGGCGTGTGACATGGTTGAGACGCTTGGTGACGGAGGTGGTGGTGGTGGTGTTGGTGGTACATCCCCTGTTTGCTGGGCGGCAGGTGCCAACGTTCCTCCAGAGGCGGAGGAAGAGGCCGAGGCGGCAGCAGCAGAATAGGCCGAGGCGGCAGCAGCAGAAGAGGTAGCAGGGGGAGCCTGAGTGACTTCCTTGGTTTTAAGGTGTTTACTCCACTGCAGTTCATGCTTTGCATGCAGGTGCCTGGTCATGCAGGTTGTGCTCAGGTTCAGAACGTTAATGCCTCGCTTCAGGCTCTGATGGCACAGCGTGCAAACCACTCGGGTCTTGTCGTCAGCACATTGTTTGAAGAAGTGCCATGCCAGGGAACTCCTTGAAGCTGCCTTTGGGGTGCTCGGTCCCAGATGGCGGCGGTCAGTAGCAGGCGGAGTCTCTTGGCGGCGGGTGTTCTGCTTTTGCCCACTGCTCCCTCTTTTGCTACGCTGTTGGCTCGGTCTCACCACTGCCTCTTCCTCCGAACTGTGAAAGTCAGTGGCACGACCTTCATTCCATGTGGGGTCTAGGACCTCATCGTCCCCTGCATCGTCTTCCACCCAGTCTTGATCCCTGACCTCCTGTTCAGTCTGCACACTGCAGAAAGACGCAGCAGTTGGCACCTGTGTTTCGTCATCATCAGAGACATGCTGAGGTGGTATTCCCATGTCCTCATCATCAGGAAACATAAGTGGTTGTGCGTCAGTGCATTCTATGTCTTTCACCGCTGGGGAAGGGCTAGGTGGATGCCCTTGGGAAACCCTGCCAGCGGAGTCTTCAAACAGCATAAGAGACTGCTGCATAACTTGAGGCTGAGACAGTTTCCCTGGTATGCATGGGGGTGATGTGACAGACTGATGGGGTTGGTTTTCAGGCGCCATCTGTGCGCTTTCTGCAGAAGACTGGGTGGGAGATAATGTGAACGTGCTGGATCCACTGTCGGCCACCCAATTGACTAATGCCTGTACCTGCTCAGGCCTTACCATCCTTAGAACGGCATTGGGCCCCACCATATATCGCTGTAAATTCTGGCGGCTACTGGGACCTGAAGTAGTTGGTACACTAGGACGTGTGGATGTGGCAGAACGGCCACGTCCTCTCCCAGCACCAGAGGGTCCACTAACACCACCACGACCATGTCCACGTCCGCGTCCCTTACTAGATGTTTTTCTCATTGTTATGGTTCACCACAACAACAAATATATTATTTGGCCCAATGTATTGTATTCAAATTCAGCGGGATATAAATTTGAGGCCTAGTATTTAGGCGCTGGGTGACCGGTATGGATTTAGTGACAGAATTAGACTTGGAAATGCACAGAAGCGTGTGTGTGTGAAGTTATTCTGAATGACCCAATGTGCACCTTGAATATTATATACCCTTTTAGGGATAGATTTCAAATAGCTCTGATATAGCAGAAACCACTAAATTATGAAATTGCTAAATTGGGAATTGTACTTCAACCCAGAACAAAAAATGTGCTTTGACGGACACTAAATATCTTGCCCAGCAACAACAGTACAACGGTGGGTAACGAGAGATTTAGAGGGAATTAAATTTGAGGCCTAGTATTTAGGCGCTGGGTCACCGGTATGGATTTAGTGACAGAATTAGACTTGGAAATACACAGTAGCGGGTGTGTGTGAAGTTATTCTGAATGACCCTATGTGCACCTTCAATATTATATACCCTTTTAGGGATAGATTTCAAATAGCTCTGATATAGCAGAAACCACTAAATTATGAAATTGCTAAATTGGGAATTGTACTTCAACCCAGAACAAAAAATGTGCTTTGACGGACACTAAATATCTTGCCCAGCAACAACAGTACAGCGGTGGGTAACGAGAGATTTAGAGGGAATTAAATTTGAGGCCTAGTATTTAGGCGCTGGGTCACCGGTATGGATTTAGTGACAGAATTAGACTTGGAAATGCACAGAAGCGTGTGTGTGAAGTTATTCTGAATGACCCAATGTGCACCTTCAATATTATATACCCTTTTTGGGATAGATTTCAAATAGCTCTGATATAGCAGGAACCACTAAATTATGAAATTGCTAAATTGGGAATTGTACTTCAACCCAGAACAAAAAATGTGCTTTGACGGACACTAAATATCTTGCCCAGCAACAACAGTACAACGGTGGGTAACGAGAGATTTAGAGGGAATTAAATTTGAGGCCTAGTATTTAGGCGCTGGGTCACCGGTATGGATTTAGTGACAGAATTAGACTTGGAAATACACAGTAGCGGGTGTGTGTGAAGTTATTCTGAATGACCCTATGTGCACCTTCAATATTATATACCCTTTTAGGGATAGATTTCAAATAGCTCTGATATAGCAGAAACCACTAAATTATGAAATTGCTAAATTGGGAATTGTACTTCAACCCAGAACAAAAAATGTGCTTTGACGGACACTAAATATCTTGCCCAGCAACAACAGTACAGCGGTGGGTAACGAGAGATTTAGAGGGAATTAAATTTGAGGCCTAGTATTTAGGCGCTGGGTCACCGGTATGGATTTAGTGACAGAATTAGACTTGGAAATGCACAGAAGCGTGTGTGTGAAGTTATTCTGAATGACCCAATGTGCACCTTCAATATTATATACCCTTTTTGGGATAGATTTCAAATAGCTCTGATATAGCAGGAACCACTAAATTATGAAATTGCTAAATTGGGAATTGTACTTCAACCCAGAACAAAAAATGTGCTTTGACGGGCACTAAATAACTTTCCCAGCTACAACAGGACAACGGTAACGAGAGATTTAGAGGGATTTAAATTTGAGGCCTAGTATTTAGGCGCTGGGTGACAGGTATGGGTTTAGTGACAGAATTAGACTTGGAAATACACAGTAGCGGGTGTGTGTGAAGTTATTCTGAATGACCCTATGTGCACCTTCAATATTATATACCCTTTTAGGGATAGATTTCAAATAGCTCTGATATAGCAGAAACCACTAAATTATGAAATTGCTAAATTGGGAATTGTACTTCAACCCAGAACAAAAAATGTGCTTTGACGGACACTAAATATCTTGCCCAGCAACAACAGTACAGCGGTGGGTAACGAGAGATTTAGAGGGAATTAAATTTGAGGCCTAGTATTTAGGCGCTGGGTCACCGGTATGGATTTAGTGACAGAATTAGACTTGGAAATGCACAGAAGCGTGTGTGTGAAGTTATTCTGAATGACCCAATGTGCACCTTCAATATTATATACCCTTTTTGGGATAGATTTCAAATAGCTCTGATATAGCAGGAACCACTAAATTATGAAATTGCTAAATTGGGAATTGTACTTCAACCCAGAACAAAAAATGTGCTTTGACGGGCACTAAATAACTTTCCCAGCTACAACAGGACAACGGTAACGAGAGATTTAGAGGGATTTAAATTTGAGGCCTAGTATTTAGGCGCTGGGTGACAGGTATGGGTTTAGTGACAGAATTAGACTTGGAAATACACAGTAGCGGGTGTGTGTGAAGTTATTCTGAATGACCCTATGTGCACCTTCAATATTATATACCCTTTTAGGGATAGATTTCAAATAGCTCTGATATAGCAGAAACCACTAAATTATGAAATTGCTAAATTGGGAATTGTACTTCAACCCAGAACAAAAAATGTGCTTTGACGGACACTAAATATCTTGCCCAGCAACAACAGTACACCGGTGGGTAACGAGAGATTTAGAGGGAATTAAATTTGAGGCCTAGTATTTAGGCGCTGGGTCACCGGTATGGATTTAGTGACAGAATTAGACTTGGAAATACACAGTAGCGGGTGTGTGTGAAGTTATTCTGAATGACCCTATGTGCACCTTCAATATTATATACCCTTTTTGGGATAGATTTCAAATAGCTCTGATATAGCAGGAACCACTAAATTATGAAATTGCTAAATTGGGAATTGTACTTCAACCCAGAACAAAAAATGTGCTTTGACGGGCACTAAATAACTTTCCCAGCTACAACAGGACAACGGTAACGAGAGATTTAGAGGGATTTAAATTTGAGGCCTAGTATTTAGGCGCTGGGTGACAGGTATGGGTTTAGTGACAGAATTAGACTTGGAAATACACAGTAGCGGGTGTGTGTGAAGTTATTCTGAATGACCCTATGTGCACCTTCAATATTATATACCCTTTTTGGGATAGATTTCAAATAGCTCTGATATAGCAGAAACCACTAAATTATGAAATTGCTAAATTGGGAATTGTACTTCAACCCAGAACAAAAAATGTGCTTTGACGGACACTAAATATCTTGCCCAGCAACAACAGTACAGCGGTGGGTAACGAGAGATTTAGAGGGAATTAAATTTGAGGCCTAGTATTTAGGCGCTGGGTCACCGGTATGGATTTAGTGACAGAATTAGACTTGGAAATACACAGTAGCGGGTGTGTGTGAAGTTACTCTGAATGACCCTATGTGCACCTTCAATATTATATACCCTTTTTGGGATAGATTTCAAAGAGCTCTGATATAGCAGGAACCACTAAATTATGAAATTGCTAAATTGGGAATTGTATTTCAACCCAGAACAAGAAATGTGCTTGAACGGACACTAAATAACTCGCCCAGCTACAGCACTAGGGACAGATTTAGCTGGATATAAATTTGAGGCCTAGTATTTAGGCGCTGGGTGACAGGTATGGGTTTAGTGACAGAATTAGACTTGGAAATACACAGTAGCGGGTGTGTGTGAAGTTATTCTGAATGACCCTATGTGCACCTTCAATATTATATACCCTTTTAGGGATAGATTTCAAATAGCTCTGATATAGCAGAAACCACTAAATTATGAAATTGCTAAATTGGGAATTGTACTTCAACCCAGAACAAAAAATGTGCTTTGACGGACACTAAATATCTTGCCCAGCAACAACAGTACAGCGGTGGGTAACGAGAGATTTAGAGGGAATTAAATTTGAGGCCTAGTATTTAGGCGCTGGGTCACCGGTATGGATTTAGTGACAGAATTAGACTTGGAAATACACAGTAGCGGGTGTGTGTGAAGTTATTCTGAATGACCCTATGTGCACCTTCAATATTATATACCCTTTTTGGGATAGATTTCAAATAGCTCTGATATAGCAGGAACCACTAAATTATGAAATTGCTAAATTGGGAATTGTACTTCAACCCAGAACAAAAAATGTGCTTTGACGGGCACTAAATAACTTTCCCAGCTACAACAGGACAACGGTAACGAGAGATTTAGAGGGATTTAAATTTGAGGCCTAGTATTTAGGCGCTGGGTGACAGGTATGGGTTTAGTGACAGAATTAGACTTGGAAATACACAGTAGCGGGTGTGTGTGAAGTTATTCTGAATGACCCTATGTGCACCTTCAATATTATATACCCTTTTTGGGATAGATTTCAAATAGCTCTGATATAGCAGAAACCACTAAATTATGAAATTGCTAAATTGGGAATTGTACTTCAACCCAGAACAAAAAATGTGCTTTGACGGACACTAAATATCTTGCCCAGCAACAACAGTACACCGGTGGGTAACGAGAGATTTAGAGGGAATTAAATTTGAGGCCTAGTATTTAGGCGCTGGGTCACCGGTATGGATTTAGTGACAGAATTAGACTTGGAAATACACAGTAGCGGGTGTGTGTGAAGTTATTCTGAATGACCCTATGTGCACCTTCAATATTATATACCCTTTTTGGGATAGATTTCAAATAGCTCTGATATAGCAGGAACCACTAAATTATGAAATTGCTAAATTGGGAATTGTACTTCAACCCAGAACAAAAAATGTGCTTTGACGGGCACTAAATAACTTTCCCAGCTACAACAGGACAACGGTAACGAGAGATTTAGAGGGATTTAAATTTGAGGCCTAGTATTTAGGCGCTGGGTGACAGGTATGGGTTTAGTGACAGAATTAGACTTGGAAATACACAGTAGCGGGTGTGTGTGAAGTTATTCTGAATGACCCTATGTGCACCTTCAATATTATATACCCTTTTTGGGATAGATTTCAAATAGCTCTGATATAGCAGAAACCACTAAATTATGAAATTGCTAAATTGGGAATTGTACTTCAACCCAGAACAAAAAATGTGCTTTGACGGACACTAAATATCTTGCCCAGCAACAACAGTACAGCGGTGGGTAACGAGAGATTTAGAGGGAATTAAATTTGAGGCCTAGTATTTAGGCGCTGGGTCACCGGTATGGATTTAGTGACAGAATTAGACTTGGAAATACACAGTAGCGGGTGTGTGTGAAGTTACTCTGAATGACCCTATGTGCACCTTCAATATTATATACCCTTTTTGGGATAGATTTCAAAGAGCTCTGATATAGCAGGAACCACTAAATTATGAAATTGCTAAATTGGGAATTGTATTTCAACCCAGAACAAGAAATGTGCTTGAACGGACACTAAATAACTCGCCCAGCTACAGCACTAGGGACAGATTTAGCTGGATATAAATTTGAGGCCTAGTATTTAGGCGCTGGGTGACCGGTATGGATTTAGTGACAGAATTAGACTGGGATATGGCCAAAAAATGAACAGACTATTGCTGGTTAAATGCACTTGGTGTGACAGCTTCACCCTGATGTAGGCTTTAGCCAAAAAACAACCACACCATTGAGGGTTAAATGCACTTGGTGACAGGCGCAGCTTGCCCCTGATTTTGTATATGGCCAAAAAATGAACAGACTATTGCTGGTTAAATGCACTTGGTGTGACAGCTTCACCCTGATGTAGGCTTTAGCCAAAAAACAACCACACCATTGAGGGTTAAATGCACTTGGTGACAGGCGCAGCTTGCCCCTGATTTTGTATATGGCCAAAAAATGAACAGACTATTGCTGGTTAAATGCACTTGGTGTGACAGCTTCACCCTGATGTAGGCTTTAGCCAAAAAACAACCACACCATTGAGGGTTAAATGCACTTGGTGACAGGCGCAGCTTGCCCCTGATTTTGTATATGGCCAAAAAATGAACAGACTATTGCTGGTTAAATGCACTTGGTGTCACAGCTTCACCCTGATGTAGGCTTTAGCCAAAAAACAACCACACCATTGAGGGTTAAATGCACTTGGTCGCAGCTTGTGCTGGCGCACCACAAGACACAAAATGGCCGCCGATCACCCCAGAAAAATGAGACTGACAAACGGTCTGTGCAGCCTAAAAACAGTGAGCAATTGAGGATCAGCAGCTCAATGATCCACAGCTGCAGATCGATCAGTTAATCAAGTCCTTTGGAGGAGTTAATCTGCCTAATCTCGCCCTACTGTCGCAGCCGCAACCTCTCCCTACGCTAATCAGAGCAGAGTGACGGGCGGCGCTATGTGACTCCAGCTTAAATAGAGGCTGGGTCACATGGTGCTCTGGCCAATCACAGCCATGCCAATAGTAGGCATGGCTGTGATGGCCTCTTGGGGCAAGTAGTATGACGCTTGTTGATTGGCTGCTTTGCAGCCTTTCAAAAAGCGCCAAGAAAGCGTCACAAAAGCGCGAAGAAAGCGACGAACACCGAACCCGAACCCGGACTTTTACGAAAATGTCCGGGTTCGGGTCCGTGTCACGGACACCCCAAAATTCGGTACGAACCCGAACTATACAGTTCGAGTTCGCTCATCCCTAATTATAGCCCCGTTGCGTGAATCGGTTTTTCAAAATATCCGACTCCCTTTCAAAGTCGCCTTTTGATGTGCAGATACGCTTCGCCCTTAAAAATTGGCCAATAGGTATTGAATTTTTCTGATGTTTGGGATGAAATGAGGTCGCATGAAGCAGAGAATTGACAGCAGTGGATTTCCTATGGATCGAAGTTTCTAGGTCACCATTTGTTGTTATTTTGATGTTTATATCCAAAAAATCAATTTCCTTTTGACTTACCATTTTGGTTAGAGCGATATTCCATTTGTTCACATTCAATTTCTCCAAAAACAAATCCAAAGACTCCCGTGACCCCTGCCATATAAACAAAACATCATCTATGAATCGCATCCATGATATTACTTCCCCCTCAACTTCATCCATAGATGCCTGCACACACTGTCGTTCCCAATTGCCTAGAAATAAATTAGCGTACAAGAGAGCGCACTTCGCACCCATCGCCACTCCTCGCAGTTGTAAATAATGTTGATCTTTAAATAAAAAATAATTATGCTTCAGTATATAATCCAGAAGCCTCATCAGAAGGTCAATCAGATCCGATGGAAGATTTCTAGTGTGCAGAAAGAAGCAAGAGGATTCCAGACCCTTATCATGTGAGATGCAGGTATATACTGATTCGACATCACATGTTACTAAAAACATGTTATCTTCCATTTTGATGTTCTCCAGACGTTTCAAAACGTCAGTCGAATCACGAATATATGAGGGCAGGCTTTCCACACAGGGCTTCAGCTAGTAATCCAGAAATCGACATACCGGTTCATTCAGACCACCACAGCCCGAGACAATGGGTCTCCCGGGAGGTTTTGTGGTGGATTTATGAACTTTCGGTAGTATGTATAATGTTGGAATAACCGGAAATTTTATTACAAGACTCTGATACACCAATTTTGTAATGATACCATCTTCCACCCCTCTTAACAGGATGTCCTCCAGCTGGGATTTAAACCCAATTGTTGGATTATTAGGTAACCGTTCGTAACACATCCTATCACGTAATTGTCTAAAAACCTCAGTTTCATACATTTCCGTCGGCCAGATAACCACATTTCCACCCTTGTCAGCTGGTTTAATTACCACATTTTTCATCTTCTTTAGTTCCTGTATAGCTAGTCGTTGACTTTTAGAGACATTATCATAAGGCCTCCTAACAGGCAGTCTATACAACTCCTGCACCACCATCTTAACAAATGTTTCGATGGCGGAGTTGCAGGACAAGGGTGGAAATTTGGTCGACCGACCACGGGTAAAAGGCAGAAATTTGGGTGTGCCTACCTCTTGTTTCAGAAGTAAAACTCCTCCAATTCCTCTGGGGCTGAAAAGACATCATGATCATTTTTAGAAAAATGTTTTTTGTAAATTAATTTGCGTGCAAAGAGGAAGATATCCTTAATTGCAGCAAAATTGTCATAGGTGGAGACCGGACTGAAAGTCAGTCCGAGTGATAACACCTCAACCTGTGCCGCAGTAAGTGGTATATCAGATAAATTGATTACCTTTAATTCCCCGCCATGATTATCCTCAGGGTTGTATTTGTGTTTCACAGGTGTTCGTGTATGATACTGCCTCGACACATCCTGGGATGGGACATCCAATCTTTGTCCATCCTGAAATCGTGTTTGAGATCGTGTTTGGGATCTTTGTGATTGTTGAGATATGCCACTATTTACAGATACTGAAGAGTTATTTCCAGAGGCTGTCAACCTGCGTTTATATTGCCAACGGAACACCTTACTTTGCTGGTGGTCCGCAACATCCCGTTGAAATTTCTTGGCCTTCATATCCTGGATTTCCTTGTCCCAGCGTCCATGATCAGAATTCAGTTCTTGTTCAAAACGATTCAATGCCTCAGGGTCTATGAGGCTACGTAATTTCTCCTGTAAAGGATTAATTGATTTTTCTATTTCTTCCAGATCTTTTTTCTCATATCCTATTAGGAGCTCTATAAATTTCCGGGAACATACTCTACACGCGTCTTCCCATCTTAGCTTTAATATTTCATCTTCCAATGGAAATGAGGGGTATACCTGTACACGAAGACCCCGTGGAGTTAGGTCCTTGATGAGATATTGCTCCAATGCGACTTTATTCCACCATGTCTTGGTGCGACTTTTATATAGGTATTTCAATAATTTCTGTGTCTCAAACACATCCGGTTGTGCAGCATTACTTGTTGATGCAGCACCATCCCTGAATATTGCGGTAACCTGTGATAGCCAATCACTTTCTTTTGCACGAAAATCCATTGTATTAGGGAAATCCTAAAAGAACAAAATGATAGCTAAACAACCAACACTTGTTTCCCTTTTACTTACTATGTAAGCGACCCAATATCACCTATAGCGCAACCAATAATCGATATATGGATCAAATTTTAAATGTAAGACTGCTTCCGAGTAAAACAGGTGTAGAAAATAGTGAATGAGAGAGGCCTGCCGGCCCGTCCCCTTCCCCTCACTTGCCAAGCCCATAGTTTTAGTACTGGCATCAGTGGGGCAAAGTCGCAGATAGCAGAACAACTAACTTTTGCACCACTATCTGTGCCTTAAATACGCCTGGCGTATTTCAGCATAGTAAAGACCCCTAAGTACATTAAAAAGCTGCTGATTTTTTAACTATAAATCAGGCCATTGATGAGAGCTGACTAGAATGTTAAAAGACTCATAGAGGACTGATATTGCACTGGGGCATCGGCTGGATTCTCCATATTTGAGGCAATAATGCGCTTTTTCTAGGATTACTACAGAATAGTTAATTTGTACCTCACCGACCACAACCGCTTGCTCGTTTAAAAAAGTCCCTTTGCTTCCAGTGAAAAGTCATCTCTTTGATAAATGCTGAGCTGTACTTGGACTGATGCTACGACCAAGAGATTGCTAAACAGGCCCCGAGGAATCTCTGCAATACGATCTGTTTCCTCGAGGGCTCGTGACAGCCACAGCTCTTAGCATCATGCAAACCTAAACATTTTGCTTAGTGATTGAGAGAAGAAAATGAATTGGTTAATTACCTGTTAATTACAGAAACCTCCAAGCTCCTGTCATTGCTATTTAAGGACTGAAGTGGGAAATCTCATGCTCATAGTTCTCGATACGTGACTGCTGCCTGCACTGCCTGCCGGACCAAGCTGGTTACATATTCAAGATAGAAAGAATTCTATGAAAAATCTAAATGCAAGAATAATCTAGAAATGGTTCTCAAGGGGGCTATTCATAGGGATAGCTTCTATACCTTCTAGCCAAGGGCCTTAAACAGGAGATTTAAAAGTGGATGTCCTTTTTTTCTACAGCTCATTTAAACAGTTGAACCATGAGCAGCATTTATCATAGAATAAGTGGTATATGTAAGATTTCTGACCATGTAACAGCTGGGACCCCCAGTGATCATACAAATGGGGTTCCTGAGTCTCCTGTGTTAATGGAAAGGTTGTATACATGCATGACCACCACTCTATTAACTTCTGTGGGACGGACGGAGACTGACGAGCCCTGTACTCGCCAGTCCTATGTTATTTACCTCATGTACAAACCGGATTCCCAAAAAGTTGGGACACTAAACAAATTGTGAATAAAAACTGAATGCAATGATGTGGAGATGGTAAATGTCAATATTTTATTTGTAATAGAATGTAGATGACAGATCAAACGTTTAATTCGAGTAAATGTATCATTTTAAAGAAAAAATATGTTGATTAAAATTTTCACGGTGTCAACAAATCCCCAAAAAGTTGGGACAAGTAGCAATAAGAGGCTGGAAAAAGTAAATTTGAGCATAATGAAGAGCTGGAAGACCAATTAACACTAATGAGGTCAATTGGCAACATGATTGGGTATAAAAAGAGCTTCTCAGAAGCCAAGATGGGTAGAGGATCACCAATTCCCACAATGTTGCGCAGAAATATAGTGGAGCAATATCAGAAAGGTGTTGCCCAGCGAAAAATTGCAAAGACTTTGCATCTATCATCATCAACTGTGCATAACATCATCTGAAGATTCAGAGAATCTGGAACAATCTCTGTGGGTAAGGGTCAAGGCCGTAAAACCATACTGGATGCCCGTGATCTCCGGGCCCTTAAACGACACTACACCACAAACAGGAATGCTACTGTAAAGGAAATCAAAGAATGGGCTCAGGAATACTTCCAGAAACCATTGTCAGTGAACACAATCCACCATGCCATCCGCCGTTGTCAGCTGAAACTCTACAGTGCAAAAAAGAAGCCATTTTTAAGCAAGATCCACAAGCTCAGGCGTTTTCACTGGGCCTGGGATCATTTAAAATGGAGTGTGGCAAAATGGAAGACTGTTCTGTGGTCAGACGAGTCACGATTCGAAGTTCTTTTTGGAAATCTGGGACGCCATGTCATCCGGACCAAAGAGGACAAGGGCAACCCAAGTTGTTATCAACGCTCAGTTCAGAAGCCTGCATCTCTGATGGTATGGGGTTGCATGAGTGCGTGTGGCATGGACAGCTTACATGTCTGGAAAGGCACCATCAATGCAGAAAAATATATTCAGGTTCTAGAACAACATATGCTCCCATCCAGACGTCATCTCTTTCAGGGAAGACCCTGCATTTTTCAACAAGATAATGCCAGACCACATTCTGCATCAATCACAACATCATGGCTGCATAGGAGAAGGATCCGGGTACTGAAATGGCCAGTCTGCAGTCCAGATCTTTCACCTATAGAGAACATTTGGCGCATCATAAAGAGGAAGGTGCAACAAAGAAGGCCCAAGACGATTGAACAGTTGGAGGCCTGTATTAGACAAGAATGGGAGAGCATTCCTATTTCTAAACTTGAGAAAATGTGGTCTCCTCGGTCCCCAGACATCTGTTGAGTGTTGTAAGAAGAAGGGGAGATGCCACACAGTGGTGAAAATGGCCTTGTCCCAACTTTTTGGGGATTTGTTGACACCATGAAATTCTGATTCAACATATTTTTCCCTTAACATGGTACATTTTCTCAGTTTAAACTTTTGTTCCGTGATTTATGTTCTATTCTGAATAAAATATTAGAAGTTGGCACCTCCACATCATTGCATTCAGTTTTTATTCACGATTTGTATAGTGTCCCAACTTTTTTGGAATCCGGTTTGTACATCCTCCCCATGCTTTGGACTTTCCTGACCTATTTTCTCCATGGAAACAAATCACTCTGATTCCTTTCCATCCTGCAAGTAGCACTTCCTGCTGCTATATACAACCAAACCCATGATGGACTCTTTTTTTTCTCTGCCATAGCTCCAGAACTGCCCCTAACACTTAGCTAGTTTATATCTCCTCCCACCCAGCTAGTTACATAGACACTCCCCTATCACTGCCCCTAACACCCAGCTAGTTTATATCTCCTCCCACCCAGCTAGTTATATAGCCACTCCCCTATCACTGCCCTTAACAACACCCAGATAGTTTATAGCCCCTCCCACCCAGCTAGTTACAGAGACACTCCCCTATCACTGCCCCTAACACCCAGTTAGTTTATATCTCCTCCCACCCAGCTAGTTACATAGACATTCCCCTATCGCTGCCCCTAATACCCAGCTAGTTTATATCTCCTCCCACCCAGCTAGTTATATAGACACTCCCCTATGACTGCCCCTAGCACCCAAGTAGTTTATATCTCCTCCCACCCAGCTAGTTATATAGACACTCCCCTATCACTGCCCTTAACAACACCCAGCTAGTTTATAGCTCCTCCCACCCAGCTAGTTACATATATACTCCCCTAGCAATACAAAAAAGTCTGCAGCACTCGTCGGTTTGTAGCAAAAAAAGTGGATTTATTCCATAGTAAACAGTAAGGGAATGCGACGTTTCGACCGTTCCCGGTCTTTTTCAAGCAAATCGGGACCGGGAACGGTCGAAACGTCGCATTCCCTTGCTGTTTACTATGGAATAAATCCACTTTTTTTGCTACAAACCGACGAGTGCTGCAGACTTTTTTGTATTGCTATTTGATGGTGGATCAACAGCCAGGATCCCGATCTGCCGGCACCAATATTACCGTGGTTAAGGTACAGTGCATGGACTTTCCAAATTGGCTTATTTTGGAGATAGGAGTGCTGCCGGACCTATTTATATATACTCCCCTATCACTGCCCTTAACAACACCCAGCTAGTTTATAGCCCCTCCCACCCAGCTAGTTACAGAGACACTCCCCTATCACTGCCCCTAACAACACCCAGCTACTTTATAGCTCCTCCCACCAGCTAGTTACATAAAAACTCCCCTATCACTCCCTCTGTTGCTGCTATGAAACGCCCATGGACATCACATCACAGAAAATAAGAGCTGCATGGACATGGTCATGTGACCACAGCCCAGAAGATAGGAGCAATAAAGGTAAAAGAAATACATTACAGAATTACAACTACCCTTATAAATGATTATTATACTGGATGTTGCAAACCAGTTTAAGCTGCACCTTTAAGCTGCCCCTTTGTGTCTCCTGCTATGCTCACCTTCTTCTTAGGAGGGCCTGTATTGGTGGCTTTGCAATGGAAATTGAAAGAACTGGGTGGATGAATATTTAAAGAGGAAATCGGTTTTACTCTGAAGCATAAACATGATTGAGGATTCTTGTTTTCTCATAGTGAAAGGTCCACTTTGAAGAAATTGTGCAATCTTGCTCTACCAAATGGTTAAAGTGAACTTGACCTTGTAGCTGCTTACCCAAGAAGCAATTTCAAATCCCTTTATTGATGTTTGTTTGTTTCAGTTTATTAAAGACGCGTTATTAGCATAAGATATGTCAAGCAGTGGATATAAATCTGGAAACCCTGTCACACTCTTCAAATACCTCTTAACAAAACAAATTCATTGCTATTCTCCAAACAGCAATACCTTCTGCTGTGGACTCAGAAGAGGGAAGTGAATTTGAATACTTGAAATCGCCTCGGTCGGACTCTATATTTTCTAATTCATTATCTGATTTATAGAAACAATTAGCTGTTTCTCTTTATTTAGAAAAAAATACTCTTCATTAATGTTAAGCAAATCGAAGTATCCAAAATGGACATCAATCTGAATTTTGCGATAATGAATCAATTTTTCCTAAAATTGACTGGCTGAAATCAATTGGCTGAAAATGAAAAAAATGGATGAAAATTATAAAAATGAAAATTTATACTCACTTCATCTACTTGATCACGAAAAGGCTGTCCACTCCAGGCTTGATTGAAGAAAACTCGCCACAGGACCTGCGGCGAGCATGAAGACAGTAATGTTTTCACTCTCGCCACAGGTCTTTTGGTGGGGTTTCTTCAATCAAGACAGAAGCGGACAGCCTTTCCGAGATGAAGTTGGATGAGATGAGTAAAATTTTTAATTTTTTCTGTGGGAAAAGCACCCCCAATTTGAAGAAGCCCTGTTGATGACACAAATCAATTAATTAGAATCAATTCGCTCATCTCTAGTTATGAACCTTCACTTCAGTAGAGTAACTCAAGATTGTAGCTGCACTATATTAATTGATAAACTTCAAGTTAAAGGGGAACTCCAGCATGCACATCATGAATGCACCACTGCTCTGGACCACATTATAACAATGTTCTTGTATTTCCTATATGCAGCTTCTAAATTGAGAATAATTCAGCTTCTATCCGCCATCTTTCTTTAAGAGATCCCTGGCAGTAGCTGTGGTAACTACATGTCCCGTAATGTCCAGGCATCTCATCTAGATCACATCTATACACTACAGTTACTGTGTATACTGTATATACTGTAGATCCAGATTGTGAGCAGGATGCAAATAGGAAACAGATATGGGTGCAAAGTGGTAAAAAGTCACACGAGATGCTACACTCTGTATCCTGTAAAGCAGCATATCTGTCACAGGCAATATGAAACATCCAGCACACTGTCAAGAGGGGAAGAGAGGATTGGTTGGAAATAGGCTTAAGGCCCCTTTACATGTAACAATTTATCAGGCAAGTGTCGGGAAAGAATCAGTCCTTCCTGGCAAGTAACTGCTCATCATTGATGGAGACCTCTGCATTTACATACAGTGAGCTCCTCCACAGTATGGGGAGAAGCGATCACTAATGCCATCTCTCGACCCCATACAGAATCATTGTTTGCCGGTAGCAGATGCTGTTTCGACATGACAATCTTTTGCCAGTATTACTCCAGAGAGGATATGGCTTTTCAGCTTCACTGAAAGATCAAGTGACAGTTGAACTTAGAAGTAGAGTTGAGCGGACACCTGGATGTTCGGGTTCGAGAAGTTCGGCCGAACTTCCCGGAAATGTTCGGGTTCGGGATCCGAACCCGATCCGAACTTCGTCCTGAACCCGAACCCCATTGAAGTCAATGGGGACCCAAACTTTTCGGCACTAAAAAGTCTGTAAAACACGTCAGCCACCACTGCAACAGTCCATTGTCATATATTTAGGCCCAGCACCCAGGCAGAGGAGAGAGGTCCCGTAACAGACAATCTGGCTTCAAGTCAGCAGAGAATCAGTCTGCATGTCATAGCAGAAAATCAGGCTTCACGTCAGCCACCACTGCAACAGTCCATTGTCATATATTTAGGCCCAGGACCCAGGCAGAGGAGAGAGGTCCCGTAACAGAGAATCTGTCTTCATGTCAGCAGAGAATCAGTCTGCATGTCATAGCAGAGAATCAGACTTCACGTCACCCATCATTGGAACAGTCCATTGGCATATATTTAGGCCCAGGCACCCAGGCAGAGGAGAGAGGTCCCGTAAACTAGAATCTGTCTTCATGTCAGCAGAGAATCAGTCTGCATGTCATAGCAGAGAATCAGGCTTCACGTCACCCACCACTGTAACAGTCCATTGGCATATATTTAGGCCCAGCACACAGGCAGAGGAGAGAGGTCCCGTAACAGAGAATCTGTCTTCATGTCAGCAGAGAATCAGTCTGCATGTCATAGCAGAGAATCAGGCTTCACGTCACCCAACATTGGAACAGTCCATTGGCATATATTTAGGCCCAGCACCCAGGCAGAGGAGAGAGGTCCCGTAACAGAGAATCTGTCTTCATGTCAGCAGAGAATCAGTCTGCATGTCATAGCAGAGAATCAGGCTTCACGTCAGCCACCACTGCAACAGTCCATTGTCATATATTTAGGCCCAGCACCCAGGCAGAGGAGAGAGGTCCCGTAACAGAGAATCTGTCTTCATGTCAGCAGAGAATCAGTCTGCATGTCATAGCAGAGAATCAGGCTTCACGTCAGCCACCACTGCAACAGTCCATTGGCATATATTTAGGCACAGCACCCAGGCAGAGGAGAGAGTTCCCGTAACAGAGAATCTGTCTTCATGTCAGCAGAGAATCAGTCTGCATGTTATAGCAAAGAATCAGGCTTCACGTCAGCCACCAGTGCAACAGTCCATTGTCAGATATTTAGGCCCAGGCACCCAGGCAGAGGAGAGAGGTCCCGTAACAGAGAATCTGGCTTCATGTCAGCAGAGAATCAGTCTGCATGTCATAGCAGAGAATCAGGCTTCACGTCACCCAACATTGGAACAGTCCATTGGCATATATTTAGGCCCCGGCACCCAGACAGAGGAGAGGTTCATTCAACTTTGGGTAGCCTCGCAATATAATGGTAAAATGAAAATAAAAATAGGATTGAATGAGGAAGTGCCCTGGAGTACAATAATATATGTTTAAGGGGAGGTAGTTAATGTCTAATCTGCACAAGGGATGGACAGGTCCTGTGGGATCCATGCCTGGTTCATTTTTATGAACGTCAGCTTGTCCACATTGGCTGTAGACAGGCGGCTGCGTTTGTCTGTAATGACGCCCCCTGCCGTGCTGAATACACGTTCAGACAAAACGCTGGCCGCCGGGCAGGCCAGCACCTCCAAGGCATAAAAGGCTAGCTCTGGCCACATGGACAATTTAGAGACCCAGAAGTTGAATGGGGCCGAACCATCAGTCAGTACGTGGAGGGGTGTGCACACGTACTGTTCCACCATGTTAGTGAAATGTTGCCTCCTGCTAACACGTTGCGTATCAGGTGGTGGTGCAGTTTACTGTGGCGTGTTGACAAAACTTTTCCACATCTCTGCCATGCTAACCCTGCCCTCAGAGGAGCTGGCCGTGACACAGCTGCCTTGGCGACCTCTTGCTCCTCCTCTGCCTTGGCCTTGGGCTTCCACTTGTTCCCCTGTGACATTTGGGAATGCTCTCAGTAGCGCGTCTACCAACGTGCGCTTGTACTCGCGCATCTTCCTATCACGCTCCAGTGCAGGAAGTAAGGTGGGCACATTGTCTTTGTACCGTGGATCCAGCAGGGTAGCAATACTTGGATACTTGGTTGTGCAGGGAAGGCACGGCTCTCTTGGAGAAGTAGTGCCGGCTGGGAGAAACATACTGTGGGACAGCAAGCGACATGAGCTGTTTGAATCTGTCTGTGTCCACCCGCCTAAATGACAGCATTTCATAGGCCAGTAGTTTAGAAATGCTGGCATTCAGGGCCAGGGATCGAGGGTGGCTAGGTGGGAATTTACGCTTTCTCTCAAATGTTTGTGAGATGGAGAGCTGAACGCTGCCGTGTGACATGGTTGAGATGCTTGGTGACGGAGGTGGTGGTGGTGTTGGTGGTACATCCCCTGTTTGCTGGGCGGCAGGTGCCAACGTTCCTCCAGAGGCGGAGGAAGAGGCCGAAGCGGCAGCAGCAGAAGAGGCCGAGGCGACAGCAGCAGAAGAGGCCGAGGCGGCAGCAGCAGAAGAGGTAGCAGGGGGAGCCTGAGTGACTTCCTTGGTTTTAAGGTGTTTACTCCACTGCAGTTCATGCTTTGCATGCAGGTGCCTGGTCATGCAGGTTGTGCTAAGGTTCAGAACGTTAATGCCTCGCTTCAGGCTCAGATGGCATAGCGTGCAAACCATTCGGGTCTTGTCGTCAGCACATTGTTTGAAGAAGTGCCATGCCAGGGAACTCCTTGAAGCTGCCTTTGGGGTGCTCGGTCCCAGATGGCGGCGGTCAGTAGCAGGCGGAGTCTCTTGGCGGCGGGTGTTCTGCTTTTGCCCACTGCTCCCTCTTTTGCTACGCTGTTGGCTCGGTCTCACCACTGCCTCTTCCTCCGAACTGTGAAAGTCAGTGGCACGACCTTCATTCCATGTGGGGTCTAGGACCTCATCGTCCCCTGCATCGTCTTCCACCCAGTCTTGATCCCTGACCACACTGCAGAAAGACGCAGCAGTTGGCACCTGTGTTTCGTCATCATCAGAGACATGCTGAGGTGGTATTCCCATGTCCTCATCATCAGGAAACATAAGTGGTTGTGCGTCAGTGCATTCTATGTCTTCCACCGCTGGGGAAGGGCTGGGTGGATGCCCTTGGGAAACCCTGCCAGCGGAGTCTTCAAACAGCATAAGAGACTGCTGCATAACTTGAGGCTCAGACAGTTTCCCTGGTATGCATGGGGGTGATGTGACAGACTGATGGGCTTGATTTTCAGGCGACATCTGTGCGCTTTCTGCAGAAGACTGGGTGGAAGATAATGTGAACGTGCTGGATCCACTGTCGGACACCCAATTGACTAATGCCTGTACCTGCTCAGGCCTTACCATTCTTAGAACGGCATTGGGCCCCACCAAATATCGCTGTAAATTATGGCGGCTACTGGGACCTGAGGTAGTTGGTACACTAGGACGTGTGGCTGTGGCAGAACGGCCACGTCCTCTCCCAGCAACAGAGGGTCCACTAACACCACCACGACCATGTCCACGTCCGCGTCCTTTACTAGATGTTTTCCTCATTGTTATCGTTCACCACAACAACAAAAATATTATTTGGCCCAATGTATTGAATTCAAATTCAGGCCTTTTTTTACAGACACCTAACACTATCTGGCTATCTATTTAGGTACCGTATTATACTAACACAGGCACAGCAGTAACCACAGATTTAGCTGAATATAAATTTGAGGCCTAGTGTTTAGGCGCTGGGTGACAGGTATAGGTTTACTGACAGAATTAGACTTGGAAATGCACAGTAGCGGGTGTGTGAAGTTATTCAGAATGACCCTATGTGCACCTTGAATCTGATATACCCTTTTAGGGATAGATTTAAAATAGCTCTGATACAGCAGAAACCACTAAATTAGGAAATTGCTAAATTGGGAATTGTATTTCAACCCAGAACAAAAAATGTGCTTTGACGGACACTAAATAACTTGACCAGCCACACCAGTAACGACAGATTTTGCTGACTATAAATTTGAGGCCTATTATTTAGGCGCTGGGTGACAAGTATAGGTTTACTGACAGAATTAGACTTGGAAATGCACAGTAGCGTGTGTGAAGTTATTCAGAATGACCCTATGTGCACCTTGAATCTGATATACCCTTTTAGGGATAGATTTAAAATAGCTCTGATACAGCAGAAACCACTAAATTAGGAAATTGCTAAATTGGGAATTGTATCTCATCCCAGAACAAAAAATGTGCTTTGACGGACACTAAATAACTTGACCAGCCACACCAGTAACGACAGATTTAGCTGACTATAAATTTGAGGCCTATTATTTAGGCGCTGGGTGACAAGTATAGGTTTACTGACAGAATTAGACTTGGAAATGCACAGTAGCGTGTGTGAAGTTATTCAGAATGACCCTATGTGCACCTTGAATCTGATATACTCTTTTAGGGATAGATTTAAAATAGCTCTGATACAGCAGTAACCACTAAATTAGGAAATTTCTAAATTGGGAATTGTATTTCAACCCAGAACAAAAACTGTGCTTTGACGGACACTAAATAAAATGACCAGCCACAACAGTACAGCAGTAACGACAGATTTAGCTGGATATAAATTTGAGGCCTAGTATTTAGGCGCTGGGTGACAGGTAAAGGTTTACTGACAGAATTAGACTTGGAAATGCACAGTAGCGTGTGTGTGAAGTTATTTAGAATGACCCTATGTGCACCTTGAATCTGATATACCCTTTTAGGGATACATTTAAAGTAGGTCTGATACAGCAGAAACCACTAAATTAGGAAATTGCTAAATTGGGAATTGTATTTCAACCCAGAACAAAAACTGTGCTTTGACGGACACTAAATAACTTGCCCAGCCACAACAATACAGCAGTAACGACAGATTTAGCTGGATATAAATTTGAGGCCTAGTATTTAGGCGCTGGGTGACAGGTATAGGTTTACTGACAGAATTAGACTTGGAAATGCACAGTAGCGTGTGTGTGAAGTTATTCAGAATGACCCTATGTGCACCTTGAATCTGATATACCCTTTTAGGGATAAATTTAAAGTAGGCCTGATACAGCAGAAACCACTAAATTAGGAAATTGCTAAATTGGGAATTGCATTTCAACCCAGAACAAAAACTGTGCTTTGACGGACACTAAATAACTTGCCCAGCCACAACAATACAGCAGTAACGACAGATTTAGCTGGATATAAATTTGAGGCCTAGTATTTAGGCGCTGGGTGACAGGTATAGGTTTACTGACAGAATTAGACTTGGAAATGCACAGTAGCGTGTGTGTGAAGTTATTCAGAATGACCCTATGTGAACCTTGAATCTTATAAACCCTTTTAGGGATAGATTTAAAATAGCTCTGATACAGCAGAAACCACTAAATTAGGAAATTGCTAAATTGGGAATTGTATTTCAGCCCAGAACAAAAACTGTGCTTTGACGGACACTAAATAACTTGACCAGCCACACCAGTAACGACAGATTTAGCTGGATATAAACTTGAGGCCTAGTATTTAGGCGCTGGGTGACAGGTATACGTTTACTGACAGAATTAGACTGGGATATGGCCAAAAAATAACCACACTATTGATGGTTAAATGCACTTGGTGTGACAGCTTGACCAACCACACTACTGAGGGTTAAATTCACTTGGTGACAGGCACAGCTTGCCCCTGATGTAGTATATGGCCAAAAAATAAACAGACTATTGCTGGTTAAATGCACTTGGTGTGACAGCTTCACCCTGATGTAGGATTTAGCCAAAAAACAACCACACCATTGAGGGTTAAATGCACTTAGTTACAGCTTGCCCCTGATGTAGTATATGGCCAAAAAATAAACAGACTATTGCTGGTTAAATGCACTTGGTGTGACAGCTTCACCCTGATGTAGGATTTAGCCAAAAAACAACCACACCATTGAGGGTTAAATGCACTTG
The DNA here is from genome assembly GCF_014858855.1 of Bufo gargarizans. Lineage (NCBI taxonomy): Eukaryota > Metazoa > Chordata > Amphibia > Anura > Bufonidae > Bufo > Bufo gargarizans. Next base: position 492,586,644 of record NC_058084.1, on the reverse strand, counting down.
GTGACAGGCTCAGCTTTTCCCTGATGTAGTATATGGCCAAAAAATAACCAGACTATTGCTGGTTAAATGCACTTGGTGTGACAGCTTCACCCTGATGTAGGATTTAGCCAAAAAACAACCACACCATTGAGGGTTAAATGCACTTGGTGGCAGCTTGTGCTGGCACACCACAAGACACAAAATGGCCGCCGATCACCCCAGAAAAAAGTGACTGAAAAACGTTCTGCGCAGCCTAAAAACAGTGAGCAATTTAATAGCAGTAGTTCAATCATCCACAGCTGCAGATCGATCTCTGGATGGAGTCTTTTGGAGGAGTTTATCACTGCCTAATCTCGCCCTAAGGTCGCGGCTGCAACCTCTCCCTATGCTGATCAGAGCAGAGTGACGTGCGGCGCTACGTGACTCCAGCTTAAATAGAGGCTGGGTCACATGGTGCTCTGGCCAATCACAGCCATGCCAATAGTAGGCATGGCTGTGACGGCCTCTTGGGGCAAGTAGTATGACGCTTGTTGATTGGCTGCTTTGCAGCCTTTCAAATAGCGCCAAGAAAGCGACGAACACCGAACCCGGACTTTTACGAAAATGTTCGGGTCCGTGTCACGGACACCCCAAAATTCGGTACGAACCCGAACTGTACAGTTCGGGTTCACTCATCCCTACTTAGAAGTCTATGCAGATAGACTAGCGTCTATAATTTCCCTCACACATTATACACAGAAAAGGGGAGATCTCATTCCCATGTCTCTGTGTAGGACACCCTGAAAAGCTGCAGCCACAGGGATCATACAGCAGTACTGAACACCACAGTTGTGACTCCAGCACCGGTGTGGGACAGTGAAATGCTTCCATAAACTAGGAGAGTCTGTGAGTTTCTCTGTCTCTCTCCACTCTTCAGCTTTGTCCACCTGCCTCCTTAGTATTCAATATGCAACGAGTATCCTGAATATGAAAGCTGTCTTCTCTGTGGAAGTGTTTTTTAAAAGTGATTTCAGTTTGAATGAACAGTTCAAAAAAGGAGTGGGGTAAAAAGAGAAATTTTTCTCTAATAAGCTACATTACAAAGTTTCTCATTTTCATATGACCTCTGACAATAAGAAATTTTGTAATGTATCATGTTAAGTCAAATATTTTATTAACAACATACTGCACCATTCTTCTCCATAAGCAGTGGTTTTGCATCTCGGCAAAATAAATGAATAAATGAGAATGGTGCTGTTTACGGAAAACTCACAAGAGGCTTATATTAAATTAACTGAGATCTAGCACTGTGCCCTATTGACACAGTGGGGCAGATTTGGTAATCTTGCCTATTACTACAACTCGCCTTTCTCAATATACGGTAAATGTATCAAAGGATCTCAAGGTTGATGATAAATATGATGCACAGTATCATTAGACACCTTTATTTTATCTAACTTTACAATGCCCATTGGTTGACTTTACTTTGCAACATACCTTTCCCACCAAACCACGGCAATTCCATGCTAAACCATGACCTTTTTTTTTAGCTAACTTAGCTTAGTAAATCTCCCTTATTGTGCAAGTGGATGTTAGGGCTTGCTGCTACTCAAAGTATACAGTGATGCTTTAAAAATTTGTGAGCCCCTCAGAATTTTCTATATTTCTGCATAAATCTGACCTAAAAGTACATCACATTCTCACACAAGTCCCAAAAGTAGATAAAGATAAGCAACTCAGATGAGTCAAAAATATTATGTCTATGATTGGCAAAGGTATGTGAGCCTTTCTGATCAGTAAATAATTTGAAGGTGAAATTAGTCCAGTGTTTTCAATTAAGGGGATGGCAATCAGGTATGAGTGGGCGACCTGTTTTATTTAAAGAACAAGGATCTAGCAAAGTCTGGTTTTCAGTTTGTGAAAGCGTATCATGACATGAACAAAGGAGATTTTTCGATGCTCATTAGACTGGAAAACCATCTCTAAAGAGTTTGGACTTTTGGACACCAATCCACAGTTAGACAGATTTTGTACAAATGGAGGAAATTCAAGACCATTATTAACCTCCCAGGAGTAGTCAACCAACATAGAAACAAAGAAACATAGAATGTGTCGGCAGATAAGAACCATTTGGCCCATCTAGTCTGCCCAATATACTTAATACTATGAATAGCCCCTGGTCATATCTTATATAAAGGATGGCCTTATGCCTATCCCATGCATGCTTTAACTCCTTCACTGTATTTGCAGCTACCACTTCTGCAGGAAGGCTATTACATGCATCCAGTACTCTCTCAGCAAAGTAATACTTCCTGATATTACTTTTAAACCTTTGCTCCTCTAATTTAAAACTATGTCCTCTTGTAGCAGTTTTTCTTCTTTTAAATATTCTCTCCTCTTTAACCTTGTTGATTCCCTTTATGTATTTAACAGTTTCTATCATATCCCCTCTGTCTCATCTTTCTTCCAAGCTATACATGTTAAGGTCCTTTTATCTTTCCTGGTAAGTTTTATCCTGCACATCCATGTACCAGTTAAGTAGCTCTTCTCTGAACTCTCTCCAAAGTATCAATATCCTTTTGGAGATATGGTGTCCAGTACTGAGCACAATACTCCAAATGAGGTCTCACTAGTGCTCTGTAGAGCGGCATGAGCACCTTCCACTTTCTACTGGTAATGCCTCTCCCTATACACCCAAGCATTCTGCTAGCATTTCCTGCTGCTTATTGACATTGTCTGTCTACCTTTAAGTCTTCTGAAATAATGACCCCTAAATCCCTTTCCTCAGATACTGAGGTTAGGACTGTATCACAGATTTTATATTCTGCTCTTAGTTTTAGTTTTTATTTAGCATTAGTTTTTATGCCCCAGGTGCATTATCTTGCACTTATCAACATTACATTTTAGTTGACATATTTTTGACCATTCCTCTAGTTTTCCTAAATCCTTTTGCATTTGGTGTATCCCTCCAGGAACATCAACCCTGTTACAAATCTTTGTGTCATCAGCAAAAAGACACACCTTACCACGAGGCCTTCTGCAATTTTTCTGATAAAGATATTAAACAATATGGGTCCCAGAATAGATCCCTGAGGTACCCCACTGGTAACAAGACCATGGTCTGAATATACTCCATTGACTACAACTCTCTGTTGTCTTTCCCTCAGCCACTGCCTAATCCATTCAACAATATGGGAGTCCAAGCCCAAAGACTGCAATTTATTGATAAGCCTTCTATGTGGGACAGTATCAAAAGCCTTACTAAAGTCTAGATGTGTGATGTCTACTGCACCTCCGCCATCTATTATTTTAGTCACCCAATCAAAAAAATATATAACATTAGTTTGATATGATCTCCCTGAAGTAAACCCATGCTGTTTTTAATCTTTCAATCTATGGGATTTTAGATGTTCTACAATCCTCTCCTTAAGTATGGTTTCCATTAATTTCCCCACTATTGATGTCAGGCTTACTGGCCTATAGTTGCCTGATTCCTCCCTACTACCTTTCTTGTGAATGGGCACAACATTTGCTAATTTCCAATCTTCTGGGACGACTCCTGTTGCCAGTGATTGGTTAAATTAATCTGTTAATGGTTTTGCTAGTTCACCGCTGAGCTCTTTTAATAGCTTTGGGTGTATCCCATCAGCTTTTGTTTTTGTGTGGTGTGATCACTAGATCCCAAGCTTTCCACTACAGTAATATCAGATACCAAATTCCCATTTGTGAATACTAAATCTGAAATGTCCTTCTTCCAGGTTGGCTCCTCAACTACTTGCTCTAGAGATAATCCCAGTAGGGAATTTAGAATATCTGTACTCCTGGCAGAAATAGCTATTTTCGTTTTCCAGTTTACATCAGGAAGATTGAAGTCTCCCATAATGATAACTTCCCCCTTCAATGTCATTTTAGCTATTTCCTCAACTAGTAGATAATCTTATTCTTTGACTTGTCTAGGTGGTCTATATATCAAACCTACATGAGTTACCTTATGATTATCAAGCTGCAAGGTAACCCAAAATGACTCTAAATTGTTCTCTTTAACTTGTATCAAATTATATTTTATGCTACCTTTCACATACAGGGCCACCCCTCCCCCTTCTTGCCTTCTCTGTCTTTCCAACAAAGATCACACCAAGAGCAAGGCATGCAATAGTCCACAAGATCACAAAGGGAACCAAGGTAACCTCTAAGCAACTAAAGGCCTTTCTCAAAACTAATGTTAATGATCATGAGTTCACCATCAGGAGGACATTGAACATCAATGGTGTGCGTGGCAGGATTGCAAGGAGAAAGTTGCTGTTCTCAAAAAAAAAACATTGCTGCCCGTCTGCAGTTTGCTAAAGATCACTTGGACAGTGCAGAATGCTATTTGAACAATGTTTTGTGGACAGATAAGACCAAAATATAACTTTTTGGTTTAAATAAGAAGCTTTATGTCTGGAGAATGGAAAACACTGCTATCCAGCAGTTAAACCCCCTCCCATCTGTGAAACATGGTGGCGGTATGATCGTGGTTTTGTGCTGTTTTGCTGCATCTGAGCCAGGTGGCTTGCCATACTTGATGGAACTATGAGTTCTGAATTATACCAGTAAATTCTAAAAGAAAATGTCAGGACATCTGTCTGTAGACTGAATATCAAGAGAATGTGTTCCTACAGCAAGACATCAACCCTAAACCCATCAGTTGTTCTACCCAAAGAATGGTTAGAGAAGAAAAAAAGTTAAAGTTTTGAAATGACCAAGTCAAAGTCTTGACCTTAATCCAACAGAAATGTTCTAAAAGAACCCGAAGCGAGCAGTTCATGGGAAGAAACCCACCACAGAGTTGAAGCTGTTTTGTATGGAGAAATTAGCTAAAATTCACCCAAGTCGATGTGCAGGACTAATAAAAAATGACTGGAAAAATTCTGATGGACTTATTGCTGCACAAGGGTTCACACCACATACTAAAAGCAAAGGGTCACATACACACCGAGCACCCGAGTATAATGGAAGTCAATAGTAGAACCCGAGCATTAAACCAGGCACCCCCTGCTCTGAAGAGAGGAGGGTGCCTAGTTCATAGGAAAAGGTCAGTAATTGATGAAAACACCACTGAAATGGTTCAGGAACAGCATGGGGAGTATGTCTAGATGCATATTGGACTCGCAGGTCGCTGCTGGGAACAACGTTGTCCGAATAGTACGCCACTTTTACAGACTGACAATAATACGCACCAAACCGAAAATAAAATCGATTTTAGAGGAAAAATTGATAGGAAATATTCTTTCCTGTATAGTTACTTCTATATAAAGTGCAATTTCAGCCAAAAATGTTGTTGATTTTTGGAACTGGGGCAATGATTCAGAGGGACGGCCGGTGGCATCCGTATTGCGCCACTATAGGTGAAATTCGTGGACCGGCGCAAGACGAACCACATTGAAAGCATTTGCCAAGAATGTTTTAATCAACAATGAAAGTCGGAGGTTTGAAGACAATCCGACAGGCGATCCGGTGGCATTATTCCCATGACCCGCCAAGCAGCTTCCGGGAAAACAAAGTCTTTGGGTTCCGGGGGGAGTATGGTTGCAAATCTGAAACTTAAACTAATTGACGGAAGGGCACCACCAGGAGTGGGGCCTGCAGTTTAATTTGACTCAACACGGCAAATCTTACCCGGCCCGGACACGGAAAGGATTGACAGATTGATAGCTCTTTCTCAATTCTTTGGGTGGGGGTGCATGGCCGTTCTAAGTTGGTGGAGAGATTTGTCTGGTCAATTCCAATAACCAACAAGACTCCTCCATGCTAAATAGTTACGTGACCCCCGGCGGTGAGGATTGTGTTTAGCTGACAGTCGAAAAAATTATGGTTGAGGGCCTGTAGGTGAGCTGACCAGCAAAAACATTATGGGCAAGGACCTGCTGCCACTTTGTTGACTCTAGATAACTTCTGCCTGATAGCACGTTCCCCTGAGGTCGATGATCCATTTGGATATATGCCCTATAAACTTTCGATGTCCTTTTATGCACCTAACATGGTGACCACGGATAACTGGGAATTAGTGTTCAATTCCGGAGAGGGAGCCAGAGAAACGGCTACCACATCCAAGGAAGGCAAGCTGAGGGTGCGCAAATTACCCACTCCCGACTCGGGGAGGTAGTGACGATAAATAACAACACAGGACTCTTAAGATGCCCTGTTATTGGAATGAGTAATACAAAATTACAGGGAATGTCACTGGTATGTAGGATGAGAAAACGTTATATAGGAGAGGTACCAACAGGTAATGTCACTGTTTGCAGCGCCTACGCAAAAAGTACACTGTATGTCACAGATATACGAGGGCCTGCAGGTGAGCTGACCAGCGAAAACATTATTGGTGAAGGGCTTGCTGCCGCTTTTTTGACTCTAGATAATTTCAGCACGTCCCCTTGATGTCGACAATCCATTTGGACGACAGCCCTATAAATAAAATGTGGAGCAATTTTTCCACAAGGACCTTTTGCTATACCAGAAGGTCCACAATGACCTTTTGGTATAGCACCGTTTTTTTTGTCCTCTCCACCAGAGGAAATGGAGATGATAAGTTTTCTTTGTAACAGGGGTCGAAAAGGGTGAGCAACCAGTAATCAGTGTTGTCTAAAAGGCATCTACCGCACAAGTCGCGGGAAAGGCAGCCTAACCTGAAGTCAGCCATGTGTGCCAGAGTACCAACAGGCAAGACTTTGCTGTCGTCATTTGGAGGTGAGCTGACCCTGTAAAAGATTGTAGGTCAGGGCCTACCGGTAAGCTGACCATTTAAAAAAAAATGTGGACAAGGGCCTGCCGGTGAGCTGACCATCTAAAAAATTTTGTGGGCGAGGGCCTGCTGCTGAGCTGGCCATCTAAAAAAATTTTGGGGTGAGGGCCTGCTGCCGAGGTGCCAATCTATAAAAAATTGTGGGCAAGGGCCTGCTGCTGAGCTAACCATGTAAAAAAAATTGTGGGCAAGGGCCTGCTGCCAAGCTGACCATGTAAAAAATGTTGTGGGCGATGGCCTGCTGTCGATCAAAAAAAATTGGTGGGTGAGGGCCTGCTGCCGAGCTGACCATGTAAAAAATGTTGTGGGCCTGGGCCTGCTGCTCTGCGGCAGTGTGCTGTTTGTCACCTAAGCAAATAAGTTTCAGCACGGCCTGTTGCCACTTTCTCACTGCATTGCTACACTGCTTCCAGCTACTGAACGATGACTGACTGGTGCTGCAAGATGATAATTCAGAGGTGGAAGTGGAGGAGGAGGCGAAGGAGGAGAAGGGGGGTTACAGACAGTAACGTAGGAGGTGGCGGAAACCCAGATGGAAGTAAGGCCCGAAATACTTGGCGTTGGTAGCACCAGTGCCATCCCAGGGTATGACTCACTCCCGGCCTCCACAATGTTCACCCAGTGTGCCATCAGGGAAATGTAGCATCCCTGGCCAAAAGCGCTTGTAATGTCGCTGCCACCACCTCCTAATAAAAAAATTAACTAAACGAATGTCACTGATATTTGGGATGCACGACCAGCTAATAAATGTCGCTGATATTTCGAATGCGCTAACATTATACTGGAGATGTAGTGCAGGCAATGTCGCTGCCACCAGCAGCAAAAATATTAGACTGAATGTCACTGATATTTCGGATACACAAACGTTATAGAGGAGATGTAGCGCACCTAATGTCACTGTCCGCAGCGGACACCGTCTACTGGAAAAAGGACACTGGATGTCAGATATTTTAGGGATGCACACACTTTAAACAGGAGATGTGGCACAGGTAATTTAACTGTCCGCAGCAGACACCGTCTGTTTAAAAATTTTATTTATTGTAAAGGAAACTATTTTGAAGCGCACACGTTACACAGCAGATGTGTGTCTGGTCAGGTAACTGTCAGAATAGGACACAGTCTATTTAAAAATGTAATTTTATGACAGAGAAAATTTTTAGAAGTGCACACATTACACAGCAGATGTGGGCCTGGCCAGGTCACTGTCAGAAAAGGACACAGTCTATTGAAAAATAAAATTTTATGGCAGAGAAATTTTTTAGAAGTGCACACATTACACAGCAGATGTGGGCCTAGCCAGGTCACTGTCAGAATAGGACACAGTCTATTGAAAGATTAAATTTTATGGCAGAGAAAATTTTTAGAAGTGCACACGTTACACAGCAGATGTGGGCCTGGTCAGGTCACTGTCAAAAGCGGACACCATCTACGGAAAAAGTGTACTGGATGTCACTGACATTTTTGGGATGCGCACACTTTAAGCAGCAGATGTGTCGCAGATAATTTAAATGTCCACAGCAGACCCCGTCTGTGGAAAAAGTGCTCTGGATGTCACTGATATTTTATGGGTGCACACACTTTAAACAGGAGATGTGGCACGGATAATTTAAATGTCCAAATAAGAAAAAAGGCAGCACACCAGATTAGTGATGAAAAAAGTGGATGGTTTATTCTCCCATCTAGCAGCAATGTTTCAGCTCTCTCATTGGAGCATTTGTCTAGGTGAATAAAATGTGCATAGTGACATACATAAAGAGTGCAAGCAATTTACAAAATCGAAATCCATGATTAAGTAATAAAGTGCAAATGCATCAAAGTATAACAATGTTAAAAACATAATTCATCTGTGGCCATGATAACAGCAAAGTTAATTGTGAATGTCATCGAATAAAGTGCATAGCGTGATAAAAACAGTAGTAATATTGATGTGAATACATAATTATCAATAAAAATGTATAAGGTGCACAGTGGATATCAATATCAAATTTATTGAAACCTTAAAAACATTCGGATCAGTCACGTTCAGTCGTGGAGACATGATGGAACCTGCTTGGCGCCCGGAAGAGCGGTCTGAGCATGTGCGGCTACACGTGCTCTCGCGAGACACGGGACAATGTATGGAGATGTGGGAACCACAACAAAGATGGCCACTGGCTACCATTCGTACAGGGTGCATGCTCATGCCCATACAGGCCTGCAAGTTCCTCATTCAAAATTGCAAAGACACTCTAAATGTATTCAAAGCTCCGCAGTTGAAGTAGACAAAAGATGATCCGCAAACGGAAGACCAACGGGCGACCATCAGTCTCTGTGCCGGGATGTCTGTGCCGGGGGGGGTGTCACGGAGTGTCAGACCATATTCTCCTCCCCTCCCAGACCTATCAGCATATATGCTCCATATCATTATCCCAGGGTTGCAAAGGGAGCATCGAAGTAATACTTGGAACAGTCTCCCAGCAACAATGAGGGTGGGACATCAGGGTGTCACAGTGATGTGACCCCGGATCCCTCCCGAAACAAAGGGAAAGGCACGGATAGACTGAATCAGAGCAGTACATAGTATGCATATTTAAATCATGAACAGACCAACCTGCCGCGAGTCCATGTCACTCAGGCCCCAATAGGGGGCAGGGAAGGCACAGAGTCAGAGACAAGGGTGTCCGTGATCATGGTTCCCATGAAAGTGGTATCCCAACCAAACAAATATATACTGCATTCTACTATAATAATGGATCGCCCGCATGGTCCCTCCATTCTTCATGAAAACGTGACCATTGCTGACAATAGAATCAATAATTGCTGTCCTACAAAAAAGAAACACAATTAGACATATAGCACATAGGCACAAGTAAAAAACACATGCATAAATGAAGGAGATGACTAAATGACCCTGAATTCTACATTTAGACTCTGTGGCTTCAGAGTTTCCAGTGTATAAATCCAAAAAGTTCTCTTCTCTTCAATAATTTGGTCCTATCACCACCTCGTCTTAAAGAGGGTATCTGTTCCAAAATTCTAAACCGTAAATCCCTTTCTGAATGTTTAGCCTCGGTGAAGTGTTTTGATACTGGAAGGTCCATTTTTTGCTTCCTAATGGAATATCTATGTTGGTTAAGTCGAGTTTTTAAGTCCCAAGTGGTTTCCCCTATGTATAGGAGGTGACAAGGTCATGTCAATAAATAAATAACATGGGACAAATCACATGTTAGATATTGTCTGATTTTGATCATTTTGCCCGAAACAGGGTGAACAAACGAGTCACCCCGTAACATGAGGGTACAATTAATGCAGTTCTAACATGGGAAGCAACCCTTCCAGGTAGATCCAAAGTATGTCTCAGAAGTTCCCTTAGATGAACCTATATCAGATTTGACAAATCTGTCACCCAAATTACGATTTCTCTGATATGAACATAGAGGCAGGGATTTAAATTCTTCAACATTCTCAAAATAACTCGTCAGTATTTTCCAGTGTTTTTTTTTTTTATGGTTGAAATATTGCCACTATTAATACTGTACTCTGACACAAAATTAATTCTGGCCTTTGAATGTGTGGTGTCACCTAGCCCCTTTCTAATGGCATCATTAGTGTGAGGCTTAATTTTTACTAAATGTTCTTGAATCAGCTTTTTTGGGTATCCCCATGTCTGGAATTTGGAGCCCATTTCATGAAGCCTAGTGTCTACCAGAATTGGATCTTGAACAATCTTCTTGACCCTGAGCAACTGACTAAATGGAAGTAATCTAATCATAGGTCTATGGTGATGACTCTCAAAGTGTAGTAAAGTGTTTTTGTCTGTGGGTTTCACATATAAATCAGTAACTAACCTATCCTGTCAAATGCTGACTTGAGTATCTTCCGATTTATCCTTTGGTCCCCTTGCCAGTTGTACACATAGCCTGTGGAATTTAAATCCCTGCCTCTATGTTCGTATCAGAGAAATCGTAATTTGGGTGACAGATTTGTCAAATCTGATATAGGTTCATCTAAGGGAACTTGTGAGACATACTTTGGATCTACCTGGAAGGGTTGCTTCCCATGTTAGAACTGCGTTAATTGTACCCTCATGTTACGGGGTGACTCGTTTGTTCACCCCGTTTCGGGAAAAATGATCAAAATCAGACAATATCTAACATGTGATTCGTCCCATGTTATTTATTTATTGACCTCTCCTTGTCACCTCCTATACATAGGGGAAACCACTTGGGACTTAAAAACTCGACTTAACCAACATAGATATTCCATTAGGAAGCAAAAAATGGACCTTCCAGTATCAAAACACTTCACCGAGGCTAAACATTCAGAAAGGGATTTACGGTTTAGAATTTTGGAACAGATACCCTCTTTAAGACGAGGTGGTGATAGGACCAAATTATTGAAGAGAAGAGAACTTTTTGGGATTTATACACTGGAAACTCTGAAGCCACAGGGTCTAAATGTAGAATTCATTTAGTCATCTCCATTATTTATGAATGTGTTTTTTACTTGTGCCTCTTCGTCTGGAAAACAACATGTGCTATATGTCTAATTGTGTTTCTTTTTTTTTGTAGGACAGCAATTATTGATTCTATTGTCAGCAATGGTCACGTTTGGTGAAGAATGGAGGGACCATGCGGGCGATCCATTATTATAGTAGAATGCAGTATATATTTGTTTGGTTGGGATACCACTTTTATGGGAACCATGATCACCCTTGTCTCTGACTCTGTGCCCCCTCTGCCCCCTATTGGGGCCTGGGTGACACGGACTCGCAACGAGTTTGTCTGTTCATAAATATGCATGCTATGTACTGCTCTGATTCAGTCTAAACGTGCCTTTCCCTTGTTTCGGGAGGGATCCGGGGTCACATCACCCTGATGTCCCACCCTCATTGTTGCTGGGAGACTGTTCCAAGTTTCACTTGGATGATCCCTTTGCAACCCTGGGATAATAACATGGAGCAGATATGCTGATAGGTCTGGGATGGGAGGAGAATACGGTCTGACACTCCGTGACACCCTCCTGGCACAGACATCCCGGCACGGAGACTGATGGTCGCCTGTCGGTCTTCCATTTGCGGATCAGCTTTTGTCTGCTTGAACTCTAGAGCTTTGAATACATTTAGTGTGTCTTTGCAATTTTGTATGAGGAGCTTGCCGGCCTGTACTGCCATCTTTGTTGTGGTTCCCACATCTCAATACATTGTCCTGTGCCTCGTGAGAGCACATGTAGCGGCGCATGCACAGACCGCTCTTCTGGACGCCAAGCAGGTTCCATCATGTCTCTACGACTGAACGTGACTGATCCGAATGTTTTTAAGGTTTCAATCAATTTGATATTGATACCCACTGTGTACCTTATACATTTTTATTGATAATTATGTATTCACATCAATATTTTACTACTGTTTTTATCACGCTATGCACTTTATTTGATGACGTTCACAATTAACGTTGCTATGATCATGGCCACAGATGAATTATGTTTTTAACATTGTTATACTTTGATGCATTTGCACTTTATTACTTAATCATGGATTTTCGATTTTGTAAATTGCTTGCACTATTTATGTATGTCACTATCCACATGTTATTCAGCTAGACAAAGGCTCCAATGAGAGAGCTGAAACACTGCTGCTAGATGGGTGAATAAACCATCCACTTTTTTTATCATTAATCTGGAGTGCTGCCTTTTTTATTCTTTATGCATTTGGGACCTTGGTCACAGGCCCCCACAAGGAATTGTACCCGCATTTAATGTGTGCTGCTTTTTTCTTTTCTTTTTCTAATTTAAATGTCCACCCCAGACACCATCTACGGAAAAAGTGTTCTGGATGTCACTGATATTTTAGGGATGCGCACACTTTAAGTAGGAAATGTGCCGTGGATAATTTAACTGTCAGCAATGGACACTGTCTACAGAAAAAGGGCTCTGGATGTCACTGATATTTTAGGGATGTGCACACTTTAAACAAAAGTTGTGGCGTGGAAAATTTAAATGTCCGCAGCAGACATCGTCTACCGAAAAAATCCTCTGGCTGTCACTATTTTAGGGATGCCCACACTTTAAACACTAGATGTGGCGCGTATAATTTAACTGTCCGCAGCGGACAGCGTCTATGGAAAAACTGTACTGGATGTCACAGATTTTTTTAGGGATGCGCACACTTTAAACAGGAGATGTGGCGCGGATAATTAACTGTCCGCAGCGGCCTATTACACGGTATTTAGTGCAGGATGCACTAAAAATATATATTGCTGCTGTCACACACAATAGTCCTTAAAAGGACTTTTGGGTCTCTGAAAAGTTTTTTGTATAAAAATCTTCCTATTGCACTCCCTACACTGTCTGTCCCTTCTTATGCACTGCTCTCCCTAACACTGAGCAATTCAGCGCAGGTTGCGCTACAAAAATATATTGCTGCTGTCACACACAATAGTCCTTACAAGGACTTTTGGGTCTCTGAAATGTTTTTGTACGCTTATAATATTCGATTATACTCCGTACAGTCTCTGTCCCTTACTATCTTCAGCTCTCCCTGACTTAGAATGAGCCAAACACGCGTCATCGGGTGCTATATAGCACCCGGTGACGCATTCCGACCAGCCAATCACTGTAATGCCAGTAGCCAACATGACTACTGGCATTACATTGAGGGCAGAACTTACCTGCACAGTTATTGGCTGCTATTAGCAGCCACAAAATGTGCGGGGAGGAGACTTGAGCATTGCGCTCGAGCACATGCTGTACTCGGCCGAATACTGCCATGTGCCGAGCATTGCGGTGCTCGGCCAAGCATTCTCGCTCAACACTACTAATATTGACTCATTTGCTTATCTTTTCAAATTTTAGGACTTGTGGTAAAATCTGATGCAGTTGTAGGTCAAATTCATGAAGAAATATAGAAAATTCTGAATGGTTCACAAACTTTCAAGTATCACTTTAAAATCTATGGACAAATCTGCATCAGAATTTACATTAACATCAACATGAATATAGTGAAAATTATATTGATGTTTCTGTGGATTTCTTTGATGCATTTCCACCCTGTGTGAACATAACTCTGAATTTAAATTGAATTGACATAATTTGTATTATCTATATTTATTATTATATTATTATGTAGATTATTTTCTGCATATATATATATATATATATATATATACTATCTATACATTTGCATTGCTGTGTACAGTACAAGGTCATTATTCGTGTCTCTGCAACAGCCATGTTTAATCCTACTCCTAGTTACATTAATGATGAACCCTACCTGTCACTTCATGTAAAAATCTGGCCATTCTCTATACCTACACTGGGGGAGAATATCAGAGCAGACATGCAGTATATTTTAGCACTGTTTCTGTTAATACTATTGTTGGATTTCATTATTGTTATATATACAGTGGATATAAAAAGTTTAAATGGCAGGTTTCTGTGATGTAAAAAAAATTAGACAAAGATAAATCATTTCAGAACTTTTTACACCTTTAATGTGACCTATAAACTGTACAACTCAATTGAAAAACAAACTGAAATCTTTTAGGTAAAGGGAAGAAAAATATAAAAATAAAATAATATGGTTGCATAAGTGTGCACAACCTTAAACTAATACTTTGTTAAGCATCTTTTATTAAAGCACTCAGTCTCACACTCCAAATCTGTCAGATTGCAAGGGCATCTTCTGTGCACAGCCCTCTTAAGATCACCCCACAGATTTTCAATCAGCTGTTCTAGAGATGTGTCTGCTGCTAGAACTCTGTGTGGCATTGACCTGGTCTCCAATCTAAGCTGCTGTTAACCTGCGATTTCTGAGGCTGGTGACTCGGATGAACTTATCCTCCGCAGCAGAGGTGACTCTTGGTCTTCCTTTCTTGGGGCGGTCCGCATGTGAGCCAGTTTCTTTGTAGCGCTTGATGGTTTTTGTAACTGCACTTGGGGACACTTCCAAAGTTTTCCCAATTTTTCCGACTGACTGACCTTCATTTCTTAAAGTAATGATGGCCACTCGTTTTTCTTTACTTAGCTGCTTTTTTCTTGCCATAATACACATTCTAACAGTCTATTCAGTAGGACTATCAGCTGTGTATCCACCTGACTTCTCCACAACGCAACTGATGATCCCAACCCCATTTATAAGGCAAGAAGTCCCACTTATTAAACCTGACAGGGCACACCTGTGAAGTGAAAACCATTTCAGGTGACTACCTCTTGAAGCTCATCAAGAGAATGCCAAGAGTGTGCAAAGCAGTAATCAAAGCAAAAAGTGGCTACTTTGAAGAACCTAGAATATGACATTTTTTCAGTTGTTTCACACTTTTTTGTTATGTATATAATTCCACATGTTTTAATTCATAGTTTTGATGCCTTCAGTGTGAATCTACAATTTTCATAGTCATGAAAATAAAGAAAACTCTTTGAATGAGAAGGTGTGTCCAAACTTTTGGTCTGTACTGTATATATAGGATAAAAATGAGTGTCTGTCTGTCTAGACATCTGTCTGGACGTTCTTTATGCGTGACCAAATGACTGGACCGATATTAACCAATTTGGCACACAGGTACATCAGGTGTCCGGGAAGGTCTCAGCTCTCTAGGATGTACCATTCCTGAGATATTCCCAAAAATGACCTGCATTAGCCAATACAAGCCCCCAACTGCCATGCACACGGTCACATGTGCCTTATCAGCCAATAGAAGCTCACAGGCTCTTAGTCTCCACCTAAACACAGTTTTATTCCATGTTTCCATAGCAACCCAGCCATTTTTCTTCACTGCTATAAGTCAGGTTTAGGCTAGGGCTACACGACGACATGCACAGCTCAGCAGACAGTATCACACAATAGACTTAGATACACAGCAGGCAGTATCACACATGATAGGATAAGATACACAGCTCAACAGACAGTATCACACATGATAGGATTAGATACACAGCTTAGCAGACAGTATGACAGAACATAAGATTAGATACACGACTCAGCAGGCAGAATCACACAGGGTAGGATATTAGATACACAGCTCATCAGACAGTATCACACAGGATAAGATTGCAGGGGCAACACGTGAGGTAAGTTGGCCGATGAGGGTAGAGCCTCCCTGGGCCGGCCGGCGTGCAGTGATGAGAAGAACACCTCCAGTTCCTTCGGGGAACACTCTGTTTGTCCAGAGAATCCCTCCAGATGGTGGTTGAGGTGCTCTTGATGGAATGGGTTTTTAGGTGCCTTGAAAGCAGGGTCCCTGATTTTCGTGATGCCAGCACGGTTAGGTGCAAAGATTGGTGATGGAAAAGATGAGGAGTCGGTTGTAGTAAAACAGTTAAACTTTTACTTAACTCACTTGTCTTCAGGTACTCAGTACAGTTCATTTATATGCCATTTGCTGAAGTGACACAACCCCTTTAAAGGGAATCTGTCACCAGGTTTATGAGTAGTGACTGAGACTCGAGATGAGCGAATCGAAGTTGACAAAGTGGAATTCGATCCGAATTTCAGGAAAAATTTGATGTGCACCGAATCCAAATTTCCTCATGCTTCATGGTAACTAGAGATAAGCGAATCGGAGATGATGAAGTGAAATTCGATCAAAATTTTAGGAAAAAAATTCGATTTGCACGCGAATTTTCTTTTGCTTCGTGGTAACGAATCATAATTTTTCCTAAAATGGAGGCTAGAATGGCGGCTACACGTGTGAGGACATGGGGCAAATATGGCGGCCATCTTAGAGTCAGACATTTTCCAGCATTCAAACTACAGGGACAGACAGTGAGAAGGTGCTAGGGACAGCAATATAAAAAACCTCATTGTGAAAAAAAAAAAGATAAAATGATTTATAATTGCAGGGAAAGGATAGGTGTAGAGTTGAGTGAACACCTGGAAGTTGGCTTTGACGGGTTCGGACGAACTTCGCAAAAAAAATTTAGTTCGCTACCCGAACTTGACCCCGAGCCCCATAGAAGTCAATGGGGACCCGAACTTTGGAGCACTAAAATGGCTCTAAAAAAATCATGGAAAGGGCTAGTGTCACGGGGTAGAGTCACGGGTATAAAGATAGAGCGGAGGTGCACCCCCTGAGCTGCCATCCGGTCCCCTGTCCCTGCCTGCTTGCACCACCCACCCTAGGTGACGGGGCGCAACTGGGCGACAGTCCCTGACCTGAGTAAGTGCAAGCAGAGAGATAGAGACAGCAGGGAAGCGGACAGCCAATGAGAGGTAGCACTAGAGCGGACCGAGAGGTGGAACAAGCAAGGTACCACCAAAAACGGAAGGGCGAGGCGGGTCAAATAGCCGGGGTCAGTCCAGGAGGTCACGTCAGTACAAGAGAAGAGGCAAAGAAGAGGCAATCCAAAAGAAATCCGAGGTCAAAATCCGAGCGGTAGCGTCAAGGCTCAGGGAACAGGCAGAAGAGGTGTCAGGAAGCAGATCAAGGGTCAAATCCAAAGGTAAGCTAAATAACATTAATAATACACAGCCTAAGGGACCAAAATCACAGGCAACCTGTAGCCAGCAGGTTTCCTGCATTTATAGTGGGGAGTGAGGGTCATGTGACATTGCCAGCGTCACATGACCGACAGACAAACAAGTCGAGCACCGAGTGATGAGCTCGGCGCTCAAGGCAGACCTAGGAGCAGGGAGCCTCCCAGCTAGCAAAAGCGATCCTAGGAATGAGGCTGAACACAGATCCTGGCTCCCGAAGCTAAGCAGCAGGTCTGTGGCTGATGGGAGACTAAATGTGCCTTTGGTGCCCTGTTACAGCTAGAGGGCTGCAAAATGTGGTTAAGAGCATGGCAAGTGCTCTGCAAACAAATGTGAATAGGGAAAATGACTTAAAATACGTACAAATAAAAAATAATAATCTTGATCTAGAAGGAGGAGGTCCATATGGAGGAGGAGGTAGCCAACACTGGTTTTTGTTTTTTTATTTTATATTTTTTTGTTAAATTTGGGTAGACCCCAAAACATTGGAAATATAAATAATAAAACTAAGAGAAAGTGCACTGGAGTGCAATAATGGTTGGGTGAGGCCAGCATACATGTCTATTCTGCACAAGGTACGGACAAGTCCTGTGGAATCCCTGACTGGTTCATTTTAATGAACAGGAGCTTGTCCACATTGGCTGTGGACAGGGGTATGCACTTGTCTGTGAAAACCCCCTCTTGCCGTGCTAAACAAATGTCCAGACAATACTCTGGCTGCAGGGAAAGCCAGCACCTCCAAGGCACAAAGAGCAAGCTCAGGCCATGTGCCCAATTTGGAGACCCAGAAGTTGAAGGGTCAGACCCATCAGTCAGTACGTTTAGGCGTGTGCACACATACTGCTCCACCATGTTGCACGTCCCCGTAACATCCACGATCCAATTGGATATTTTCTCTATCGACTTTCAATATTCTTTTATGCGCCTACCATAGTGATCACGGGTAATGGGGAATCAGGGTTCCATGCTGGAGAGGAAGCCTGAGAAAGGGATACCACATCCAAGGGAGGTCAATGGCTACAATCTGATTGCATGGAGATGTGGGACAAGTTATTAAAGCGGAAGAATCGAAAGAAGGCAGGAAGCGCGCTGCAATTTCGGAGAGGTAGTGACGATAAATAACATACAGGACTCTTAAGATGCTCTGTTATTGGTATGAGTAATAAAAAATTACAGGGAATGTCACTGCGTTATTTTAAATAAGGAAACGTTATACAGGAGAGGCCGTGCTGCTGACTCTAGATAACTATATATATATTAATGGTATATCCGCACAGGCAGTGTATATTCTCCTCACAAGTTCCTCTAAATACGCATGTACAATCGTGTCGCCTCCTACCTTACAGTGTAGCGATTCCTTGTTGCTATTCCTTATTCTTCTATATGGGCATGTGCCGGGAGCTTGTTGCGGGCTGTTTTAATCTTCAGCTCAACTGCTGTTTCACGTGCCGCACCGGCCGGTAGCAGACGTGCACGCAGGAGCCGCTGTGTACCTGGAAAGCGTGTGACGTCACACTCGTTCCTACTGATACCACCGTGGGACAGCTCTCATCCTACGTGTTTCGGGGCCTACAGGCTCCTTCGTCAGGGATGTTCAGGCATTGTTGTCCTGCGGGGTATATAAGCATTCTGTTCCCATGGTAACCGCTTGATTTGCCAATGCTCCCTTTGCATTCTGCCATTCAATTGCCTTCAGTATCTATTCATTTAATGTTCATTCCCTATAATTTAATGTTCATTTTCTGTCAACCTCTGCTCTCATTATTTATTGGAATGCAAAGAGTTCCATCTCCTGATTTAGTCCTTTTGGGGCAAGGCTGTCTAGTCAAAAAATCCACTTGCTTTTGTTTCTTGACATTTGTTTTATAAAGTCTCCACCCCTCATTTTGTTTTTAACCTTTTCTATTCCTCCAAAGTCTGAGCCAATGAATTTTCCTTTATGATACTCTCCATAGTGCTGCGATAATGGATGGCTCTCAATTTTTTTTAGGATATTGTTAATATGTTCATTAATTCAGATGTATAATAGGCGTTTAGTCCTCCCCACGTAGATTTTTTTGCATGGGCATGTAATATAGTAGATCACTCCCCTCGTGTTACATGTAATATAGTCCTCTATTGTATATTTATTCGTGCCTCTGTTTATCTCAAGTATCGTATTTTTCTTCTGATGTTTCGTAATTTTGCAATTTTTGCACATTTTACATGGATAAAACCCTTTTTTCATATTCATACCTGTTTTCTTTTGGTGTTTTTCCAATTTTATAGAGGGTGCTATAAGGTTACCTAAATTGTGTGACTCTAGATAACTTCTGCCTGATTGCACATCCCTGTGATGTCCACGATCCAATTGGATATCTTCCCTATCAACTTTCGATGTTCTTTTATGCGCCTACCATGGTGATCACGGGTAACGGGGAATCAGGGTTCCATGCCAGAGAGGGAGCCTGAGAAAGGGATACCACATCCAAGGGAGGTCAATGGCTGAAATCTGATTGGGTGAAATGAGTGGGTCAAGTTATTAAATTAAATTCAGCACATGCGCCAGGTAAGGGATGTGCGTCAAACTGGCTAGTCCCTGAGCTGCTACGAGACTTCGCCCATTAACACACACCACCAGGTGTGGGGTTTGTACCCCAAAATAAGTTTCAAAACTGCCTGCTGTCGTTTACCCCTGGCTGTGCTGAAGTTGGTGGTGAAGGTGTTACGCTGGTCGGATGAGGAGGCGGTAGAGGATGAGGAAGCTGAGTAGGAGGAGGAAGCAACAGGAGGCAAAGAGAAACGCCCTGCAATCCTTGGTGGTGCCATGCAATCCTCGGTGGTGGAAGGACATGCGCCAAACTGCTATCTGCCCCAGGCCCAGCCGCCACTGCATTAACCCAGTGTGCTTTTAAGGAGATATAACGGCCCTGACCGTGCTTACTGGTCCACGTATCCATAGTTAGGTGGACCTTGCCACAGATGGCGTTGTGCAGTGCACACCTGATTTTGTCCCCCACTTCGGTTGTGCAGGGAAGGGATGGCTTGCCTGGAAAAGTATTGGTGGCTGGGCACAATGTACTGTGGGACAGCCACCACCATCAGATTCATGAAAACTGTCAGTGTCCACCAGACGGAATGACACCATTTCAAGGGCCAGGAATTTGGAAATACTGGCATTCAGGGCCAGGGATCGCGGGTGGGTAGGGGGTACTTCCTCTTTTGCTCCAGTGTTTGGGAGATAGACAGCTGAACGCTTCCATGGGACATTGTGGAGATGCTTGGTGACCAAGGTGGTGGCGTTGCTGGCACTGTCACTCCAGAGGGGGGATGAAGAGGCCGAGACTGCAGCAGAAGAGGAAGCAGGAGGAGCTAGAGACCTTTCTTGGTTTTTAAAGTGTCTACTCCACTGCGGCTCGTGCTTTGCACTTAGATGCCTGGTCATGCAGTTGTGCTCAGGTTTAGAATGTTTATGCCTCGCTTCAGGCTCTGGTTGCACAGCATGCAAACCACTCGTGTCTTGTCGTCAGCACATTGTCTGAATAACTGCCACACCAGGGAACTCCTTGGAGCTGGCTTTGGTGTGCTCGATCCCTTGGTGCGGTGAGCAGTAGCTGGTGTACTCTCTAGGGGACGGCTGCTCCGCTTTTGCACCCGGCTCCCTCTTTTGCTGTGCAGGTGGCTATGTGTGACCACCGCCTCTTCCTCTGAATTACACAGGTCACCCGCATGACCTTAATTCCATGTGGGGTTGAGGACCTCATCGTCCTCCACATCATCTTCCACCCAGTCTTCACCCTTGCCCTCCTTGTTGGTCTGCACTCTGCAGAAAACCACAGCAGTTGGCACTTGTGTTTCGTCATCATCCGAGACATGCTGCAGTGGTCCTCCCATGTACTCATCCTGAAACATAAGTGGTTGGGCATTTCTTCGACTTTTGGGGCAGGGCTATATGGATGGCCCTGGGAAACCATGACAACAGAGTTATCAAAAAGCAGAAGAGACTGCTGCATGACTTGGGGCTCAGACTGCTTGGCTGATTTGCAAGGGGGTGAGGTGAAAAACTGATGGCCATGGGCTGCGGGTGCCAACTCTGATCTTTCAGCAAGTGACTGGGTGGGAGACAATGTGAAGGAACTGAAGGCACCGTCAGCCACCCAATCTACTATCGCCTGTACTTGTTCTGGCCTCACATTTCATAGAGCGGCATTCGGGCCTACCAAATAACGCTGAAGGTTCTGTCGCCTACTCGCACCTGAGGAAGGTGTTTCACTTGTGCGTGTAGCTGGCACAGATCGACCACGTCCTCTCTCTGCAACAGGAGCTTCACCAACACCAGCAGCACCATACCAGGGCCACATCCCTTATTTGATGCTCTCCTCATTCTTTGCATTCACCCACCAACAGATGATTTATGTCAGGCGACAATGTAACCTCCAATAGTCAACAATTAAGTTCACTGACAGTAAGGCTGTGCCAGTATCATAAAGAGAGAAAATTTCTTGAGGTCACACAACAGTGTGACAGGCGAATTTAATACAATTACTTCACGGTTACAAAAAATGTGAATTCTTCAACTAACAATGTAAAAGCAGTATTGACCTGTTTTTATTGGACTGTCAGAAACGCAGCACAGGCCGCAAATGTACTATCTAGCACAAAAAGGAGGGTTTTTTTCAAACAACAATATAACAGCAGTATTTAACGGTTTTAGTGGACTGTTAAAAATGCAGCGCAGGCTGCAAATCTACTATCTAGCACAAAAAGTACTGTTTTTTTCAGCTGACAATGTAACAGCAGTAATTAATGGTTTTATTGGACTGTCAGAAATCCGGCGCAGGCCGCAATTGTACTATCTAGCACAAAAAGTGAGTTTTTTTCAACCAAAAAATGGTCACCAATGACCGCCTAACAAACGGATTGATTAAAGCTTATTTCTCTGTGGCACTGGGTTCAGGAGTACAAAAATGTAGCATAGCACCAACAAAAATAATTGCTGTAGTTTGAAGATTTAACACCAAGAACACCAGAATTGTTTCCTAATCCCTTCCTCACAGCTGCAGCATCCTCTCCCTACATTAGTAAGAGCTGATGTGACGTGCGGCGCTACGTGACTCCAGCTTATATAGAGGCTGGGTCACATGTGGCACTGGCCAATCAGAGCCATGCCATTAGTAGTCATGGCTGTGATGGATTCTAAGGGCACACGAGTTAAATGCTTGTTGATTGGCTGCCCTGCAGCTTTTCAACACACGCCATTACATCAGCGAACACCGAACTCAAACTTTTACTGAAATATTCGGGTTCGGATCCGGGGTCAAAAAATCGTAAAGTTCAGAATGACCCCAAATTTTACAGTTCGTGTTCGCTCAACCCTAATAGGGAGGAATCATTTCACGGCATTTTAGTGCAGGGAGAGATGTCAGAAGGAGCTAGGGACAGTGCCAGAAAAGCGATTTACAAGTGCAGAGAAAGGATAGGGAGAAATCATTTCACAGCATCTTAGTGCAGGGAGAGACGTCTGAAGTCGCTTGGGAGAGTGCTACAAAAACCTCATTGTGAAAAAAAAAGCGATTTACAAGTGCAGGGAAACATTATTTGGGATCCAAATAGCCATTATAAAGCTCTGGCATTCTAGTAATTTGTTCTTGTTATTGGGGAGCAAGTGCTGTGTTGAAAAGACTTTAGTGGCTTATAGTCTCTGGTACAAGAAAAATATATACAAATTTCACTTCTGCAGTTATTTGTGTTGAAATAGTTTAGTGGCCTATTTCAGTACAAAAAGGAAAAATATATACGCATTTCACTTCTGGAGTGATATGTGGCTAATGGGTTCAGTGTCCTATTTCAGTACAAAAAGGAAAAAATATACACACTTTACTGTTGCATTTATTTGTGAAAGAGTTTAGTGTCCTATTTTAGTACGAAAAAGGAAAAATATATACTTATTTCACTTCTGCAGTTATATGTGGTGAAAGAGTTCAGTATCCTATTTCAGAACAAAAACAAAAAAAATATACGCACTTCACTATTGCATTTATTTGCGAAAGAGTTTAGTGGCCTATTTCAGTAAGAAAAGGAAAAATATAGTATTTCACTTCTGCAGTTATATGTGGTGAAATCGTTCAGTGTCCTAGTTCAGTACAAAAAGGGGAAAAAAATATACGCACTTCACTGGTGCATTTATTTGTGAAAGACTTTAGTGATCTATTTCAGTACAAAAAGGAAAAATATATACGCATTTTACTTCTGCAGTTATATGTGGTGAAAGCATTCAGTGTACTATTTAATTACAAAAAGGAAAAATATACAAACTTCACTGTTGCACTTCTTTGTGAAAGAGTTTAGTGGCCTATTTCAGTAGAAAAAAAGGAAAAATATATACAGTTAGGTCCATAAATATTGGGACATCAACACAATTCTAAGATTTTTGGATCTATACACCACCACAATGGATTTGAAATGAAACAAACAAGATGTGCTTTAACTGCAGACTGTCAGCTTTAATTTGAGGGTATTTACATCAATATCAGGTGAACGGTGTAGGAATTATAACAGTTTGCAGTGTGCCTCCCACTTGTTAAGGGACCAAAAGTAATGGGACAATTGGCTTCTCAGCTGTTCCATGGCCAGGTGTGTGTTATTCCCTCATTATCCCAATTACAATTAGCAGATAAAAGGTCCAGAGTAAATTTCAAGTGTGCTATTTGCATTTGGAATCTGTTGCTGTCAACTCTCAAGATGAGATCCAAAGAGCTGTCACTATTAGAGTTAAGCAGACACCTGGATTTTCGGGTTCGGCAGGTTCGGCCGAACTTGAAAAAAAGTTCGAGTTTGGGACCCGAACTTGACCCCGAACCTCATTGAAGTCAATGGGGAGCCGAACTTTTGGGCACTAAAATGGCTCTAAAATAGTCCTGGAAAGGGCTGCAAAAGGCATCAAAATGTGCTTAAGAACATGGCAACTCTTCTGCAAACAAATGTGGATAGTGAAATTACTTAAAATAACATAAAATATAGAAAAATTAAAAATAACTATCTGGATCTAGGAGTAGGAGGTTGAGGAGGCGGTGGATGGGTGGATGTGGCGGTGTAGGTTGACGTGGCGCAGTAGGTGGAAGCGGCGGTGAAGGAGGAATAGGTAGCCAACACTGATTTGTGTTATTTTTTATTTTTAAATTGTGGTATCCCCCCAAATATTGGGACATATAACAAAATAAAACTAAGAATAAGTGCACTTGAGTACAAGAATGGATGGTTGAGGTTGGTATAAATGTCTATTCTGCACAAGGTACGGACAAGTCTTGTGGGATCCATGCCTGGTTCATTTTAATAAACGTAAGCTTGTCCACATTGGCTGCGGCCTGTGATAATGCCGCAGCCAATGTGGCTAAAGACACGTTCACACTATACACTGGCTGCAGGGCAGGTCAGCACCTCCAAGGCTGACAAAGCATTTCCACATTTGGCCCATGCTAACTCTGCCTTCTCAGGTGCTGGCGGTGCCCCAGCTGCGTTGGCGACCTCTTCCTCCTCCTCTGCCTTCACCTTGTGCTTCCACAGTGCCTCTGCTGTCAGGTGGGAATGCCATCATCAGCGTGCACTTGTAGTCGCGCATCTTCCGATCAGTAACAGATGTTTTCACTAAATTTAGTTCCCTGTCAGCAATGCGCAGCAGGGGTTCATTCATGGCAAAAGGGGGTTCATGTCACCCAGCAATAGAACAGAGGATTTTGAGAGATTTAGGCCCCTGTCAGCAACGGAGAGCAGGGGTTCATTCACGGCAAAAGGGGGTTCATGTCACAAAGCAATACAACAGAGGATTTTGAGAAATTTAGGCCCCTGTCACCCAGGCACAGCAGGGGTTCATTCACGGCAAAAGGGGGTTCATGTCACCCAGCAATAGAACAGAGGATTTTGAGAGATTTAGGCACCTGTCAGCAATGCAGAGCAGGGGTTCATTCACGGCAAAAGGGGGTTCATGTCACCCAGCAATACAACAGAGGATTTGCAGAGATTTATGCCCATGTCAGCAATGCAGAGCAGGGGTTCATTCACGGCAAAAGGGGGTTCATGTCACCCAGCAATACAACAGAGGATTTGCAGAGATTTATGCCCATGTCAGCAATGCAGAGCAGGGGTTCATTCACGGCAAAAGGGGGTTCATGTCACCCAGCAATACAACAGAGGATTTTGAGAGATTTATGCCCATGTCAGCAATGCAGAGCAGGGGTTCATTCACGGCAAAAGGTGGTTCATGTCACCCAGCAATACAACAGAGGATTTGCAGAGATTTATGCCCATGTCAGCAATGCAGAGCAGGGGTTCATTCACGGCAAAAGGGGGTTCATGTCACCCAGCAATACAACAGAGGATTTTGAGAGATTTAGGCCCATGTCAGCAATGCAGAGCAGGGGTTCATTCACGGCAAAAGGGGGTACATGTCACCCAGCAATAGAACAGAGGATTTTGAGAGATTTAGGCCCCTGTCAGCAATGCAGAGCTGGGGTTCATTCACGGCAAAAGGGGGTTCATGTCACCCAGCAATAGAACAGAAGATTTTGAGAGATTTAGGCCCCTGTCACCCAGGCACAGCAGGGGTTCATTCACGGCAAAAGGGTGTTCATGTCACCCAGCAATACAACCAATGATTTTGAGAGATTTAGGCCCATGTTACCCAGGCACAGCAGGGGTTTGTATACACCAAAAATGGCTAAATGGCACCAGACAATTGAAAATTAGAATTTTTTCAGTTTAGGGTACTAAAATTGGCACTTTCTTTACAATGGCTCTAAAATAGTCCTTGGAAAGGCTAGAGGGATGTAAAAGGCAGTAAAATGTGCTTAAGAGCATGACAACTGCTCTGCAAACCAATGTGGATAGGGAAATAACTTAAAATGAAATAAAATAACTAAAAATTACGAAGGAGGTGGATATGGAGTCGGAGGTTGAGGAGGCGGTGAAAGTGGTGTTGTAGGTGGAGGCAGCAATGGAGGAGGAACAGGTAGCCAACAATGTTTTTTTTTTGGGGTAGGTAGCCCCCAAAATATTGGGCCAAAAAAATAAAAAAATGAAAACAAAGAATCATTGCACTTGACTTGAGTACAAGAATGTGTCTTTGATGGTGGTATAAATGTCTATTCTGCACAAGGTACAGACAAGTCTTGTGGGATCCAAGCCTGGTTAATTTTAATAAACGTGAGCTTGTCCACGTTGGCTGTGGACAGGCGGCTGCGTCTGTCTGTAATGACGCCTCCTGCCGTGCTAAATACACGTTCAGCGAGTACTCTGGCTGCAGGGCAGGCCAGCACCTCCAAGGCATACAGGGCAAGCTCTGGCCATGGGGACAATTTGGAGACCCAGAAGTTGAATGGGGTAGAACCATCAGTCCGTACGTTTAGTCGTGTGTACAGGTACTGTTCCACCATGTTGTTCAAATGCTGCCTCCTGCTAACACGCTCCATATCAGCAGTTGGGGCCGGTTGTTGAGGTGAGGTGACAAAGCTTTTCCTTCGCCTTGTGCTTCCACTTGTCCCACGCGTCAGTCGGGAATGCTCTCAGGAGCGCGTCTACCAGCATGCGCCTGTAGTCGCGCATTTTCCGATCACGCTCCATTGAGGGAATTAAGGACATTGTCTTTGTAACTGGGATCCAGCAGGGTGGCCACCCAGTAGTCAGCACACGTTAAAATGTGGGCAACTCTGCAGTCGTTGCGCAGGCACTGCAGCATGTAGTCGCTCATGTGTGCCAGGCTGCCCAGAGGTAAGGACAAGCTGTCTTCTGTGGGAGGCGTATCGTCTGTGTCCTCTGTATCCCCCCAGCCACGCACTAGTGATGGGCCCGAGCTGCGTTGGATGCCACCCCACTGTGAACATGCTTCATCCCCATCCTCCTCCTCATCCTCCTCCTCCTCGTCCTCCAGTAGTGGGCCCTGGCTGGCCAAATTTGTACCTGGCCTCTGCTGTTGCAAAAATCCTCTTTCTGAGCCACTTCTAAAAGACTGAAAGTGTTAGAGATGACCCCTCTTCCTCCTCCTCGTCCTGGGCCACATCCTCTTCCATCATCGCCCTAAGGGTTTTCTCAAGGAGACATAGAAGTGGTATTGTAACGCTGAAAACGACGTCATCGCCACTGGCCATGTTGGTGGAGTACACGAAACAGCGCAACAGGGCACACAGGTCTCGCATGGAGGCCCAGTCATTGGTGGTGAAGTGGTGCTGTTCCGCAGTGCGAATGACCCGTGGGTGCTGCAGCTGAAAATCCACTACGGCCTGCTGCTGCTCGCACAGTCTCTCCAGCATGCGCAAGGTGGAGTTCCACCTGGTGGGCACGTCGCATATGAGGCGGTGGGCGGGAAGGCCGAATTTACGCAGCAGCGCTGACAGGCGAGCAGCAGCAGGGTGAGAACGCCGAAAGCGCGCACAGACGGCCCACACTTTATGCAGCAGCTCAGACATGTCGGGGAAGTTGTGAATGAATTTCTGCACCACCAAATTCAGCACATGCGCCAGGCAAGGGATGTATGTCGAACCGGCCCAGAGCTGCAATGAGATTTCGCCCATTATCGCACACCACCAGGCCGGGCTTGAGGCCCACTGGCAGCAACCACTCATCGGTCTGTTGTTCTATACCCCGCCACAACTCCTGCAAAGTGTGGGGCCTGTCCCCCAAACACATCAGTTTCAGAACAGCCTGCTGACGTTTACCCCCGGCTGTGCTGAAGTTGGTGGTGAAGGAAGGAGGTGGAAGAAGAGGCGGAGGAAGCCGAGAAAGAGGAGGCAACAGGAGGCAAAGAATGATGCCCTGCGATCCTTGGAGGCGGAAGGACGTGTGCCAAACAGCTCTCCGCCTGGGTCCCAGCCGCCACTACATTTACCCCGTGTGCAGTTAGTGAGATATAGCGTCCCTGGCCGTGCTACAGATGGCGTTGCGCAGTGCACACTTGATTTTATCTGGTACTTGGTTGTGCAGGGAGGGCACGGCTCTCCTGGAGAAGTAGTGGCGGCTGGGAACGACGTACTGTGGGACAGCAAGCAACATGAGCTGTTTGAAGCTGTCCTTCTCCACCTGCCTCAATGACAGCATTTCAAAGGCCAGCAGTTTAGAAATGCTGGCATTCAGGGCCAGGGATCGAGGGTGGCTATTTGGGAATTTATGCTTTCTCTCAAAGGTTTGTCAGATGGAGAGCTGAACGGTTCTGTGTGACATGGTGGAGATGCTTGGTGACAGAGGTGGTGTTGTTGGTGGCGCATCCTCTGTTTGCTGGGTGGCAGGTGCCAACATTCCTCCAGAGGCGGAGGAAGGGGCCAAGGCAGCAGCAAAAGAGGGAGCAGGAGGGGCCTGAGCCCTTTCTTGGTTTTGAAGGTGCTTACTCCACTGCAGCCCGTGTCTCGCATGTAGATGCCTGGTCATGCAGATTGTGCTAAGGTTCAGAACGTTAATGCCTCGCTTCAGGCTCTGATGGCACAGCGTGCAAACCACTCGGGTCTTGTCGTCAGCACATTGTGTGAAGAAGTGCCATGCCAGGGAACTCCTTGAAGCTGCCTTTGGTGTGCTCGGTCCCTGGTGACGGTGGCCAGTAGCAGGCGAACTGTTTTAGCGACGGCTGCCCTGCTTTTGCACCCTACTCCCGCTTTTGCTACGCTGTTGGCTCGGTCTCACCACTTCCTCTTCCTCCGGACTCTGAAAGTCAGTGGCACGACCTTCATTCCATGTGGGGTCTAGGACCTCATCGTCCCTTACATCATCTTCCTCCCTGACCTCCTTTTCGATCTGCACACTGCAGATAGATGCAGCAGTTGGCACCTGTGTTTCGTCATCATCAGAGACGTGCTGAGGTGGTATTCCCATGTCCTCATCAGGAAATATAAGGGGTAGTGCGTCAGTGCATTCTATGTCTTCCACCCCTGGGGAAGGGCTAGGTGGATGCCCTAGGGGAAACCCTGCTGCCAGCAGAGTCTTCAAACAGCATAAGAGACTGCTGCATGACTTGAGGCTCAGACAGGTTCCCCGATATGCACAGGGCTGATGTGAAAGTCTGATGGGCATTGGTTTCAGGCTCCACCTGTGCACTTTCTACAGAAGACTGGGTGGGAGAAAATGTGAACGTGCTGGATCCACTGTCGGCCACCCAATTGACTAGCGCCTGTACTTGCTCAGGCCTTACCATCCTTAGAACGGAATTAGGCCTGACCAAATATCGCTGTAGATTCTGGCGGCTACTGAGACCTGAGGTAGTAGGTTCAGTAGGACGTGTAGCTGTGGCAGAACGGCCACGTTCTCTCACTGCACCAGAGGCTCCACGAACACCACGACCATGACCGCGTCCCTTATTAGATGTTTGCCTCAGAGTTAGCGTTCACAAAGCAAAGTAAAAAGTGGTTGAGTATGTTAAAAATAATTAACTGCCAATATTGCACTCAATATATATTTTTTTTACTCTATATCACAGCGGTATTTGTGGCCTAAATGTAACACTCACTTATGCACATCTTATCCCAAATGTGCAGTATATCAGAGGGTTTTCTCACCGCAGTAACCAAAAAGCCGTATTTCTGGCCTAAATGTGACAGTCACTTATGCAAGTCTAATCCTAGATGTGCAGTATATCAGAGGCTTTTTTCACCCCAGTATGCCAAAGCAGTATTTATGGCCTAAATGTGACAGTCACTTATGCTTGTCTAATCCCAGATGTGCAGTATATGAGAGGGTTTTTTCACCCTAACAAAAAAACTGTATTTCTGTCCTAAATGTGACAGTCACTTATGCACGTGTAATCCCAGACGTGCAGTATATAAGAGGCTATTTTCCCCCCAGTATGCCAAAGCCATATACAGATGGATGCGAAAGTTTGGGCAACCTTGTTAATCGTCATGATTTTCCTGTATAAATCGTTGGTTGTTACGATAAAAAATGTCAGTTAAATATATCATATAGGAGACACACACACAGTGATATTTGGGAAATAAAATGAAGTTTATTGGATTTACAGAAAGTGTGCTATAATTGTTTAAACACAATTAGGCAGGTGCATAAATTTGGGCACTGTTGTCATTTTATTGATTCCAAAACCTTTAGAACTAATTATTTGAACTCAAATTGGCTTGGTAAGCTCAGTGACCCCTGACCTACATACACAGGTGAATCCAATTATGAGAGAGTATTTAAGGGGGTCAATTGTAAGTTTCCCTCCTCTTTTAATTTTCTCTGAAGAGTAGCAACATGGGGGTCTCAAAACAACTCTCAAATGACCTGAAGACAAAGATTGTTCACCATCATGGTTTAGGGGAAGGATACAGAATGCTGTCTCAGAGATTTCAGCTGTCTGTTTCCACAGTTAGGAACATATTGAGGAAATGGAAGACCACAGGCTCAGTTCAAGTTAAGGTTCGAAGTGGCAGACCAAGAAAAATATTGGATAGACAGAAGCGACGAATGGTGAGAACAGTCAGAGTCAACCCACAGACCAGCACCAAAGACCTACAACATCATCTTGCTGCAGATGGAGTCACTGCGCATCGTTCAACCATTCGGCGCACTTTACACAAGGAGATGCTGTATGCGAGAGTGATGCAGAGGAAGCCTTTTCTCCGCCCACAGCACAAAAAGTGCCGCTTGAGGTGGGCTAAAGCACATTTGGACAAGCCAGCTTCATTTTGGAATAAGGTGACGTGGACTGATGAAACTAAAATTGAGTTATTTGGCCATAACAAGGGGCGTTATGCATGGAGGAAAAAGAACACAGCATTCCAAGAAAAACACCTGCTACCTACAGTAAAATATGATGGTGGTTCCAACATGCTGTGGGGCTGTGTGGCCAGTGCAGGGACTGGGAATCTTGTTAAAGTTGAGGGACACATGGATTCCACTCAGTATCAGCAGATTCTGGAGACCAATGTCCAGGAATCAGTGACAAAGCTGAAGCTGCGCCGGGGCTGGATCTTTCAACAAGCCAACGACCCTAAACATTGCTCAAAATCCGCTAAGGCATTTATGCAGAGGAACAAGTACAACCTTCTGGAATGGCCATCTCAGTCCCCAGACCTTAATACAATAGAAAATCTGTGGTGTGACTTAAAGAGAGCTGTTCCTGCTCGGAAGCCATCAAACCTGAATGAACTAAAGATGTTTTGTAAAGAGGAATGGTCCAAAATACCTTCAACCAGAATCCAGACTCTCATTGGAACCTACAGAAAGCGTTTAGAGGCAGTAATTTCTGCAAAAGGAGGATCTACTAAATATTGATTTCATTTCTTTTTTGTGGTGCCCAAATTTATGCACCTACCTAATTTTGTTTAAACAATTATAGCACACTTTCTGTAAATCCAATAAACTTCATTTCACTTCTCAAATATCACTGTGTGTGTCTCCTATATAATATATTTAACTGACATTTTTTATCGTAACAACCAACGATTTATACAGGAAAATCATGACGATTAACAAGGTTGCCCAAACTTTCGCATCCCACTGTATATGGCCTAAACGTGACAGTCACTTATGCATGTGTAATCCCAGATGTACAGTATATGAGAGGCTTTTTTCAACCCAGTATGCCATATCCGTATTTATGGCCTTAATGTGACAGTCACTTATGCATGTGTAATCCCAGATGTGCAGTATATTAGAGTTTTCTTTTTTTCACCCTAACCAAAAAGCTGTATTTCTGTCCTAAATGTGACAGTCACTTATGCACTTGTAATCCCAGATGTGCAGTATATGAGAGGCTTTTTACGCCCCAATATGCCAAAGCCGTATTTATGGCCTAAATGTGACAGTCACTTATGCACGTGTAATCCCAGATGTGAAATATATTAGAGGCTTTTTTTTACCCCAGTAATCAAAAAGCTGTATTTCTGTCCTAAATGTGAAAGTCACTTATGAATATGTAATCCCAGATGTGCAGTATATGAGAGGCTTTTTTCACCCCAGTATGCCAAAGCCGTATTTATGGCCTAAATGTGACACTCACTTATGCATGTGTAATCCCAGAAGTGCAGTATATTAGAGGGTTTTTTCACCCTAACCAAAAAGCTGTATTTCTGTCCTAAATGTGACAGTCACTTATGCACGTGTAATCCCAGATATGCAGTATATGAGAGACTTTTTTCACCCTAGTATGCCAAAGCCATATTTATGGCCTAAATTACACAGTTACTTATTCATGTGTAATCCCAGATGTGCAGTATATTGCAGGCTTTTTTCACCCCAGTAACCAAAAAGCTGTATTTCTGTCCTAAATGTGACAGTAATGAAAAGAGTATGGTGGCTCTCTGTCGCCTGTGACTATGAATGGGTGCTACTAAGCCTAATGACTCAGTCAAAAAGAAGTTATAATGTGTATAGAAAGGCTGAGCACTCTCCCAATGGACCACACAAAGACTATTCAAAAATGATTATATTTATTACACCAATATAGATAAAAAATGTAAAATATAAAATAAACAAAATGCACAATTAAAATATATTCTGTTAAAAATATACATAAAAATTAAAACTGTTCAGATTAAGAGTCTAATTAAGTTGCGGTGGCATACAAAAGATTACTTTATGCAACTTGGAAGAAAAAGTATGTCCTGATTAGAGGAGAAGGAGATCAATAGCACCTCAGTACTTTTATCTTCGACAATATGCAGGAAAATTTATGAAAATAAATTTTCGGATGATTGTCCAGGCTTAAATTCGATATTTAATTTTGATTTTTTTCAGTTTTTTTTATTTATTTTTTTATCGATTATCTTCAGTCAGTGTTCCCTGTATGGTAAAACACACACTGTTGTAAAGATGCTGTCTGACTATAGCACACAGTGGCGTCCCACGTGGCTAATGGAGTCAGGTGCAGCGGTACCTGTTAGTAGCGGTTCAGCAGAAACAATGTGAGCGAAGTGGCCCTCCGTGTAGAGATTCTCTGATGAGAAGACTTTGATTATAACTCTATCCATTCAAGGGTCAAAAGCTTCGCTATATGTCAGAAAGTTCATCAGGGAAATAAAGTCGATTTAGATTGTTGAAGTCAGGACGTCCATCAGCTGATGTGCGGGTCTTTTGAAACCAGAAGCGTTTCGGGGTCTTTTCCTAGCCCCTTCCTCAGTGGTGACCCGCAGAGGGGAATTACCCCTTTTTATACCCAAAATCCTCCACAATCAGGAAAGATGAAAAATCTGGAATGGATCTAACAACTTGTTTCAGCCAGTTGCATATAAAACCCGATATGGAATAAAAGTTAAAGAAATGCATATCAGATATATCTATAAATAACAAATTCATATACTTATACAATTTATAGAACATCTGTATAGTCTTCTGAAAAATCGCAAGTGCAGTTTATTTAACTTTTGTACGTTTTTCATGCACTCTTTCAAAATATTATCCCTAGTCTTTATACATATGTGTAAAATGACAATTTTCAAGAGATGTTCCTATATAAAAGTATTTGGCAATATCTAATAAGGATATATATTGGTATATGGCACAGTCTATGAACCAGCAGTATAATTTTCTAAAAAACGCAGGTGCGTTTTTTTTATATACCATGCGGTTTTCATGCGGTTTTCATGCGGTTTTATTGATTCTTGTCTGTATTGATTCCATATTAGTGTAAGATACCAATATTCAAAGGAAATTCTTCTCTAAAAGTATTTGACAATATCTAACATAGCTATGTATAAATATATGGCACAATCAATGAGCCAGTAGTATGATTTTCTAAAAAACGCAGATGTGGTTTTTTAACCAATGCGGTAATCATGCGTTTTTCATGCGTTTTTTATAGATACTTGTCACACATATGTATATATATATCTCATGTGGTAATCACAGGCATCTTAATTAATAAAAAAATCTGTATATATACATATTTCACTAAATCAGCACCCAGTTTTCTGCGTTAATCGCAGTGCATTTCATTTCTGTACCGTCTGTGCACTTCATATTGGGAGTAATATTGTCATAAATATAAACAACATCATAAAACAGTGTCTGTACTGTGGCTAAAATACTGTCGAAAATGTGTTGCTGTTCTGTGTCATATACTGCCCTGTATCTGAAGACTGTCTTTTGTGGACAGTAAAAAACACAGCGTCACAACCAGTAAAAAAATATGAAGAAGGCCAGCACTGAGGGACGGGGAAGTGGGTGTTATAAGGATGGTTCAGGCAGAGGTCGTGTTACTGGGCGCAATGAAACTGTGCCTGCTGCCGGTGCACCAAAAAAAAAAGTAATAAATCAGTACCCAGCTTCATGTCCAACTTAGCTAGGTGGCGCACGACAACACTGTCCAAGTCAGACCAGTGAGAACAGTTGGTCGGTTGGCTTGCTGACGATAATGCTACCAGTCGGCTAAGCACCACCCTCTCTTCCACCAAGTCCAGACTCTGTAGCCAAGAGTCTGGTCAGCAAACTCCTCGCTCAGATCATCCTTCCTCCCACCATGGAGAGGCCTGCCAAACGAGTGATCCCACCCTCGGATATTCCCAGGAGCTCTTTTCAGCTCCACTATTAGATTTGGCCCTCGTGGCCAGCATCCTTGAAGAGGGACCTGAGATATTGTGCCCTGATTCCCAACCTCTTGAGCCTTCACAGTATCAAGAAGATGACGGTGGTGAACGTCAATCATTAGTTCATGAGGTGGATGATGATAAGACATAGTTGTCAATCACTGAGGTTGTGGTTAGGTCAAGACAGGAGGATGATCAGAGTGAGGAAGTGGAAGAGGAGGTGTTGGACGATGAGGTCATTGATTCAACATGGGAAGGTGAAAAGCCAAGCGAAGACAGCAGTACAGAGGGGGAGGGATCTGCAGCACCGCAACAGGCTGGAAGAGGCAGAGGGGTTGCAAAATGGAGAAGTTGGCCCACACCAAACAGGCCAGCAGCCGTTACACCAGTCACCCCATGCGTAAATCAACCTTAGCAACGGGTAGTTGTTCAGCTGTATCGCGCTTTTTTGAGGAAAGTGCAGAGGACAAAAGAGTGGTAGTTTACAACCTGTGCGGTACCAAAATGAGCCGAGGCATGAACACTAGAAACCTCACCACCACCAGCATGATCCGCCACATGGCATCCAAACACCCTACTAAGAGGGCCGAATGCCTGGGTCCACAATCTGGGTCTGCGGGTAACACCACTGCCTTCTCTTCACCTGTGTTATGTGCTGTACAATCCCCTATTCAAGACGCAAGCCCAGATGCCTCTCGCCCTGCACCTGGACCTTCGAATGAACCAGCAGCAACAATATCCACTTCCCTGTCCCAGTGCAGCATCCAAATGTCCATAGCACAGTCATTTGAACGCTAGCGACATGAGCACGCGCTGGAACTCTACGTTCTATATGTTGGCCAGGCTTTGTGAGCAGCAGAGGGCAGTTGTGGAATACCAGATGCAACATGGTTGTCGTCTTTCAAGTCAACTGCCACTATTCACAAGTGAGGAGTGGCCATTGATGTCAGACCTGTGTGAGGTTTTAAAAAACACTTTGAAGAATCCACACAGATGGTTAGTGGCGATAACCATCCCACTGCTGTGTCTACTCAAACGATCGCTGCTCACAATTAAGGACGACGCTCTGAATGTGGCAGACGAGGAACTGGGTGAGGGCATCTCACAGGGTAATACCTAGACCACCCACAGTTCGTCTTCTCAGCATGAATGAAGAGGAGAAGGAGATGGAGACTGTTGCCTTTGCTACTGAGGCTAGTACCCATGGAACTTTAATTCTATCTGTTCAGTGTGGATGGGCCCGAAGAGGAGGAGGAGGAGAAGGAAGAGGAGATGAAGAGTCATCCTGATGTCGACATCTTGCCTGTTTGTACTCTGGCACACATGGCTGAATTCATGTTATGCTGCCTTACCCGCGACCCTCGCGTTATACGCATTTTAGACAACACGGATTACTAGGTGTTCACCCTTCTCGACCCCCGCTACAAAGAAAACTTCCCATCTCTTATTTCTGTGGAGGAGAGGATGAGTAAAATGGTGCAATACCAGAAGGTACTTGTTGAGAGATTGCTCCAGAATTTTCCATCTGACAACGCTGGCGGCAGAGTCCATACTTCCTTAGGCAACCGGGGAAGGGAGACAATGGAAACACACAGCAGTTCCAACAAAGGCAGGGCAACACTCTCCAAGGCATGGGACACTTTCATGACACCCCGCCAGAAACCTCACCCTGAAGCGTGGCCTAGTGGTACAAGGAGGGAAAAGTTTTGGAAAATGTTGAAGGAATACATAGCAAACCCGCAGTGCCTTACAACTACTTGGTGTCAAACCTGGACACGCGGTACGAACTTGCACTCGACGACTTGGAGTTGTTGACCTGTCCTGCCGCCAGCGTTTTGTCTGAGCGTGTATTTAGTGCTGCTGGTGGCATCATAACAGATAAGCGTATCCGCTTGTCCACTGGCAATGCTGACAGGTTGACTCAGATAAAAATGAACAAGGCCTGGATTGCCCCTGACTTCTCCACTCCACCAGAGGAACGCTGAGCTAATGAGGAACAAACACGCAATTGAAATGTATGCTTGAATCTTGTTTACTCCTCCTCCTCCTGTTCCATACAGTATATATGCCCTCAGTACAATGTTTCTTGTGGTCTGCTCAGCTGTAGGCCCTCACCTCCAATGTTTCATTCAGTCTGCTCACCTGTAGACCCTTACTACAAAGTTTTATGGGGTTCGCTCACCTGTAGGCCTTCACCTCCAATGTTTCATACTATCTGCTCAGCTGTAGGCCCTCACCTCCAATGTTTCATATGGTCTCCTCAGCTGTAGGCCCTCACTACAATGTTTTATGGGGTTTGCTCACCCTAAGACCATCACTACAATGTTTTATGGGGTTCGCTCACTTGTAGGTCCTCACCTCCAATGTTTCATACTGTCTTCTCAGCTGTAGGCCCTCACCTCCAATGTTTCATATGGTCTGATCACCTGTAGGCACTCACTACAATGTTTTATGGGGTTCGCTCACCTTCAGGCCCTCACCTCCAATGTTTTCCAGGGTCAGCTCACCAGAAGGCTCTCAACTATAATGTTTAAGAGGGTCAGTTAGCAGCAGGCCCTCACCTGTAATGGGTTAGAGGGTAACCATCAGGCCCTTGCTCCTAATGTTTTCTGAGGGTCAGCAGCAGGCTATTATTAATAATTTTTAAAGGGTGTGTATGATGCCCTCCTTTATGTGTAATAAAAGGTGCATTGGAGTGCTTGTTCCTTGCAATTTTTGGCAGGCCTTTTACTTAGTACATAGGCTGTATGAGTGCCACTACCTGAACAATTGTAGCACGATGTGAATGAGGCCCTCTTTTATGTGATATAGAGGCTGTATCTCTTTTTCCATATAATTTATGGCAGCACTTACACTGTATGTGCAATTTAATCTACAGGAAAGAATGTTTCCTAACAATTTTTTCTCTAAAAAGGATTTTTTTTGAGGGGGCGGGGTTTTGGGCGTTCTTTTGTCAGTCTGTAAAAGTGGCGTACAACTCGGACAACATGGTTCCCAGCAGCGACATTGGTGTCCAAGATTAATCCAGAAATGGTCCCCCTGCTGTTCCTGATCAATTTCAAAGGTGTTTCCATCACTTTCAGACCTTTTCCTATGAACCAGGCACCCTCCCCTCATCCGAGCAGGCGGTGTCTGGTCGTCTACCATTGACTTCCATTATACTCGGGTGCTCGGCCGAACGCACGAATATCGCGATGTGTTTGGACCGAACACCCGAACATGAACACTTTGGTGCTCGCGCATCACTAAAAAATATATTTTCAGTTCACTTTTGCAGTTATATGTGTTGAAAGCTTTTGCTGGCCTATTTCAGTACAAAAAGAAAAATATATACGCACTTTAAAAGTGTTTATTGGCCTATTTCAGTACATAAAGAAAAATATATTTTAGTGGTGTTTTAATTTGCTTTAAATGTATTTAGTTCAGCTATGTCAGACAGAGAAGTGCCAGACCATGCACAAATGAGGGGAAGAGGCCTAAATGTTTTTGGCGCAGGCAGAGGTCACAGCAGAGTAAGGGGGCGTGGCAGCAGGAGTTGGAGCGAGAGGCCTGAGCTCCTGGTGTCATCTAGCGGTCGTGTCTTTACCAGCCACCCAGCAGTTCTTGATTGGTTAACTCGGTCATTCTCTTCAACCCAAGTGACATCACACACCCCCGGCCAACAGTCGGTGGGTTCGTCAGACACAACCCTTAATTGGCATGACTCGGGAGAAGGCACTGTGCCCTCACCTGTACTTAACCTGCCTCTGTCCTTTTCTGTTGCCTCAGCCAGAGAAGTTATTTATGCTGTGGGCTCAGCTCCACTATAGAGCTAGGACGAGCTACCAGAGGACAGTCAGCAGCTACTGCCCAGCGAAGATCTGGAGGAGACATCCGCTGCTTCCTCCGTTAGTCAGGCAAGTAGTGATGAGGATAGTGGCGAGGGTGCTGGTATTGCGTGCAGTCAGGATCCTGACTCGTTGAGGAGGACATCAGTGATGTGCAGACACGTGCCCGGGTAGACCACCTGCTTTTCAGCAGCCTTCCTGCTGGGAAGTAGTGGTGCTGGGGTTGAAGGAGGCAGCGGCGGTAGCATTCAGTGCGGACTGTTGTGGGGAAAATCACCTACTCGGCGGTGTGGCAGTTTTTTTTTATTATACTGCCAGAGGAGGTTAACGTGGCCATATGGTTGCCTAGTAATTAGATTTTTATTAGATTTTATTATCACATGGGGTTTATATAGTTTTACTTTTTAGAATTAGTGACTTTTAAAAATACCTTTATTAGTAATCATGTGGGTATAGGTATGTATATACCAACAGAGTGTGCTACAATTTCAAAAGAATTTATATATAAATATTTCTTATGACCGGGGAGTAGTAACCCCTATACAAAACATTTACTAGTGATACAATACGTCAGTAGGTTTAGGAAGTTCGAGGATCAAGTCAACAAAATCAAAATAATGAATAATAATGAGACAGGGTCTGAGGAAAAGGGCAGGGCAGACACAATGCTTACCCTACAGGGCCCTCAAAAACTGCTCAGCCCAGGGTGACCCCCTGATGGTGGGGGTTCCCTGTCCCCGAACCTAAGACTAAACAAATCCCTAGGTTGACCCTAGCCAGGGAAAGATATAAGATAAACGATAACCGTAATCACGATAAATCGGGAATGGAGGGTGGTTCAGTATGAATAGGGTCACCACCTGCCCCTTCCGAAAAATTAGAAATAGAGATGAAATTCACAATTAGGTTATAAGAGTGAGAAAGGGTTCCAGATAATACGGAAGGTCACCATTCCACTCGTCAGTACAATACGCACGTTTTAAAAGTATACACATCTTAATACATATACCACGACGCGTTTCGCCTGTATACAATCAGGCTCATCAGGAGGTAGGTAGAAAAACGGACAGAGTCCAATTAAGATGTAGATGTGATCAATAATATATAGATGGTAAAATGATAGCGATACTTAGCTACCGATGTTCAGTAGGGAAGGGCGTAGATAGGACATTACCAGAGGGCATGATAGTTACAGCCATAAGGGATATACCTAGAAGGATGTAAATATAAGGTATAAGGAGAACACTTAGATCAAGAATCACCACAGCTCTAGGTACAAACAATTGTAAGAACATTTAGATAACCTATAAGGACTTACATGGTAATGGTGCTTGGCAAAGTCTCCCCCAGTAGCCTATTTTGGGCCCAGGTACCGTGTCAATGGAATCGCAGCCCATTTATAGGGACCGATTCTAGCTTCCGGACGCCGGAGGCGCACTTCCGGTTTCTTGGAACGCATGGTGGAACGCATTGGAGCTCCGTGTATTACGTCACTTCCGGCGCCGTGGAACGCATCGTGAGCCGCATATGGCTCGATGCCGGCGCCGGAGGACAGCTGGGGCTGGTAATCAATGCAGATTAAAGCAAAGGTGATTGCATAGGATGGAAATAGGCCAGTAAGGATTTTTTTATAATATTAGGAGCTATTAATATTAATATCCAAGGCAAGAAATGTGCCAAGGTAACCTGGAAGCATAAAGGACCCTCAGTGTCAGCCCCCCTAAAGAAAAAAAATTGTATCACAAAACAAATAAGAAATAATATTGAGAGATGTAAATCATGATATAGAAAACATACAGACCTGCCTCTATGGTAGTTTCGTTAGAATTAAGAGGTGCCAGGTGGTATTTACAGATATGGGGAATCGATAATTTTTAACCCATTAATCATATGGTGCTTTTCGCACTGATAGGCACAGAAGCCCGGGGTCACATACCAATAATTCAATAAAGAATTTACTCAGGAAAATCAAAATTGCCCCAGACAAGGAGGGTATTTAAATAAAGCATGCAAAATTTAGTCTTTCATTGAGACCAAGGGGGGACTGGGATTGGAAACGATAAATCCAGGAGGACTCTTTTTGGAGAATCCTTCTGTCCCAGTCACCCCTCCTCTCAGGAAAGGGGACCACCTCCAGAACCGAAAAGCGAGCCAACCTTATATCACCTTGGTGGCAACTATTAAAGTGATTGGCCACTGGAGTATCTTTAGATTTTTTGATATCATTAAGGTGTTCACAGATTCTTCTCCATAATTCCCTCTTAGTCTTGCCAATGTAGTCCAGAGGGCAACTACACTGGCAAATATAGACTATGCCTTTGGTTTTGCAGTTGGCGAAGTCACGAATCACAAACGGTCGCTGAGTCACTGAACAAATTATTGATTTGGATGAATTGATGAAATTGCAGGCCTTGCAGGAACCGCACTTGAAAACACTGAGTGGCCTACGGTCTAACCAAGTGCCCTCCCTTTTTGGGCCATCATAATGACTATGGACTAGCCGGTCTCGTAGGCTTCTTCCTTTACGGTAAGTTACCTGAGGATAATTCCCAATTGCCTGTGTAAGGTTGGGGTCCATAGTTAAAATTGCCCAGTGTCTTCTCAGTATCGAGACCACCTCCCTGTTCCCAGAGTCAAAAGTGGAGATGAGACGTATCAAGTTATCATCCATGTCCCTTGTTCTTGGTATTAGAAGTTCTTCTCTTTTCTTTGACTCTGCGAACTGAAAGGAGTCCCTGAGAATCTTGGATGGATAACCTCTTTCTCTCAGCCTCTTCCTGAGTTTTCCTGACTCTTGATAGAAGTTACCCCCTGAGGAACAATTCCTACGGACCCGCAGGTATTGTCCCCTTGGGATCCCCTTTCTGACCGCAGTAGGATGGTGGCTCTCCCAGTGGAGGATACTGTTGGTTGCCGTAGGCTTACGGAAAACCGAGGTATTCAAAGTACCCTCCACCTTGGTGACCACTACGTCCAAAAAGGTGATCTGTTCCAATTGGGTTTCGTAGGTAAAACTCAGGCCGATGTCATTATGATTGAGGCCGTCTATGAAGCTGTGGAAAGCTGGAATGCTTCCTTCCCAGATCAAAAAGACATTGTCTATATAACGAGTCCAAAAAGAGATGTTTTCACTCCACCAAGGGTGCTGATCTGGGAAAACGACAGTATCCTCCCACCAGCCCAGGAGGAGATTCGCATAGGTGGGGGCACAGGAATTCCCCATTGCGGTCCCCCTGAGCTGGTGGTAGAAACAGCCGTTAAACAGAAAAAAATTATGAGTGAGGATATATTCCAGTAGTTGTAAGATAAAACCATTATGTGTAATAAACTGAGTTCCTCTCGTATTGAGGAAATAGTTTACAGCGATAATTCCTTTATCATGTGGAATCGAGGTATAAAGTGATTCCACATCAATGCTTGCCAGGATACTTTTCGGGTTTATCGTGAGGGTTTCAATTTTACGGAGAAAGTCCATCGTATCACGGGTGAATGATGGTAGGCTAGAGACAAAATCACGGAGTACCTTATCAAGGTAGATTCCACCGTGATGTGTCAATGAATCAATGCCCGATACAATGGGACGCCCTTTCAGGGGGTGTATCCCCTTATGAATTTTAGGGAGGCAATAAAAGGTGGCCGTTTGAGGGGTTTTTGGAAGGAGGAAATCAAAT
The DNA here is from genome assembly GCF_014858855.1 of Bufo gargarizans. Lineage (NCBI taxonomy): Eukaryota > Metazoa > Chordata > Amphibia > Anura > Bufonidae > Bufo > Bufo gargarizans. Next base: position 492,544,480 of record NC_058084.1, on the reverse strand, counting down.
TCAGTCTTACTGATAACACCCTGTTGAAGGCCCTGATTGAGGACTCCCGCAAGTTCGGTGAGGAATACCTCAGTCGGGTCCACAGGGATTTTTTTGTAGTTATTTTTGTCATTCAGTAATGTCATACACATTAACTGATATTTATGATGGTCCAGAAGCACCAGATTGCCACCTTTGTCTGATTGTTTAATAATCAGTTCCTTGTTGTTTTCCAGATTTTTCAGGGCCTGAAACTCTGGTGCCGAAAGATTTGAATGGAGGGGCATATCGTGTATTCCATCAATATCAGCAATAACAAAGCGTAAAAAGATATCAATATGTTCGGTACTGACAGGCGGTGGCAGTCTGGTGCTTCGTGGCCGTAATTCTTTGAAAGGACCCCTTCCTGGGACCCTCGTTCCCTCTTCACAGAGATCCAATAGGTTTTGGAAGTCTGGGAAGTCCTCTGGGCTGATTCCCAAATCCAAACATGTTTTTTTATTATAATTTTTGAAGAATTTATGCCATTTCAATTTTCTGGCAAATAAATTCAAGTCCTTTACCCAGGTAAAGGTGTCGTGTTTGGTTGTCGGCACAAAGGACAGACCCTTTTGGAGTAAGTTGATCTCAGTCGGGGTCAGGCTGTACTCTGACAGATTAATCACCTGTAGCTGATCTGTTAATTGTTCCGACTGCGGTCCCTTGCCCTTGTTTGGTACGCGGCCTGGCCCTTGGCTAATTATTATTCATTATTATTCATTATTTTGATTTTGTTGACTTGATCCTCGAACTTCCTAAACCTACTGACGTATTGTATCACTAGTAAATGTTTTGTATAGGGGTTACTACTCCCCGGTCATAAGAAATATTTATATATAAATTCTTTTGAAATTGTAGCACACTCTGTTGGTATATACATACCTATACCCACATGATCACTAATAAAGGTATTTTTAAAAGTCACTAATTCTAAAAAGTAAAACTAACGTGGCCATATGTAGAATATGTGTGCAGAAGATCAAGCGTTGCCAGGGTGCAAATGTTGGCATTATGGCCCTGCGTCAACATATTCAGCATCGCCATGCAGTGGCCTGGGAGAACCGTGGCTCCAATGTGGAGGTCCAGCATGCCCAATTCACAGTGCTCCTCCAGCATACCACATGTGCAGGGCACAGCAGTGTCATGCTGTTCTACACCTAGTTTGCCTGGGCAAACATAGTGACACAGGGGAGGAACTGTTCCGTGTCCTTCATCAAGAAATTGAATCCTGGCTTTCTATCGACAACTCAAAATCGGAACCATGGTGACCAACAACAGGAAGAACATGGTGTCTGCACTGTGTCAAGGAGGACTGAGCGCACGTGTTCAATCTGGTTGTCAAGCGGTTCCTGAAGTCTTCCACCCATCTGCAAGACATCCTAAAAATGGCCAGGAAACTTTGCATGCACTTCAGCCACTCTTACACCCCAAGCACACCCTCCTTGAGCTGCAGTGGCAGAACGGGGTCCCCTAATATAGGCCGAAATACAACGTTTCCACCCACTGGAATCCCACCCTCCATATGTTGGACCAACTATACGAAAAGAGATGATATAAGAGGACAGCAGTACTTCCCTTTCTAACTTCGATGCCAGCCAGTGGCATCTCATGCGTGACACCTGCCGTTTGCTCAGGCCCTTTGAGGAGGCTACGTTATTTGTCAGTCACCAGGACACTGGGATGAACAACGTAATTCAACTGCTTCATATCCTGGAACAGATGCTAGTACATCTGGCTGGTCAGGGGACTGCAGACATGGCGCCTAGATCTTATGGCCCCATGAGCCCTGTGGGGGCTGAACTGGAGGAGGAGGAGTACATTGGAGCACAAGCAATGTGTAGCGAAATGGGTGGTTTTTCTACACAGGTGACAGGAGAGAAGGAGCAAGAGGGAGATGAGAAATACAAGGCAAGTGACTAAGGCACACCGTGGCAGTATGCAGTGGAGATGGAGCAGGGAGTACCTCTGAGTCACTTTCGCAAATGGCCCACTGCATGCTCAATTGCTTGGGTAGTGACAGACGAATTGTCACCATTTAGCAGAGGGATTACATCTGGCTCTCCACCTTGTTGGACCCTCGCTACCGGTCCAAAATGGGGGCCTTTGTTACACCGGCTGAGAGGGAGGACAAACTGAACTACTATAGAGACATCCTATGTAGTCATTTGGCCGCTGCCTATCTGCGCCATTGTCCATCCTATTGCAGGTCTCTGCACTCTCGTTCCACTGCCATCGCTGCTGTGGCGGGGGGAGGTGTAGGAGCAGTGCAAGCTCCATCAGCAGCAGCTTGAGTCTAGAGTCGCTGATGAGCAGCTTTCTTAATCCATCTAGTGAAGAAAAAGTTGTCCTGCCCAGCCAGTAGTGTGGCATCAGAGCAGGTGTTTAGTGCGGCAGGGGCAATAGTTACCCCAAGGAGAACTCGCCTGTCCACCCAAAATGTGGAGGGACTGACCTTTGTTAAAATGAATCAGGCTAGGATTTCCACCCACTAATGCCTGATGCCATATTAGATCATCCATGCTGCCTCAACCAAACCTTGACAAAAGAGTCCAGTATCTTCTGGCTACCTGCCTCAGCTACTATTCTGATGCTGCCACCCGCCTGATGCCACATATCTGATGCCAAGTTCTCTTCTTATACTCATCATCATCAGCGGGTACTGTTATTGCCACCCACCTCCCCACTCTGTTACCAGGTCACTTTGTGGTCTCCTGATGCTGCTGCCACCTCACAACTTAGGTTTGCTCATGCTTCTGCTGCCACCTCCATACTCTGTCATTGTGCTACTCTGTGACCTCCTCATGCTGCTGCCACCTACACTCTATTTTACCTTGCCACTCTGTGGCCTCCTCATGCTGCTGCTACCTCCACAATATGTCACTTTGCCACTCTGTGGCCTCCTCATGCTGCTGCTGCAACCTCCACACTATGTCACCTTGCCAGTCTGTGGTCTCCCTATGCAGCTGCAAACTCACAAATCTGTCTCTGGGCCACTCTGTGGTCTCCTCATGCAGCTGTCACCTCCACATTCTGTCATTGTGCCACTCTGTGGCCTCCTCATGCTGCTGCTGCACCCCTTAACAATATGTCACTTTGCCACTCTGTGGTCTCCTCATGATTTTATCAACTCATAACTCTGTCTCTGGGCCACTCTTTGGTCTCCTCATGCAGCTGCCACCTCCACACTATGTCACCTTGCCAGTCTGTGTCTTCCTTATGCTGCTGCCACCTCAACACTATGTCAATGGGCCACTCTGTGGTCTCCTCATGTTGCTGCTGCTGCCTCCACCTCCCCACTATGTCACTGGGCCACTCTGTGGTCTCCTCATGCTGCTGCTACCTTAACATGATGTCATCAGGCCACTCTATGGACTTCTTAAGCTGTTCTCCCACCATACCCACTCCATGACTGGGCCACTATTTTGCTTTTTTGGCCTAGTTGACATAATCACTTATTTGACCCTTTTTTTGATCTGTCAGAAGGAAGTTAAAATGAGACACACAATCAGAATTGGCTTATGATTTGGTAGCCAAAAGCAGGAGTGGGTAGACACAGAAGACATGCAAATATTCCATTCACATGTCATCTCTGTTTTGGATCCACTCCTGTTTTTTGGGGGGCTTTAGCAATATTGATGGATTATTGACTAACTGCTGATCGAGTGAAGGTGGATGCTGAACAGACAGGATCCGTGTTTTGGGGGGTTATTGTTCTGACGGATCAGAGGAAGGGCAAAATAATCAGTGATGTCAATACAAACTTACTGCTGACACCCTCTCCACTCTTTCTGGGGGGCTCTACTTCTATAAGTGTTTAATAGAACAGGTTCTGTAGACATCTATGTGGAATTAGCTGACGACAGTGTAAAAGGAGTGCATTCTTTCAAGCTACAGTAGGATCTTGGGCCTCTGCACTGTTCTTTATACTTGACACTAACATCGACCTGTAAGGCTGAGTTTACACTTGAGTTATTTGGTCAGTTTTGGCCCCGTAACTGCCCAAATAAGTGAAGTGTGCAGTGATTCTAAGAGCAACACCTGTCATGTTCATGTCATACTGACTCACAGTATTGTTTCACTACCACAGCAGACTCCCTATGCGTGTTACTGCAAGGCACAGTGTTCTACACCAATATACAGGCTCTCTGCAGGAAATAGCTGTTTTTTACCGCGATTCGCCGCAAATAAATTTGGATCAAATTGAATCTTTTTGAAAAATTTGGCGAAGCGGCCTAATCAAATTTTTAAGAAATTCGCTCATCTCTAACTGAGACCCTGATTCTAGTGGTGTGTAACTTTTTATTGTTTATTTTTTTCCGATCCAGAGCCAAATCCTAGAGCCAAAGGCTTATGAAAGTCTCTGTTTTCAGCCGAATGTGTATATATATCCACAGTAAATACATAGGAGATTTCTGTAGCTAGAAGTACAGCTTACACTGCTGCTGGCTATGCTTTTGCTAATGAATTTTACTGTCTTTTCCATTGTGTTCAGCAGCTTGGACAAATGAGCACAGCAAAGTTTCTCACATGCATGAGGGCACATTGCTTATTTGGTTGGTGATAAATACTGAACAGTTATATAATACTTTTACAAAATCACCTACCGCAGTGGTTTTGATAGGTTTATATTCTTATTTTAACTATTTTTCTTTGTCATAGTTATCACCTCTATTTCTCTGTAACTTGCTATGCTTATTGGGATGTTAATGTGTGTTAATATGACCTACCTGTGTAGAGGTTTATTAGACTATGATAAAAGATATATACAAAAGATAGCATACAGAGTAAAGTAAATAACGGTTACCAGCCGTGAACAAATGAGCGAGCTCCCCACCAACCAGTTCCCAACATAGAACCTGGACAACGCCCATATGATACAAAGAGAAGAAGTGGCAGCAAGTGTTCATTTCAGCATCTTAAAAAAAAAAAAATCAATTCAGAATCCGAAGTCAGGTTTGGTACCAGCTGGTACCTTAGTACCAAACCCGACTTTGGATTGTTTTTTTAAGATGTGGAAAAGAATACCAAATTCATTTACCAAAGTCTCTCGTGGCTTTGGGTGAAATTAATTTTGCCTCCACTGAGGCAACACATTTTAATGGTCCTCTTACAGGATTAAAACGGAGTGTTAAAATTAATTGACTTCTGATCTATGATCCGAAGCTTGATTCACAAAAAACTACTCCTGGCCCTTCCTAGCCCCTCCTAAAGGTCTTCAGTGTGTAGGTGCAGGTCAAAAACACAGAATGGGTACAGATCTTTCCAGTATTCCTTATCTTTGTAAAGGATCACTACTGGTTTTGGCTCACCATAAGGGCTCATGCACACAAATGTTTTTTGCGTTCCGTGTACGGGCCGTATTTAGATTTCATATATGGTCCGTATACGGAACCATTCATTTCAATGGGTCCGCGAAAGATGCGGACAATACTATTCCGTTGCTCCATTCCATGGCCCCTTAAAATTTATTAGGCATGTCCCATTCTTGTCCGTTTTGCGGACAAGAATAGGCATTTCTATAATGGGCCTCCTGTTCCGTTGTGCAACTTGCGTAAGGAACATTATCTGCAATTTGCGGACCGCAAAAAATGGCACGGTCATGTGCATGAGCCCAAACTGATGGAAAAAACTGACCAGATAAGTGAGGTGTGAACTCGGCCTAGAAGGGGTAAAGTTATGTCACAATATAATAATTAATCAGTACAGACAGTGTTACTGGAATCAAAACCACTGATTGCAGGAAGCCTGTTTTGTTGTTACTAAGGGCCAGACAGTGGAAACAATTAGAGATGTGCAAATTTTTCAAAAATTTGATTCGCCAAAATTTGGTTCGATCCAAATAAATTTGCAGCGAATTACGTTAAAAAAATGCTATTTCCTGGCTGCTGAGAGCCTTATAGTGGTGTAGAACACTGTGCCTTGTAGTAACACGAATAGGGAGTCTGCTTTGGTAGTGAAATAATACTGTAACTCCGTATGACATGCACATGACAGGTGTCGCTCTTAGAATCACAGCATACTTCACTTATTTGCGTGGTCACAGGGCCAAAACTGACCAAATAACTCAAGTATTAACTCAGGCTTAGGGCTCATGCACATGACCGTATGCCCTCTGCCCTCTGCCATATGTCCCAGAGCGGCATACATCGTGCGCACAGGAGTGCACAGCATCATAGGTTACTATGATGCTGTGCGCATTAGGCCGCCCCCAGCACTCATAAAATAATGAGTGTGGGACTATAGTCCCGTGGGCGACCCGATATGCACAGTATCATAGTAACCTACTGTATGATGCTGTGCGTTCCTGTGCACACGATGTATGCCGCTCCGGGACATATGGCCCACTCATGAACTGTATGTCTCAGAGGGCATACGGTCGTGTGCATGAGCCCTTACAGGTAAATGTTAGCGTAAAGAAGAAGCACACTCCTTTTACACCCTTGTCAGCTGATTCCACATAGATGTCTACAAAATCTGTTCTATTAAACACTTATACAAGTAGAGTCCCCCGACAGAGTGGAGAGGGTGTCAGCAGTAAGTTTGTGTTGACGTTATTGATTAACCCCTTCAGGACCCTGCCATTTTTCACCTTAAGGACCAGGCCATTTTTTGTAAATCTGACATGTGTCTCTTTATGTGGTGATAACTTTAAAACGTTTTTACTTATCCAGGTCATTCTGAGATTGTTTTCTCGTCACGTATTGTAATTCATGACAGTGGTAAAATTGAGTTAAAAAAATTATTTTGTTGTAAACTGCTGTACGGGAACACGGTAGGAAAGGAATGCCATTTGGTTTTTGACAGGCAGATTTCACTGGGATAATTTTAAGCTGCCATGTCACATTTGAAGACCCCCTGATGCACCCCTAGAGTAGAAACTCCAAAAAGTGACCCTATTTTAGAAACTAAACCCCTCAAGGTATGCAAAACTGATTTTACAAACTTTGTTAACCCTTTAGGTGTTCCACAAGAATTAATGGAAAATAAAGATAACATTTCAGAATTTAATTTTTTGGCAGATTTTCCATTTTAATCATTTTTTTCCAGTTACAAAGCAAAGGTTAACAGCCAAACAAAATGCAATATTTATGGCCCTTATTCTGTAGTTTACAGAAACACCCCATATGTGGGCGTAAACTTCTGTACGGACACACGGCATTGCGCAGAAGGAAAGGAACGCCATACGGTTTTTGGAAGGCAGATTTCGCCTGATTCATCTTGATGCAGTGTCCTACTATGTGCTATATGTCGGCACTTTAAACTCTTGCTAAATGTCATATCAAATGTATTGTGGTATCATGCTGTAATTCCCTTCAACAGGCTGGCAGTGTCATTTACCTTTATTCCCCCCTAGGTTGTGCTTGCAGATGAAGAGATGAGGAAGTTAATGGAGGAGGTGGAAATTTGTATTTCCACCGAAATAATTCAAAAAAGATTTTACCGCATATAAGTGCAGTGCTTAATGCTGAATACAAGATTTTGGTCCACCAAAATTATTTTAAAAAGATTTTACCACATATAAGTGCAGCGCCTAATGCTGAATACAAAAAATTTTTGTCCACCGAAATAATTCCAAAAAGATTTTACCGCATATAAGTGCAACACTTAATGCTGAATACAAGATTTTTTCCACCCCAAAAAATCACACAAGATTTTACTACATATAACAGCATCACTTAATACAAGCTCTTTGGAAGGTCATGGAGCGTCCCAGTCATCCGGCATCTATTTGCCCTGCTGAAGGATTATTTTGAAAGTGTATAGTAGCCACACAGGGGCCCCCACGCTGCAGATTTATAATAGAGACATCATGGAGATTTTACCACATATAACTGCAGCGTTGAACACTGAATGCAATTTTTTTTCCACCAAGATAAGTCACAAAATATTTTACCACATATCAATGCAGCGCTGAATGCTGAATGAAATTCGTTTTTCCACCAAAATAATTCACAAAAGATTTTAACGCATATAAGTGCAGTGCTGAACACTGAATAAAATTTATTTTTCCACCAAAATACTTCAATAAACATTTTACCACATATAATGGAGCATGGAGATGGAAAGGATCTTCGGATTCCCCCCACACTATATGGACGTCTCATAAATGAACCACTGCTTCTGACAGCAGTTCCTGGGAAGGTCATGGAGCGTCCTGGTGATCTGGCATCTATTCGCTCCGCTAAAGGATTATTTAGTAAGTGTGTAGAAGCCACATTGGGCCCCCACGCAGCAGATTTATCATGGAGACATCATGGAGATTTAACCACATATAACCGTAGCGCTGACCACTGAATAAATTTAGTTTTTCGACCTAAATACTTCAATAAAGATTTTACCACATATAGCCGCTGCACTGACTGACTGCTACAGCCGCTACTTCCATTAACCCCTGCTACTTCCCAGGTAGGTAGGCTGCTGTGAATCAGGTGCTCTACTCGGGCACATTTGGCTTCTGACCTCCCACTGCTGCCACCCTGCTGAATCCCAGCCATGCTTTCAACAGATATAACCGCCAACGTGAACTGAGAATGTATATTTCTGTTTGTACTGCAATAGGCCACTAAACGATTTCAACACATCTAACCGCCGCCGTGAACTGAGAATGCATTTTTCTGTTTGTATTGAAATACAAAATAGCACATATAACCGCCGCACTGACTGACTGCTACAGCCGCTGCTTCCGTAAACCCTTGCACCACTACTTCCCGGGCAGGCTGCTGCGAATCAGGTGCTCTACCCCAGGAACGTTTGGCTCCCGACCTCCCACTGCTGCCACCCTGCTTACTCTCAGCCATGATTTCAACACATATAACCGCCGACGTGAACTGAGAATATATTTTACTTTTTGTACTGAAATAGGCCACTGAACGCTTTTGCCACAAATAAGTGCACCAGTGAAATGCGTATATATATATATATATTTTTTTTTACTGTAATAAACCACTATACGCTTTCAACAGAAATAACTGCAGAAGTGAACTGAGCATATACTTTTCTTGTTGGACTGAAATAGACCACTATACGCTTTCACTAGAATTAACTGCAGAAATGCACTGAGAACATATTTATCGATTTTTACTGTAATACGCCCCTATACTCTTTCACTAGAAATAACTGCAACAGTACAGTGTGTATATAGAATATTTTTCTTTTTTTTTTTTATGAAATACGCTTTCACCAGAAATAACTGCAGAAGGGATCTGAGAATATATATTTCTAGTTGGAATGAAACAGGCCACTATAGGCTTTAACTAGAAAACAGTGCGTATATATTTTTCTTATTTAACTGAAATATGCTCCTATAGGCTTTCTCCAGAAATAACAGCAACAGTGCATATATATTTGTCTTTTTTATTGAAATACGCCCCTACACCCTTTCAACAAGAATAACTAACAGTGCAGTGCGTATATGTTTTTATTTTTTTACTGTAATACGCGCCTGTAGGCTTTTAACAAGAATAACTAGAACAGTGTAGTTCGTATGTATTTTTCTTTCTTTGATGAAATACGCCCCTATATGCTTTTACCAGAAGTAACTGCAGAAGTGACCTGAGAATATACAGGGAGTGCAGAATTATTAGGCAAGTTGTATTTTTGAGGATTAATTTTATTATTGAACAACAACCATGTTCTCAATAAACCCAAAAAACTCATTAATATCAAAGCTGAATATTTTTGGAAGTAGTTTTTAGTTTTTTTTGTTTTAGCTATTTTAGGGGGATATCTGTGTGTGCAGGTGACTATTACTGTGCATAATTATTAGGTAACTTAACAAAAAACAAATATATACCCATTTCAATTATTTATTTTTACCAGTGAAACCAATATAACATCTCAACATTCACAAATATACATTTCTGACATTCAAAAACAAAACAAAAACAAATCAGTGACCAATATAGCCACTTTTCTTTGCAAGGACACTCAAAAGCCTGCCATCCATGGATTCTGTCAGTGTTTTGATCTGTTCACCATCAACATTGCGTGCAGCAGCAACCACAGCCTCCCAGACACTGTTCAGAGAGGTGTACTGTTTTCCCTCCTTGTAAATCTCACATTTGATGATGGACCACAGGTTCTCAATGGGGTTCAGATCAGGTGAACAAGGAGGCCATGTCATTAGATTTTCTTCTTTTATACCCTTTCTTGCCAGCCACGCTGTGGAGTACTTGGACGCGTGTGATGGAGCATTGTCCTGCATGAAAATCATGTTTTTCTTGAAGGATGCAGACTTCTTCCTGTACCACTGCTTGAAGAAGGTGTCTTCCAGAAACTGGCAGTAGGACTGGGAGTTGAGCTTGACTCCATCCTCAACCCGAAAAGGCCCCGCAAGCTCATCTTTGATGATACCAGCCCAAACCAGTACTCCACCTCCACCTTGCTGGCGTCTGAGTCGGACTGGAGCTCTCTGCCCTTTACCAATCCAGCCACGGGCCCATCCATCTGGCCCATCAAGACTCACTCTCATTTCATCAGTCCATAAAACCTTAGTAAAATCAGTCTTAAGATATTTCTTGGCCCAGTCTTGATGTTTCAACTTGTGTGTCTTGTTCAGTGGTGGTCGTCTTTCAGTCTTTCTTACCTTGGCCATGTCTCTGAGTATTGCACACCTTGTGCTTTTGGGCACTCCAGTGATGTTGCAGCTCTGAAATATGGCCAAACTGGTGGCAAGTGGCATCTTGGCAGCTGCACGCTTGACTTTTCTCAGTTCATGGGCAGTTATTTTGCGCCTTGGTTTTTCCACACGCTTCTTGCGACCCTGTTGACTATTTTGAATGAAACGCTTGATTGTTCGATGATCACGCTTCAGAAGCTTTGCAATTTTAAGAGTGCTGCATCCCTCTGCAAGATATCTCACTATTTTTGACTTTTCTGAGCCTGTCAAGTCCTTCTTTTGACCCATTTTGCCAAAGGATGCACACCTGATATAGGGTGTTGATGTCATTAGACCACACCCCTTCTCATTACAGAGATGCACATCGCCTAATATGCTTAAACACACAACAGTCTTGGTGCTTGTTCACAGCAAAATAAAACAATGGTCACCTAGAATCCTAGGTGTCAGTTCACACTCGGCTATAAGCTCAGCCACAGACAAGTTCACTGGCAGGCTTCCAGGCGGCCTGCACACCTGTTTGCAGTCCTCAGCACTGAGTACTCCACAGCTTTACTGTCAGATGAAGGATAATCCACACCACCTCATAATGCTGACTGCTTTTTATAAGCCTCCCAAGACCCAGTCTGGAACGTGGAGAGTATCCACCCACCCAGCACTTTGGCTACTCCCAGTAAGAGCCATCGCAGATCGGCTTTACAGCCATACTAAACAGCTGAAGTGTCAGACTGCAATCTGCAATCATGACATTTCAGAATAAATGGGTTCTTACCTCACCAAGGCCATGAACCTCGGTGACACATACCAACCATCAATGACAGCCGCTTGTCCCTTCCTACATACCTCCCCCCTTTGTTCAACCCTGAGGGGGTGGACACACATTAAACAGTGACAGGGAATCCGCATTTCCTAATAACTGGCCCGGTCATTTATGTCCTTGGCCTGGCTCATCCATTTGAGAGGGTAGTGGTCGGTCACCAGATGAAAATTTCTCCCCTACAAATAATAGCAGACTCGAGTGCCCACTTGATAGCCAGGCACTCTCTCTCAACTATAGTATACGTTGTCTTGGCTGGGGTAAACTTCTGGCTGAGGAAGAGAATGGGATGCTCCTCCCTGTTGACTTCCTGAGACAGTACAGCCCTGAGACCTACCTCGGAGGCATCGTTCTGCCCTATCAACTCCCTTTGAAAGTCAGGCGTCACCAAAACTGGGGACCCACACAGGGCTGACTTCAAAGTGAAGAAAGCCTTTTCCGCCTGCTCATTCCAGTGGACTGTCACTGACTTGCCTCCCTTCAAAAGGCCTGTCAATGGTGAGGCAACTGTAGCAAAGTGGGGGACAAACCTCATATAGTATCCCACCATTCCCAGGAACGACTTTACTTGCCGAGTAGTGACAGGTCGGGGCCAATTCCGAATTGCCTCAATTTTGTTTTTCTGAATTTTGATAATACCACGCCCAATTAAAGACCTCAGGTACTTGGTCTTTTCTAACCCTATTGCGCACTTTTTGGAGTTAACAGTTAAGCCAGCCTTCCTATGGGAGTCCACTATAGTCTGTACTTTAGGTAGGTGACTTTCCCAGTTGGTACTGTGGATAACGATATCATCCAGGTTTCTAATGTCCATTAGCCTTTGAAACGTGGCAGGAGCGCCATGTAGACCAAAGGGTAATACCTTGTACTGATACAGCCCCTCTGGTGTGATGAAAGCCGTTTTTTCCCTGGCAGCCTCCGTCAAGGGTACCTGCCAGTACCCTTTGGTGAGGTCCAACACAGAAAAATACCGGGCTTGGCTTGACTTCTCAATAAGCTCGTCCACTTGGGGCATAGGATATGCGTCAAACTTGGAAACCTTATTAAGTTTGCGGAAGTCGTTACAGAATCGTAATGTCCCGTCCTGTTTGGGTATTAAGACTATCGGACTGGCCCATTCTCATTTTGACTCCTTGATGACAGCTAGCTGTAACATCAGCTGCACTTCATCCAAAATGACTTGTCGCCGCGACTCAGGTACCCAGTATGTTTTCAACAGGTTTCGGGACTGAAGCTCAGTGACAATGTCATGTCGGATGATAGAAGTGCGTCCAGGGAGGTCTGAAAACACATCCGTGTTTCTGCTGATGAACTCCCTAGCCTCCTGAGTCTGTATAGAGGAAAGGCTGCCAGCAATCTTTACTGTGGCAACTGCTTCCCTCGTATCAGACTGTGGGACTGGAAATTCTACCCCCAGAAAAGTCAGCCAGGGACTGTTGTCTGTACTGGCCTCCCTATCTTTCCACGGTTTCAGTAAGTTTACATGGTACACCTGCTCTAAATTTCTCCGGCCTGGCTGGTGTACCCTGTAGGTTAACTGTCCAACTTTTTTGAGCACTTCGTAGGGACCCTGCCACCTAGCCAGGAACTTACTGTCCATCGTTGGCACCAGAACCAAAACCCCATCTCCCGGGTTAAAATTCCGAACCCGATTATAGATCCTACACTTGGCTTGCTGGGCTGACTCCATATGTTCCTTAACCAGCGGCAACACTGTCTCCATTTGCTGTTGCATCCGAGTAACATACTCAATCACACTTTTATGTGGTGTGGGTTGTTGTTCCCACGTCTTTGGCTATGACCAACAAACCATGCAGATGTCGGCCTTACAGCAGTTCAAAGGGCGAGAACCCAGTAGAGGCCTAGGGCACCTCTCGTACTGCAAACATGACATAGGGCAGTAGCAGATCCCAATCCCTTCCATCTTTAGACACTGCGCGCTTTAACATGTTTTTCAAGGTCTGATTAAATCTTTCTACCAGGCCGTCCGTTTGCGGGTGATAGATTGACGTCCGCAACTGTTTGATCTGTAGTAGTTTACTGAGTTCCCTCATGACTTTTGACATAAATAGGGTCCCCTGGTCGGTCAGGATCTCTTTAGGCAGGCCCATTTGGGAAAACATCTCCACTAACGCTTTGGCTATGAGTTTGGCGGAGGTATGTTGCAGTGGCACCGCCTCCAGGTACCGAGTGGCATAGTCCAGGACTACCAGGATGTGTTGGTGCCCTCTAGCGGATTTTGCTACTGGGCCTATGAGATCCAAAGCAATCCGCTCAAATGGAATCTCAACAATTGGGATAGGGACCAGTGGACTACGGAAATGTGGCTGGGGGTTGGTTTTATGGCAGGTTGAGCAAGACTTGCAATGCTCTTTCACCTCCCTGAACACACTGGGCCAGTAAAACTGCTGTAGAATCCAGTCCTGCGTTTTCTGCTGGCCCAGGTGTCCCCCAAGAACATGTTGGTGGGCTAACTCCAACAAGAACTTGCGAAACGTCTTGGGCACCACTAACTGTTCAATATGCTCACCCCGTAGATGATTTACCCAGTACAGCATCTCCTTTTGAACCACAAAACAGGGGAACAGAGACTCGGCCCCCCGGTTGTTGTGGATCACCCTCAACTACTACAACATTTTCCCAGGATCGAGATAGAGTCGGGTCCTGGTGCTGTGCTGTACCAAAATTATCTCCGGAGATGTTGAGGTCTGCCAACTCCGGACCCGGCGGCAAGTCCTCCACGTCTCCCACCATCACACTTAGCGGGGTTGTCTCCCCCTCTTCCACTGAAATGGTGGTCACCCCTACCACTGGCCCTTCAGTCTCAGGTTCCCAGGGTCCTGGTCTCCCCCTGAGCCGGGCCACTCTGCTAGGGTTACCCTGTCTCATGGGTATTGGTGACTCTCGCCTTATGCTACAGTAATGGGAAACTGGGGAAGTCTCTCCCAATTATTAGTTTATAATGTAACTTTGTGGCGATGGCCACCTCATGAGTCCACCTACTGGTCACCATGGATAGAGTCACCAGGGCAGTGGGATAGTCCTTTAAGTCTCCATGGATGCACACAACGCCGAATTTTCGGCCAGTGTATTCGGCGGGCTGCACCAGGGCAGTTCTTACCAGGGACAACAGGCTCCCTGAGTCCAGCAGTCAGGGTATCTCCCACATGTACCTGGTATAGGCGACTATTGTCTATTGTCTCGGTGGTACCGGTGGCACACAGCCTCTGGCATACATTGAGGGACAGTAGCCAAAGTTAGTGTCCATGGGTTCCACCCGATGGGGACAGTCGGCCCTTATGTGATCAGGCTCTTGACACCGCCAACAGACTATTGGAGCTGGGTCTGTAGGGAGTATATCCCGAGCGGGTTTTGCTGGCACCAGCCACCTTGTTGAGGGTGAAGATTTTCAGAGTTTAACTGGCCCCCTCCCAAAATAACCCCCCTGTAGAGCTCTCCACCAGGTCGACCATCTCTAGGGCATTACCAGGAGACACCTGGCCGATCCAATGCTGGAGAGGGTATGGCAAAGCCCTCCATAACACATCCGCCAACAGATGGTTCAGCATAGCGGTGGGACTCAGTATGTCAGGCTGCAACCATTTTTGCAACCAGTGGAGCAGATCATAATAATGCGGTCTGGCGGGCTCAGTCGGGTAAAATTCCCACTGATGCACCCGCTGGGCCCAGACCAATACATTCACCCCCAGTCTTACCAGAATCTCACCTTTTACGGTCGGGTAGTCTGCTGCTTGATTATCTGGTAGGTCAAAAAACACCTGCTGGGGTCCAGACGCCAGGAAAGGAGTGACGACCTCAGCCCATTGGTCTCGGGGTAACTTCTCCCTCACGGCCACCTTTTCGAATACCGCGAGATAGGTCTTGACGTCATCCAAGGGGGTCATAGAAACATAGAAATATAGTCATCCAAGGATGTCACCTTAGGGATCGCCGCACGGGTAGCTTTCCGGGCATCGTGGGCGTTCTGGAACGGTCCTGCCGTTTGTAACGCCATCACATGCTGTAATAGCAGCTGGTTGGTATCCTTCTGCTGCTTGTTAGCCTCCCGCTGCTGCAAGTTAGCCCACATGAGGGCTTTTACGACCGCCTCCATTTTGTCAGGAGACACGGGTCGTAACCTTGCCGGCTTGATATAGGACATACACCCGTACCCGGGGAAAAAAACAAAAACCTTTCGGCCTTTAGGCCAGCCTCACTACGTTTGCCCGCATCCGACACCAAATGTGGGGTTTTGCTCTGGTAGACAGGTTAGCGGAGGCAGAATAGAGGCAAGGAACCAGGTTGTAAATCAACTTTAGTGTTGTATTCACACTCAGCAAAAACACAACAGTCTTGGTGCTTGTTCACACACAGCACAACATAATAGTATTTGTGCTTGTTGACAGCAAAATAAAACAATGGTCACCTGGAATCCTAGGTGTCATTTCACACCCGGCTATATGCTCAACCACAGACAAGTTCACTGGCAGGCTTCCAGGTGGTCTGCACGCCTGTTTGCAGACCTCAGCACAGAGTACTCCACAGCTTTACTGTCAGATGGAGGATAATCCACACCACCTGATAATGCTGACTGCTTTTTATAAGTCTCCCAAGACCCGAGCTGGAACGTGGGGAGAAACCACCCGCCCAGCACTTTGGCTACTCCCAGTAAGAGCGGTCCTGGATCGGCTTTACAGCCATACTAAACAGTCTGCAATCTGCAATCATGACATTTCAGAAAAAACGTCTCTTACCTCCCCAAGGCCAGGAACTTCGGTGACACATACCGACCATCAATGACGACCTCTTGTTCCTTCCTACAGTATAAATTTGTCTTTTTTTTTAATGAAAAACACCCCTATACGCTTTCAACAGAAATTACTGCAACAGTGCAGTGCGTATATATTTTTCTTTTTTTACTGTAATACGCCCCTATATGCCTTTAACAGAAATAACTGCAACAGTGCAGTGCGCATATATTTTTCTTTTTTTTTATGAAATATGTCCCTATACGCTTTCACCAGAAATAACTGGAGAAGTGACCTGAGAATATATATTTCTTGTTGGAATGAAATTGGCCGCTATACGCTTTAACCAGAAAAAAATTTAATAGTCCAGTGTGTATATATTTTTCTTTTTTTACTGAAATACGCCCCTATATGCTTTCAGCAGAAATAACTGCAACAGTGCAGTGTGCATATATTTTTTTATTTTTTTAATGAAATATGCCCCTATACGCTTTCACCAGAATTAACTGCAGAAATGCACTGAGAAGATATTTTTCTTTTTTTTTTACTGTAATACGCCCCTATATGCTTTGACCAGAAATTTCTGCAACAGTGCAGTGCTTATATATTTTCCTTGTTGTACTGTAATATGCCCCTATACACTTTCAACAGAAATAACTGCAGACATGAAATGCGAAGACATTTTTCTTGTCAGACTGAATAAGATACTAAGATATAAGCCACTAAAGGATTTCCAACATAACACTTGCAGCCCAAGAACACAAAGCTGGAATGACAGAGCTGTCTAATGATTATTTGGATCTCCAAATAATCGTTCCCTGCACTTGTAAATCACTTTCATATCAATGTCCCTAGTGGCTTCTCACCTCTCTCCCTGCACTAAGATGCTGTGAAATGATTCCTATCCTTTCCGTGCAATTCTAAATAGTTTTTCTGTCTTTTTTTTTTCCACAATCGTTTTTCCACTTGATGTCCCTAGCACCTTCACAAGTCTGTCTCTGCACTCTGAACGCTGGAAAATGCCAGAATCTAAAATGACTGCCGTATTTATAGGGCTGTGACTATTGTTGATCGAGCACAAAAGTGCTTGTGTGCTCGAGTAGAACACTTTGGGAGTCAATGGGAGAACCCGAGCATTAAACCAGGCACCCCCTGCTCTGAAGAGGGAAGGGTATCTAGTTCGTAGGAAAAGGTCAGAAATTGATGTAAACACTACTGAAATGGTTCGGGAACAGCATGGGGAGGATGTCTGGATGCATCTTGGACTCCCAGGTCACTGCTTGTCCGAGTAGCATGCCACTTTTACAGGTTGACAATAATACGCACCAAACCGAAGATAAAATCGATTTTACATGAAAGTGAAGCCAAAAATTACAAGGAAGAGGCACTCCGATACAACCTGTATATCACAGAAAGTAGTGCCTCATTTGCATTGTGGTAAAATTGTTCAGGTAGTGGGACTCCTACACTCAAAAAGCCTAAGCACTAAGCGAAAGGGCTGCCAAAAATTTCAAGGAACCGACACTCCAATACACCCTTTATTAAACATAAATGAGGGCATCATACACACCCTTCAAAAATTATGATTAATAGATGGCCTGCTGGTGACCCTCAAAAACATTAGGAGCAAGGGCCTGCTGCTGACCTTTTAAAACATTGGGAGTGAGGGCCTGCTGCTGAGCAGACTTTCTAAAACATTAGGAGTGAGGGCAGCCTAATAAGCATGTTGATATGATGGAGGAGGAGGAGGAGGAAGAAAAAATAAAGATTAAACCATATACCCTTTTGTTGTGGTGGAAGGAGTGCATGGGAATACAGTGTATTCAATACACCATAAAAAGTGCCTTTATGTTTAGCCGCTTTCCTCTGGTGGAGTAGAGAAGTCAGGGGCAATCCTTGCCTTGTTCAATTTGATAAGAGTCAACCTGTCAGCATTTTCAGTTGACAAGCGGATGCACTTATCAGTCATTATGCCCCCAGCAGCACTAAATACCCACTCTGACATAATGCTGGCAGCAGGACAGGCCAGCACCTCCAAGACATAAAGTCTGTGCTACGTGTCCAGCTTGGGCACCCAATAGTTGTAAGACACAGAGGGATCACTGAGGATGCTGACACGATCTGCTACGTACTCCTTCACCATCTTCCAAAACTTTTCCCTCCTTGTGACACTAGGCCGCACATCAGGGAGAGGGTGCTGGCAGGGTGACATGAAACTGACCCAGGCCTTGGAGAGTGTTGCCCTACCTCTGTTGGAACTGCTGTGTGTTCCCTTCGTCTCCTCTCCTTGGTTGCCAAACAAACTACGTACTCTGTTCCCAGCATTGTGAACGGGAAATTTTTTGAACAATTTTTCCACAAGGACCATCTGGTATTGCACCATTTTACTAGTCCCCCAACCACAGGAATAAGAGATAAGAAGTTATCTTTGTAGCAGGGGTCGAGAAGGGTTGGTGTTGGCCAAATCGGTGTTGGCCAAAATGCGTCAGCCATGTGTGTCAGAGTCCCAACAGACAAAACTATGCTGTCCTCTTTAGGAGGATGACTCTAAATCTCCTCATCCTCTTCCTCCTCTTTGGCCCATCCACGCTAAACCTGCTATGGGTACCACCCTCTGTAGCGGAGGCAACCGTCTCCTGTTCTTCCTCCTCCTCATCATCCAATTTGTGCTGAGAAGACGAACTTAGGGTGGTCTGGCTATCACCCTGTGTACTGTCTTACCCAATTTCCACCTCTTCCACATGCAAAGCATCCGCCTTCATTGTGAGCAGTGAGCGTTTTGGTAGACACAGAAGTGGAAAGGTTACGCTGATAATAGTGGCATCGCCGCTCACCATCTGTCTTGATTCCCCAAAGTTAAGTAAAACCTCACAGAGGTTAGACATTTATGCACACTCGTGGCTTGTGAAGAGCGGAAGCTGACTGGAAAGACGACGACCATATTGCAGCTGGTATTCCACTACTGCCCTCTGCTGCTCACAAAGCCTGGAACATGGAGTTCCAGCACATGCTCACGTCGCACAACAGTCGGTGAGCTGGCAATTGCAAGCGCTGCTGCAGCATTGCCAGACCGGTGGCAGCTGTAGGTGACTTTCAGAAATGGGCACACACGCGGCACACCTTCACCAATAGCTCAGGCAAATTGAGGTAGGTTTTGAGAAACCGCTCAACCACTAAGTTGAACACTTGGACTAGGTATGGTACTGTATGTGTATGAGCTTGCCGAGCTCCAAAGCCGCCAACAAGTTATGGCCATTATCAGACACAACCATGCCTAGTTATAGGTTCAGTGGTGAGAGCCACAGCTCAGTCTGGTCCCTTATACCCTGCCACAGCTCTGCGGTGGTGGGCTGTTTGTCACCTAAGCAAATTAGTTTCAGCACGACCTGTTGCCGCTTCCCCACTACAATGCTACAATGCTTCCAGCTATTAACTGATGGCTGACTGATGCTGCAAGATGAGAATTCAGAGATGGAAGTGGAGGAGGTGGTAGAGGAGGATAAGGGAGGGTTGCAGCCACTAGTATAGGTGGTGGCGGAAATCCTGATGGAAGTAGGGCCCACAATCCTTGGCGTTGGTAGCACCTGTGCCATCCCAGGGTAAGACTTGCTGCCGGCCTCCGCAACGTTCACCCAGTGTGCCGTCAAGGAAATGTTGTGTCCCTGGCCAAAAGCACTTGTCCATGTGTCAGTCGTTAAGTGGACCTTCCTAATAACTGCGTTGGTCAGGGCACAGGTGATGTTAAGGGACACATGCTGGTGTATGGCGGGGATGGCACACCAGGAAAAATAGTGGCACCAGGCTGCGGAAAGCCTCCTTGTAAACAAGCCTTAATGACAACATTTACAGGGCCAGTAATTTGGAAAGCTGCGCATTTAGTGCTATGGCCTGTGGGTGAGTGTCTGGATATTTGCGCTTTCGTTTAAAGGCCTGGGGTATGGACATCTGTACACTGGGTTGGGACACAGAAGTGGATATGCTCGCTTATGGTGCTTTCAAATGTCCAGGTGCAGGGAGGTAGGCATCCGGGCCTGCATCTTGGACAGGGGATTGGCCAGCACGTAACACAGGGAAAGAAAAGGCAGTGGTGTGACCCGCAGACACTGGTTGTGGACCCAGCCATTTGGCCCACCTATTAGGGTGCTTTGTGATGCCATGCGGCGGATCATGCTGGTGGTGGTGAGGTTGCTAGTGTTCACACCTCTGCTCATTTTGGTACTGCACAGGTTGCAAATGACAATTCTTTTATCGTACGCACTTTCCTCAAAAAAGCACCAGACTGTAGAACAACTACCCCTTGCTCCAGGGAACAGTCGTGGGCCCGTTTGGTGTGGCTCGTCTTCTTCCTTTTGCCACCCCACTGCCTCTTACAGCCTGTTGTGGTGCTGCAGATCTCTCCCCCTCTGTACTGCTGTCCTCGCTCTCCTTGCCAACTTCCCAGGTTGGGTCAGTGATTTCATCATCCACCAACTCCACTTCCTCAATTTGGTCATCCTCCTGACTTGTTGATCTTACAAGAACCCCACTTATTAGACACTTTAGCTCATCCTCATCATGAACCTTTTGAGACACTAATTGCGGTCGACTTATTGACAACTGTATCTCATCATCATCATCCACCTCGTGAAACACTAATTGCCGTTTGCCTTTTTTATCTTTTTCTGACTGTGGATGCTCAAGAGTTTGGTATCTAGTGCACAAGATCTACTAATGTCCCTCTTCAAGCTGGCTTGGCGAGAGGGCCAAATCAAGAAATGGCACTGAAAAGAGCTCCTCGGAATATCCGAGTGTGGGATCACTTGTTTGCCAAGACTCTCCAGGGTGAGAGGAAGGAGGATCAGGGTGAGAATTCTGTTGACCAGACTCTTGGCTACTGAGACTGGACTTTGTGGAAGACAGGGTGGTGCTTAACAGACTGGAATCATTATCTGCTGCAATCCAACCTGCCACTTGGTCGCACTGGTGTGACTTCGAGAGTGGTGTCCTGCGCCGCCCTGCAAACTGGGACATGAAGCTAGGTATCGTGGATGAGTGTTTCTTGTGCACTAGCAGCAGACACAGTTTCTGTCACGAGGGTGTCAAGAGCCACGTCTGACTCCGTTATACCCGGGGTCAGGAAGTCGCAGCGGGTGGCTGCGCGCTCTATGTCTAAAGATCACGTTGTTTCTTAGTGATTGTTTTCTGTGTTTGCCTTGCTATCCTTTTTGTCTCACTCAGGGATCCGTAGCTTCTCCTCCTCAGCTGTTTCTTGTCTGCCACTCCCAACCTCCTTATATTCTCCTCTCACACTTCTCTAGTTGCCAGTTATAGAGCTTCCTGCCTGGACTTCAATACTGACCCACTGGAGCTGTGAATCCTGGTTGTTGTTCCAGAGTGCTACCCTCCGGATCCCTGTTGGGCTTTTTGTTGTCTCCTGTTGTCGCCCACCTGGGATTATATGTTGAGTCTGTATTGTCTGTCCTCCCCTTGGTGTTTTCCTTTAGAGCTAGTGGTGCGGACTAGTGTTCCCACCGCCCTGTTCACTATCTAGGGCTCATCTTAGGGAAAGCCAGGGTTTTAGGCACGTGATCGGCATACGGGTGAGGAACCCGTCTAGGGACGTCAGGGCAGCCAGGTGCCAGCCGCAAGGTGAGTCAGGGGTCACCACCTTCCCTCTCACTTGGGCAGGGCCTTCCTCTTTCCCTCCCTCTGTGTCACGTATGTGATAGTCACGCCGATCGTGATAGTTTCACTGCGCCCAGGGCCTTGGTCTCTGCATGCACCATCAGCAGCACGGCCACTTCCACGTCCCTTATTGCTGGCCTTGAGCATATTAAATGGTATATATGCTTGCAAGTATGTCACACATACAGTAGCGCAGGTTTTGTAAGTGTATGCGCAAATAAATTAAACTGAATGCCACAGATATTTAGGATGCGCAAATGTTATACAGGAGATATAGCACAGGTAATGACATTACCTGCACTACATCTCCTGTATAACATAGTAACATTGTATCAAAGGCCGAAAAATTTCTCCATCTAGTGCGGCCTGATATCCTGAAAGTTGATCCAGAGGAAGGCAACACAAAAAAACTGTGAAGTAAAAGCCAATTTTCCCCACTTAAGGGGGAAAAAATTCCTTCCCGACTCAAATCAGGCAATCAGACTAACTCCCTGGATCAATGACCCCTCTCTAGTAGCTCTAGCCTGTAATATTATTACGCTCCAGAAATACATTCAGGCCCCTCTTGAACTCTTTTAGTGAACTCACCATCACCACCTCCTCAGGCAGAGAGTTTCATAGTCCATAGTTCCATAGTCTCACTGCTCTTAGCATAAATAATCCTTTTCTATGTTTGTGTACAAACCTTCTTTCCTCCAGACGCAGAGGATGTCCCCTCATCACAGTCACAGTCATGGGGATAAATAGATGATGGGATAGATCTCTGTATTGTCCCCGATATATTTATACACTACGTGCAGAATTATTAGGCAAATGAGTATTTTGACCACATCATCCTCTTTATGCATGTTGTCTTACTCCAAGCTGTATAGGCTCGAAAGCCTACTACCAATTAAGCATATTAGGTGATGTGCATCTCTGTAATGAGAAGGGGTGTGGTCTAATGACATCAACACCCTATATCAGGTGTGCATAATTATTAGGCAACTTCCTTTCCTTTGGCAAAATGGGTCAAAAGAAGGACTTGACAGGCTCAGAAAAGTCAAAAATAGTGAGATATCTTGCAGAGGGATGCAGCACTCTTAAAATTGCAAAGCTTCTGAAGCGTGATCATCGAACAATCAAGCGTTTCATTCAAAATAGTCAACAGGGTCGCAAGAAGCGTGTGGAAAAACCAAGGCGCAAAATAACTGCCCATGAACTGAGAAAAGTCAAGCGTGCAGCTGCCAAGATGCCACTTGCCACCAGTTTGGCCATATTTCAGAGCTGCAACATCACTGGAGTGCCCAAAAGCACAAGGTGTGCAATACTCAGAGACATGGCCAAGGTAAGAAAGGCTGAAAGACGACCACCACTGAACAAGACACACAAGCTGAAACGTCAAGACTGGGCCAAGAAATATCTCAAGACTGATTTTTCTAAGGTTTTATGGACTGATGAAATGAGAGTGAGTCTTGATGGGCCAGATGGCTGGATTGGTAAAGGGCAGAGAGCTCCAGTCCGACTCAGACGCCAGCAAGGTGGAGGTGGAGTACTGGTTTGGGCTGGTATCATCAAAGATGAGCTTGGGGGGCCTTTTTGGGTTGAGGATGGAGTCAAGCTCAACTCCCAGTCCTACTGCCAGTTTCTGGAAGACACCTTCTTCAAGCAGTGGTACAGGAAGAAGTCTGCAAGGTAAGAAAAACATGATTTTCATGCAGGACAATGCTCCATCACACGCGTCCAAGTACTCCACAACGTGGCTGGCAAGAAAGGGTATAAAAGAAGAAAATCTAATGACATGGCCTCCTTGTTCACCTGATCTGAACCCCATTGAGAACCTGTGGTCCTTCATCAAATGTGAGATTTACAAGGAGGGAAAACAGTACACCTCTCTGAACAGTGTCTGGGAGGCTGTGGTTGCTGCTGCATGCAATGTTGATGGTGAACAGATCAAAACACTGACAGAATCCATGGATGGCAGGCTTTTGAGTGTCCTTGCAAAGAAAGGTGGCTATATTGGTCACTGATTTGTTTTTGTTTTGTTTTTGAATGTCAGAAATGTATATTTGTGAATGTTGAGATGTTATATTGGTTTCACTGGTAAAAATAAATAATTGAAACGGGTATATATTTGTTTTTTGTTAAGTTGCCTAATAATTATGTACAGTAATAGTCACCAGCACACACAGATATCCCCCTAAAATAGCTAAAACTAAAAACAAACTAAAAACTACTTCCAAAAATATTTAGCTTTGATATTAATGAGTTTTTTGGGTTCATTGAGAACATGGTTGTTGTTCAATAATAAAATTAATCCTCAAAAATACAACTTGCCTAATAATTCTGCACTCCCTGTACATAATAATTAGATCTCCCCTCAGTCGTCTTTTCTCTAAAGTGAATAACCCTAATGTTGATAATCTTTCAGGGTACTGTAGTTGCCCCATTGCAGTTATTACTTTAGTTGCCCTCCTCGGAACACTCTCCAGCTCTGCTATGTCTGCCTTGTTTACAGGAGCCCAGAACTGTACACGGTACTCCATGTAGGTCTGACTAGTGATTTGTAAAGTGGTAGGAGTATATTCTCATCACGGTCATCTATGCTCCTTTTGATGCAACCCATCATGTTATTGACCTTGGCAGCAGCTGCCTGACTGTTTTTTACAGCTTAGTTTGCTGTTTATTAAAATTCCTAGGTCCTTTACCATGTCAGTGTTACCCAGTGTTTTACCATTTAGTATGTACGGGTGATTTGCATTATTCCTTCCCATGTGCATAACCTTACATTTGTCATTGATAAACCTCATCTGCCACTTCTGCCACTTCTCTGCCCTGTGTATTGTCCTCTTCAGTGTTAATTACTTTACACAGTTTAGGGTCATCTGCAAAAATGTATATTTTACTGTGCAAGCCTTCTACAAGATTATTAATAAATATTTTGAAGAGAATAGAGCCCCCAATACTGACCCCTGAGGTTCTCCACTAGTGACTTGACCCGATCAGAGCGTGTACCATTAATAACTACTACGGCATACATATTAGGACATCGTCAGACATCATCCACAACTCCATCCTCCGTCAGGCAAAACTCCATCAGCCCTCAGACATCAGACAAAACTCCGTCCTCCGTCAGGCAAAACTCCATCAGACATCAGACAAAACTCCGTCTTCCGTCAGACAAAACTCCATCAGACCTCAGACATCAGACAAAACTCCGTCCTCCGTCACCCAAAACTCCATCAGACCTCAGACATCAGACAAAACTCCGTCCTCCCTCACCCAAAACTCCATCAGACCTCAGACATCAGACAAAACTCCGTCCTCCATCAGGCAAAACTCCATCAGACCTCAGACATCAGACAAAACTCCGTCCTCCGTCAGGCAAAACTCCATCAGACCTCAGACATCAGACAAAACTCCGTCCTCCGTCACCCAAAACTCCATCAGACCTCAGACATCAGACAAAACTCCGTCCTCCGTCAGGCAAAACTCCATCAGACCTCAGACATCAGACAAAACTCCGTCCTCCGTCACCCAAAACTCCATCAGACCTCAGACATCAGACAAAACTCCGTCCTCCGTCAGGCAAAACTCCATCAGACCTCAGACATCAGACATCAGACAAAACTCCGTCCTCCGTCAGGCAAAACTCCATCAGACCTCAGACATCAGTTAAAACTTCGTCCTCCGTCAGGCAAAACTCCATCAGACCTCAGACATCAGACAAAACTCCGTCCTCCATCAGGCATCAGCCAAAACTCCGTCCTCCCTAACTCAAAATACGCCCTACTACACACACTATTCACCTGACGGAGCTGCTAGCTGCTGGAGAGGCAAAGGACCTGTGATGACGTCATGACCATGTGACGAGTCACGTGTGTGGGAGGGGTCAGACGTACACAGCAGCTGGTAGAGTGTACAGAACAGTAGCCATCAAATAGAGCTCTGTACTAGAGATGTGTGTGTAACCTGCATGTAGCAGAGCTGTGTACTGTGTTACAGAGATGTATGTGTAACCTGCAGGTAGCAGATCTGTATGTGTAACCTGCAGGTAGCAGAGCTGTGTACTGTGTAGCAGATCTGTATGTGTAACCTGCAGGTAGCAGAGCTGTGTACTGTGTAGTAGATCTGTATGTGTAACCTGCATGTAGCAGAGCTGTGTACTGTGTTACAGAGATGTATGTGTAACCTGCAGGTAGCAGAGCTGTGTACTGTGTTACAGAGATGTATGTGTAACCTGCATGTAGCAGAGTGGTGTACTGTGTTATAGAGATGTATGTGTAACCTGCAGGTAGCAGATCTGTATGTATAACCTGCAGGTAGCAGAGCTGTGTACTGTGTAGCAGATCTGTATGTGTAACCTGCAGGTAGCAGAGCTGTGTACTGTGTAGTAGATCTGTATGTGTAACCTGCATGTAGCAGAGCTGTGTACTGTGTTACAGAGATGTATGTGTAACCTGCAGGTAGCAGAGCTGTGTACTGTGTAGCAGATCTGTATGTGTAACCTGCAGGTAGCAGAGCTGTGTACTGTGTAGCAGATCTGTATGTGTAACCTGCATGTAGCAGAGCTGTGTACTGTGTAGCAGAGCTGTATGTGTAACCTGCATGTAGCAGAGCTGTGTACTGTGTAGCAGTGCTGTATGTGTAACCTGCATGTAGCAGTGCTGTGTACTGTGTAGCAGTGCTGTATGTGTAACCTGCATGTAGCAGTGCTGTGTACTGTGTAGCAGAGCTGTATGTGTAACCTGCATGTAGCAGAGCTGTGTACTGTGTTACAGAGATGTATGTGTAACCTGCAGGTAGCAGAGCTGTGTACTGTGTAGCAGATCTGTATGTGTAACCTGCATGTAGCAGAGCTGTGTACTGTGAAGCAGAGCTGTATGTGTAACCTGCATGTAGCAGAGCTGTGTACTGTGTAGCAGTGCTGTATGTGTAATCTGCATGTAGCAGAGCTGTGTACTGTGTAGCAGAGCTGTATGTGTAACCTGCATGTAGCAGAGCTGTGTACTGTGTAGCAGAGCTGTATGTGTAACCTGCATGTAGCAGTGCTGTGTACTGTGTAGCAGAGCTGTATTTGTAACCTGAATGTAGCAGAGCTGTGTACTGTGTAGCAGAGCTGTATGTGTAATCTGCATGTATCAGAGCTGTGTCCTGTGTAGCGGAGCTGTATGTGTAACCTGCATGTAGCAGGCTGTGTACTGTGTTACAGGGATGTATGTGCAACCTGCATGTAGCAGTGCTGTGTACTGTGTTACAGAGATGTGTGTGTAACCGCATGTAGCAGAGCTTTTTACTGTGTAACAGAGATGTGTGTGTAACCTGGGAACTATAAAAAAGTGTAAAATAAAACAAAAAAATTCAGATCACCCCCCTTTTCCCAAAATGAAAATAAAAAAAAATAAAAAAATACACATCATGGGTGTCGCAATGTGTAAAAACACCCATTGTATAAAAATATATTCCCCATACGGCAAACGGCAAAACAGAAGAAAAAAAAGAGTCCAAATGTCCGATTCGCCGTTTTTGGTCGCTTCATTTGCTACAAAAATGTAAATAAAAAGCGATCAAAAAGTCTTAAACACCCCAGAATGGTATCAGTGAAAAGTTCAGATTGCCCCGCAAAAAATGAGCCCCCACCCAGCGCCGTACACATAATTACAAAAAAGTTATAGAGCTCAAAATATGACGACAAAAAAAAAAAAATCTGATTCTGTAAATCTCCTGTCACTCCGAGTTACTCAGAATTGGTAACCCTAATTAATAAATACATGCAACATGAATGCATATATGCCGCTTCACACAGATCACAAGTGTTAGGCCTCTTGCACATGAACGTTGTTGGTCCATTCCGTGCATTGGGGACAGCAATTTGCAGTCCCCAATGCACGGGCAACGTGCGTGCAGCAGCCGGGACAGATCCAGACCCATTCAACTTGAATAGGTCCGTGAATATGTTCTACTTTTTTGCTGTGCGGAGGCACGGCCAGAAACACCACGGAAGCACTCTGTAGTGCTTCTGTGGGGATCCGATCCGTGTTTCTGTTCCGTTCAAGTGAATGGGTCGACATCACGGATGCGGGATGCACACGGCTGGTGCCCTGTGTATTGCGGAACCGCCGTATGTGGTCCACAATACAACTACAGGCACACAGCGACCATGTGCAAGAGGCCTTACAAAGATGGGATTTAAGGTGCACATCCTCTTGTGCTTCCCATATTCCACAGATTTATATCACACAGCTACTTACAGTTGTGCTGATAAGTTTACATACACTTGCAGAATTTATGATTTCTTAAAGGGGTATTCTCATCTTCCCTTTTTCATACTTACCTTCCTTGAGCGTGACGTTCACTTCCTGTATTCTTCTCCCGGCCGGGCCGCGCTTGCGCAGAAGACTGAAGATTCTCTCCCGGCCGGGCCGCGCAATGTCCTGAACGCGCACAGCGCCGCGCATGTGCCATGGTGACTTATTCCTGGCCTGTATAGTACAGAGTCGGCGTGCGCATTCGCGGCTCTGTACTATACTGGCCAGGAAGAAGTCATCATGGCGCATGCGCAGCGGCATGCGCGTTCAGGACATTGCGCGGCCCAGCCGGGAGAGAATTTTCCGTCTTCTGCGCAAGCGTGGCCCGGCTGGATTCGACAGGAGAGGTGGCCGTAACCAGGGGAGACCAAAGACAACGATCAGGTAAGAGGGGACTTATTTTCTAAAAAAGGATGGGAATTGGGTAATAAAATGTATTTAGAAAAATTATCACTGTCAAATCATTAACAGATTTAACAGTGATCATTAAGATGAGAATACCCCTTTAACCATTGTGCAGAGAATATGATTGATACCACAGACACTTCTCTCTCGCTCGTGGTTAGTGGTCGGCTGAAGCCATTTATGTCAAACAACGGTGTTTACTCTTTATAAATCATAATCACAACACAAACTCCCCAAATGACCCTGATCAGAAGTTTACACACCCCAGTTATTAATACCATGTATTGCCCCCTTTAACATCAATGACAGCTTGAAGTCTTTTGTGGTAGTTATGGATGAGGCTCTTTATTTTCTCAGATGGTAAAACTGCCCATTCTTCCTGTTGAAAAAAAAAAGCAATTCCACCACAGTTTTACGTGATTTCTATTTACGACATTCGATGTGCGATAAAACTGACTGGTTACTTTTATTCTACAGGTCAGATCGAATCCGGCAATACCTTATATGTATAGTTTTTCTTGCGTTTTAATAGTGTTAAAAAAATAAAAATATCCGATTTTTTTTGTCGCCATATTTTGAGCCCCATAACTTTTTTGTAATTATGTGTACAGAGCTGGATGGGGGCTCATTTTTTGCGGGGCAATCTAAACTTTTTACTGATACCATTCTGGGGTGTTTAAGACTTTTTGATCACTTTTTATTTACATTTTTGTAGCAAATGAAGTGACCAAAAACGGCGAATCGGACATTTGGACTGTTTGCCGTATGGGGAATATATTTTTATACAATGGGCGTTTTTACACATTGCGAAACCCATGATGTGTCTTTTATTTTAATTTTGGGAAAAGGGGGGTGATCTGAATATTTATGTTTTTTTTTTACACTTTTTTATAGTTCCCAGGTTACACACACATCTCTGTAACACAGTACACAGCTCTGCTACATGCGGTTAGACAAACTGCTCTATATACACAGTACACAGCTCTGCTACCTGCAGGTTGCACATACATCCCTGTAACACAGTACACAGCTCTGCTACATGCAGGTTACACATACAGCTCTGCTACACAGTACACAGCACTTCTACATGCAGGTTACACACACATCTCTGTAACACAGTACACAGCTCTGCTACATGCTGTTACACACACTGCTCTATATACACAGTACACAGCTCTGCTACATGCAGGTTACACATACAGCTCTGTAACACAGTACGCAGCCTGCTACATGCAGGTTACACATACAGCTCTTTAACACAGTACACAGCTCTGCTACGTGCAGGTTACACATACATCTCTGTAACACAGTACACAGCTCTGCTACATGCAGGTTACACATACAGCTCTGCTACACAGTACACAGCACTTCTACATGCAGGTTACACACACATCTCTGTAACACAGTACACAGCTCTGCTACATGCTGTTACACACACTGCTCTATATACACAGTACACAGCTCTGCTACATGCAGGCTACACACACATCTCTGTAACACAGTACACATCTCTGCTACACAGTACACAACACTGCTACCTGCAGGTTGCACATACATCCCTGTAACACAGTACACAGCTCTGCTACATGCAGGTTACACATACAGATCTGCTACACAGTACACAGCTCTGCTACCTGCAGGTTGCAGATACATCTCTGTAACACAGTACACAGCTCTGCTACATGCAGGTTACACATACAGCTCTGATACACAGTACACAGCACTGCTACATGCAGGTTACACATACAGCTCTGCTACACAGTTCACAGCTCTGCTACATGCAGGTTACACATACAGCTCTGCTACACAGTACACAGCTCTGCTACATGCAGGTTACACATACAGATCTGCTACACAGTACACAGCTCTGCTACCTGCAGGTTACACGTACATCTCTGTAACACAGTACACAGCTCTGCTACATGCAGGTTACACATACATCTCTGTAACACAGTACACAGCTCTGCTACATGCAGGTTACACATACATCTCTGTAACACAGTACACAGATCTGCTACCTGCAGGTTACACATACATCTCTGTAACACAGTACACAGCTCTGCTACATTCAGGTTACACATACATCTCTGTAACACAGTACACAGCTCTGCTACATGCAGGTTACACATACATCTCTATAACACAGTACACAGCTCTGCTACATTCAGGTTACACATACATCTCTGTAACACAGTACACAGCTCTGCTACATGCAGGTTACACATACATCTCTATAACACAGTACACAGCTCTGCTACATGCAGGTTACACACACATCTCTGTAACACAGTACACAGCTCTGCTACATGCAGGTTACACACACATCTCTAGTACAGAGCTCTATTTGATGGCTACTGTTCTGTACACTCTACCAGCTGCTGTGCACATCTGACCCCTCCCACACACGTGACTCGTCACATGGTCATGATGTCATCACAGGTCCTTTGCCTCTCCAGCAGCTAGCAGCTCCGTCAGGTGAAGAGTGTGTGTAGTAGGGCGTATTTTGAGTTAGGGAGGACGGAGTTTTGTCTGATGTCTGAGGGAGGACAGAGTTTTAGCTGAAGTCTGAGGTCTGATGGAGTTTTGCCTGACGGAGGACGGAGTTTTGTCTGATGTCTGATGTCTGATGGAGTTTTGCCTGATGGAGGACAGAGTTTTGTCTGATGTCTGAGGTCTGATGGAGTTTTGCCTGATGGAGGACGGAGTTTTGTCTGATGTCTGAGGTCTGATGGAGTTTTGGGTGACGGAGGACGGAGTTTTGTCTGATGTTTGAGGTCTGATGGAGTTTTGCCTGACGGAGGACGGAGTTTTGTCTGATGTCTGAGGTCTGATGGAGTTTTGTCTGACGGAGGACGGAGTTTTGTCTGATGTCTGAGGTCTGATGGAGTTTTGCCTGATGGAGGACGGAGTTTTGTCTGATGTCTGAGGTCTGATGGAGTTTTGGGTGACGGAGGACGGAGTTTTGTCTGATGTCTGAGGTCTGATGGAGTTTTGTCTGACGGAGGACGGAGTTTTGTCTGATGTCTGAGGGCTGATGGAGTTTTGTCTGACGGAGGACGGAGTTTTGTCTGATGTCTGAGGTCTGATGGAGTTTTGGGTGACGGAGGACGGAGTTTTGTCTGATGTCTGAGGTCTGATGGAGTTTTGTCTGACGGAGGACGGAGTTTTGTCTGATGTCTGATGGAGTTTTGCCTGACGGAGGACGGAGTTTTGTCTGATGTCTGAGGGCTGATGGAGTTTTGCCTGACGGAGGATGGAGTTGTGGATGATGTCTGACGATGTCCTAATATGTATGCCGTAAACTACCCTGTTTTCTATCATTGAGCCAGTTACTTACCCACATACAGAAATGTTCTCATTTTATATACTAACCTTTTATGTGGTACAGTGTCAAATGTTTTCGAGAAGTCCAGATATACGTCATCCATTGAATCACCACTGTTAAGTCTAGAACTTACCTCCTCATAGGAACTGATTAAATTAGTTTGACATGACCGATCCCTCATAAAGCCATGCTGATATGTTATTTGCTTATTTTCATTGAGATCCTCCAAGATAGCGTCTCTTAGAAAACCTTCAGTTTACCCACAACAGATGTTAAACTTACCGGCCTATAGTTTCTGGGCTCTGTTTTTGCACCCTTTTTGAATATTGGCACCACATTTGCTATGCACCAATCCTGTGAAAAACTCCCTGTCAGTATATATTCTGTAACTATCAGAAATAAGGGTCTGGCTATGACATTATATAATTGCTCTGAAGAGGGCCGATACCTTCAGATTTATACTTTTTACAATTTATATAATTGAAGAACATTTTAGGGTTATTTTTACTCTCTTTGGCAATTAATCTCTCAGTCTCTAGTTTGGCGGATTTTATTTGTTTTTACATATTCTATTTTTCCATTTATCCACATTGGTTTCTTCTTGTGCCTTAACCCTTCTTTCCTATAAGGTATGAACCTCTCACAATTAGATTTTAGGATGCTTTTAAAAATATCTCATTGTGGTGGTATTTATATTTTTGAGGACTTTGTCCCAGTTAGTTACACCTGCGGCCTCTTTTAGTTGTAAAAAAGCTCTTTGGCAATAAGCTTAGCAGAGGTGTTTTGCCAAGGCACTGCCTCAGGATAACGTGTGGCGTAATCTAACACTACAAGTATATGTTGATGTCCCTGTGCAGACTTTACAACAGGACCTACCAAATCCATGGCCACCCTTTCAAATGGTACTTCTATAATGGGCAAGGGTACCAGAGGACTTCTAAAATGTGACACAGGAGAGGTTAGTTGACACTCTGGGCAGGATTCACAAAACCTCTGTACCTCAGAAAAAATCCCTGGCCAAAAGAAATGCTGGAGGATGTGTTCTCTGGTCTTTTCAGACTCAAGATGACCTCCCAGCACATGCTTGTGTGCTAGATCCAATACTAGTCTGCGATACGGTTTGGGCACCACCAGTTGCTCAACAATTACCCCACGTATTTTATCTACTCGGTATAATAGATCCTGGTTAACAGCCATATGGGGAAACTCACCATCAGCACCTGGATACCGTGGTACACCATTCAACACCTTCACATTTTCCCTTGATCGTGTCAAAGTGGGGTCTCTGAGCTGAGCAGTCCCAAAATTGTCACAAGACACCTCTAAATTAGGCATATCAGGAACCTCCCCCACATCTTCAGTATCACCAGAACGGCTAGAGGAAAATTATCAACTTTGTCAGTGGTCACCCCTACTGTGGGAACCTCAGAATCTGGGTCATATGATTCAGGGGTAACCTCAATTCACACATTATCAGTCAGATTTTCTCCATAGGTTACATTTCTGCTCTGCCACAAGTCCCAAAATAGGGAATAGTCTCTTCCCAGTATCACACTATGCATTAGTGATTTAACCAATCCCACTTCATGACATGATACACCACAGGGAGTTTCTATTGTGACCCAAGCAGTTGGGTACTCTCTGGTTTCTCCATGTATGCATAGTACCCTAACAGTATGTCCACTGTATGTCCCAGGGTTTACCAGAGAGCCATGTACCAAGGTCACCAAGCTCCCAGAGTCCAACAGCGCCTCAGCTGTACAACCTCCTATGGACACAGTACACATTTGAGATTCTAACTTAGACACAGTTTCTGCAGAATACATGGGCTGTGCAAACTGAGAAATACGTCTGGACATATTGCAATCCATTGGCTCAGTTGTGAGGGGGCAATTAGCAACCATATGTCCAAATTCATGACACCGCCAGCACTGTACACGGCACTGTTCCCCATTTTGGGACCCTGGCCTGGACCTCCAGGTCCCAGCGGAATGTGGACCAGCTGGCTCCCCCTTTGAGCCATCTTCCCTTAAAGCATTTCTCATATCTCTAGCAATTGGTACAGTCTTACCAGTAGACTTCGGGGACCTGCTGTCCCTGGGGCTGGCATACCTGGACGATGCTTGGAGTAGGTCCTCTGTTGCACTGTACTGCTCCACGAGACTCACCAATTGGTCAGCAGTTGTAGGTCCTCCTTGTCCACTCCAGCGCTGGATCTTGGGGGGTACTGACCTGATGAACTTATCCAGGACAACTTTCTCTACAATTTGACCTAGGGTACTTTCCTCAGGCTGCAGACATTTCCTCACAAGATGGATCCGATCGTGCATCTGTGAACGGGGTGGCAAGCTCTCAGAGAAAGTCCAGTTGTGCACACGGCCTGGACGCACATGCACCTTTACTCCAAGTCGAGCAAGTATCTCACCCTTAAGTTTTGCATAATTTCTCGGATCTGGCTCACCCGAATCGTAGTAGGCCTTCTGCGGTTCCCCAGTTAAGAAAGGCGCCACCACATCCACCCACTGGTCGACTGGTAACTTTTCACGCTCTGCTACTCTTTCAGAGACCATGAGATAGGTTTCCACGTCATCTGTGGGCGTCATCTTTTGGAGTGAACTGTGTACTGCAACCCGTGCTGTTGGTAACGCTCCCCGGCTTCCTGACACAGCAGCATTTTCACCGGTAAGTCGCAAAGCCGCCAATGCCTCACTCAGCACCGCCATTTTCTCCATTAATTGGCGATTCATCCCATCCTGCCTGCCCTGTGCCTGGTGCTGTTGTTTGTCAGCCTGTGCAAAGTTTTGCTGCTGCTGCAAAATCAGCTGTTGCTGTTGAAGAATGGCTTGTCCAAACTGTTTGCCAAAGTCCTCCATTACACCAGCCGTGAAGTGAACTGGCAGGTCTGTGCAACAAACTTTTTAGGCATTTGTCTCTTTAAGACTGCCTTTTTTGGATCCAACTGCCCGCATCCTCCACCATATGTGGGGGTCAGCTCAATAGTAGTAGGCACAGCAGTCAGAGACAGTGACACAATGGCACAGTTCACACAGGGATTTGCCTGTTTTCTTTATTCTCATCCACAAACAAAATATAAGGCCTTTACATTCAGGCAAAGATACTAAATAAATTCCTGCTCGGCTGAGCACTAACTAAACATAAAAGCACCCTTTCTATACGGGCGGCCTACTACCGGCCACACGACACAATTCTAAATAAACTCGCAGTGTCCTTTTTGTTGCTTTAGCAGACTTCTGTAGCAATGGTGAAAGCCAGTCAGTTCAACCAGTCCCCACCCAGACATGCTCATAGTGCAAAGTTTTATAGCCCAGAAATGAGCTGAGTTCCATCACCTGGCTGAGAGCTCAATATGAAACCCGTTCTGGACAGGAAGGGAATGAGGAGCCCCGCTACCAACCTGCATCCTCATTCCAATAAAATCCAGGCCCGACAACACAATTTACCAAAGTCCTCAGCAAACTATGCTTTGCTAAGGCAGACCATCTTTTCCTGGATTTCTGATATCTCCCCCAGGTTTCCTAGTTGAGATATCCACCTCCTGTAGCATAGTACATGGTATATGAAAGAAACCTAGGGGAAATATAACGATTCTCTACTACTTTTCCAGTCACTCACAAAGTATAATATCCCAGTAGACTTTATATGTGTACATATAGATATTTGCAGTCTGCAATTGCATTACCAGTTAGATTATATATGCTGTTTATGCATGAGTCTCTATATGTACATGTAATGACCGGTGTCACGCACAGGGAGGAAAACAGGGAAAGCCCTGCCTAAGGGAGAGGGAAAGGTGGTGACCCCTAACTCACCTTGCGGCTGGCACCTGACTGCCCTGACGTCCCTAGACGGGTTCCTCACCCGTGCGGCGATCACGTGCCTAAACCCTGGCTTTCCCTGAAATGAGCCCTAGATAGTGAACGGGCCGGTGGGATCGCTAGTCCTCACCACTGCACTAAGAGGGAAACACCAGGGAGAGGACAGACAAACACAGACAAACACAAACACCCAGGTGGACGACAACAACTGTCCACAAAGGTCCAACAGGGATCCGGAGGGTAGCGTTCTGAATCAACAGTCAGAGAACGCAGCAACACAGCTCCAGTGGGTCAGGATAGATGTCCAGGCAGGAAGCTCTATCTCTGGCAACCAGAGAAGTGTGAGAGAGGAATATAAGGAGGTTTGGGAGTGCTGGACAAGGAACAGCTGAGGAGAAGGAGCTACGGATCCCTGAGTGAGCCAAAAGGGTTTGCAAAGCAAACCCAGAAAGCTACCATAAGGAAAACAGCCCTATCTTAAATAGAGCGTGCAGCCAACCGCTGCGACTTCCTGACCCCGGGTATAACGGAGTCAGGCGTGGTTCTCGATACCCTCGTGACAGTACCCCCCTCTCTACGAGGGGCCTCCGGACACTCAGGACCAGGTCTCTCAGGATGAGAGGCATGAAAAACCCGAACTAACCTGTCGGCGTTTACCTCAGACGCAGGAACCCACATTCTTTCCTCCGGACCGTAACCTCTCCAATGCACCAGATATTGAAGAGAGCGGCGGACCCGACGAGAATTAACAATTTTGGATATCTGAAATTCTAGATTACCATCCACGACAACAGGAGAGGGTGGCAGCGGTGATGGTTCTAGAGGTGGAACATATTTTTTGAGTAACGACTTATGAAAAACATTATGAATTTTAAAAGTCTGAGGTAACTCCAGGCGAAAAGCCACGGGGTTGATGATGGCTACAATTTTGTAAGGGCCAATAAACCTAGGACCCAGTTTCCAAGAGGAAACCTTCAATTTAATATTCCTAGTAGACAACCACACATAGTCATTCACTCCTAGGTCCGGACCTGGCGACCGTCTCTTATCAGCCATGCATTTGTATTTACCTCCCATATTTTTCAAGTTAGCTTGCACCTTCTGCCATACCGATGAAAGAGATGACGAAAAACGTTCCTCTTCGGGAACCCCAGAAGACCCCCCCTCTTTGAAAGTACAGAATTGGGGATGAAAACCATATGCACCAAGAAATGGTGACTTGCCAGTGGATTCCTGACGACGATTATTTATGGCAAACTCAGCTAACGGTAAATATGATGACCACAACTCTTGGTTTTCAGACACAAAACATCTTAGATATGTCTCAAGGTTTTGGTTGGTACGCTCAGTCTGTCCATTCGACTGAGGATGGAAAGCTGAGGAAAAGGACAAGTGTACCCCCAAACGGGAACAAAAAGCTTTCCAAAATTTAGAAATAAACTGGGTACCCCGATCCGAAACAACATCGGAGGGGACCCCGTGAAGCTTCACGATTTCACTGACGAATACCTGAGCAAGAGTCTTAGCATTAGGTAGTGCGGGTAACGCAATGAAGTGTACCATTTTGCTAAACCTGTCCACTACTACCAAAATCACTGTTTTACCCGCAGACAAAGGTAAGTCAGTGATAAAATCCATTGACAGATGTGTCCACGGTCTATTGGGAATGACGAGTGGTAATAGAGACCCTGCAGGACGTGTATGTGAAACTTTTGCGCGCGCACAGGTAGAACAAGAAGACACAAAATCCAATACATCCTGACGCAACCTTGGCCACCAAAAACGACGAGACAATAGCTCCAAGGTTGCTTTACTACCCGGGTGCCCAGCAAGTGCCGAATTATGATGTTCCTTTAATAATTCGAAACGTAGGTTCAACGGTACAAACAATTTCTCTGAGGGGCAAGAGACCGGGGCGTCCCCCTGGGCCTCTAACACCTTCCCCTCCAAAACAGAGTGTACCGCAGAGACAACCACTCCTCTTTGTAGAATGGGCACCGGATCACTCACATCACCCCCTCCAGGGAAACAACGAGATAGTGCATCAGCCTTGGTGTTCTTTGCCCCAGGACGATAGGTAATAACAAAGTTAAACCTGGTAAAAAATAGCGACCACCTAGCCTGTCTAGGGGTGAGACGCTTAGCTGATTCGAGGTACAGGAGATTTTTGTGGTCCGTAATCACAGTGACGGGGTGGACTGCCCCCTCTAAGAAGTGGCTCCACTCCTCAAACGCAAGTTTAATAGCTAATAGTTCCCTATTGCCAATATCGTAGTTCTTTTCTGCTGCAGATAGTTTTTTCGAAAAGAAAGCACAAGGACGCTATTTGCCCTGAGACAGCACCGCCCCCACTCCCACCTCTGACGCATCGACTTCAACAATAAAAGGCTGAGAGACATCAGGTTGGACTAGTACAGGTGCTGAGGTAAACCTCTCTTTTAGAGAGGAAAAAGCAACTTTAGCGGCGTCAGACCATTTAGAAAAATCAGTCCCCTTCCTAGTCATGTCAGTAAGCGGTTTTACAATAAGTGAATAATTTTTAATGAATTTCCTATAGAAATTCGCGAAGCCCAAGAACCGTTGTAGTGCTTTGAGGTTCTCAGGAAGATCCCAATCTAAAATTGCCTGGACCTTCCTAGGATCCATACAGAAACCTGAAGCAGATAAAAAATAACCCAGGA
This sequence comes from Bufo gargarizans, assembly GCF_014858855.1. Classification (NCBI taxonomy): domain Eukaryota; kingdom Metazoa; phylum Chordata; class Amphibia; order Anura; family Bufonidae; genus Bufo; species Bufo gargarizans. Next base: position 492,506,081 of record NC_058084.1, on the reverse strand, counting down.
ATTGTATTTCCTGAACGGCGAAAACACATTTTTCAATCTTAGCATATAATTCATTCGTCCGTAGGACCTGCAGTACTTGTCTGACATGCTCCTCATGTGTTCTCAGATCAGACGAATAAATTTAAATATCATCTAGGTATATTACCACAAACCTGCCGATTAGATGACTAAAAATGTAATTAACGAAATGTTGAAAGACGGCAGGAGCATTGGTCAGACCGAAAGGCATAACTAGATTTTCATAATGCCCCTCAGGGGTGTTAAACGCTGTCTTCCACTCATCCCCCTCCTTAATACGAATCAGATTGTAGGCCCCCCTAAGATCAAGTTTGGAGTACCACCTAGCACCCGCAATCTGATTAAACAGGTCAGGAATGAGAGGAAGAGGGTATGGGTCTCGGATGGTTATCCGATTTAATTCGCGAAAATCTAAGCAAGGACGCAGGCCCCCATCTTTCTTTTTAACGAAGAAAAACCCTGCAGCCACGGGTGAAGAAGAGGGCCTGATGTGTCCCTTAGCCAAGCTCTCGGAGATATAATCTTTCATGGCTTGTCTCTCTGGACCCGAAAGATTATATAACCTGGTCTTGGGTAATTTTGCGCCGGGAATAAGGTTAACCGGGCAATCATAAGGACGATGAGGTGGTAACGTCTGACAACCCTTTTCAGAAAAAACATCCTCAAAATCCGAAATAAATGTAGGTAGGGTAGTTATGGAGGCGACTAAGCAATTGCTATTTAAGCAATTTTCTCTGCACTGCTCACTCCACTCCAATATCTCCCTGGCCTGCCAATCCACTACTGGATTGTGCGCTACCAACCAGGGAAGACCCAGCACCACCGGAGTGGGAAGCCCCTCCAGAACATAACCTGAAAGCATCTCGTTATGGTGGTCCCCTACCCGAAGGTGTATATTATGAACAATGTGGGTGAGGTTTCTCTGAGACAAGGGAGCAGAATCAATAGCAAATATGGGAATGGGTCTCTGTAACGTACAGAGGGACAAACCCAAAGTGCGGGCAAAATGGGCATCTATCAAATTTACCCCTGCTCCACTGTCTAAAAAGAAAGAAATAGACTCCGTCTTATCACCAAAAATAATAACCGCTGGCAACACAAATTGCGATGTACGTATGGAGGAGACGTATACCCCCCGGCTGACATCCTCCACACAGCCTGGGGTTAGCAGTTTTTCCGACGGTCTTTTGTTTCTGAGGAAAGAAGGACAGACATTAATGAAATGACCCCTCTCCCCACAAAAAAAACAAACCCCACGCCTACGGCGAGCCTCAGGAGGACGGACCTGACGAGTAGTTCCTCCTAGCTGCATAGGCTCGTCTAAGTCCGTACAGACTAACTGCTGCTTGAGAGGAGTTACCAATTTCTCCGGTTCTTTCAACCTGTCCCTAAGGCGTCTCTCTATATGGATAGAAAGGGACATAACCGCATCAAGGGAAAAGGGGGTCTCATATAATGCAAGCGCATCCTTAATCCTTTCGGATAACCCAGAGCAGAACTGACTCCTGAGAGCCGGGTCGTTCCATTGGGTATCCGTAGCCCACCTACGGAATTCAGAGCAATACTCCTCTACCGGCCGTTCTCCTTGTAAGAGTCTCCGTAATCTTGATTCAGCCAGTGCTACTCGGTCAGGGTCGTCATATATGAGACCCAAGGCCCCGAAAAACTCATCCACTGACCGAAGAGCCTGGGAATCAGTAGGTAAAGAGAACGCCCAGGACTGCGGGTCCCCCTGCAGCAGGGAAATAACAACCCCCACCCGCTGATCTTCACTACCAGAGGAGTGAGGGCGCAGTTTAAAATATAACTTACAGGCCTCACGGAATGTCAAAAACTTGTCCCTTCCCCCAGAAAATCTGTCAGGGAGAGGGACCTTGGGTTCCGCAACAACCTGGTTACCAGTAGCAACCGCTGGGCTTGCGGTCAGTTGTAATTGCTGCTGTTGCTGGAGGACCGACGCCTTCAATCCTACCACCTCCAAAGACAGGCCATGAAATTGTTTGGACAGAGCAGCAATTTGATCCATACTGGATTCTAAGTAGGTAAAAAAAATAATAATATATATATATTTTTTTTTTACCTACACAAAATAAGGGCCAGAGATAATGTAATGACCGGTGTCACGCACAGGGAGGAAAACAGGGAAAGCCCTGCCTAAGGGAGAGGGAAAGGTGGTGACCCCTAACTCACCTTGCGGCTGGCACCTGACTGCCCTGACGTCCCTAGATGGGTTCCTCACCCGTGCGGCGATCACGTGCCTAAACCCTGGCTTTCCCTGAAATGAGCCCTAGATAGTGAACGGGCCGGTGGGATCGCTAGTCCTCACCACTGCACTAAGAGGGAAACACCAGGGAGAGGACAGACAAACACAGACAAACACAAACACCCAGGTGGACGACAACAATTGTCCACAAAGGTCCAACAGGGATCCGGAGGGTAGCGTTCTGAATCAACAGTCAGAGAACTCAGCAACACAGCTCCAGTGGGTCAGGATAGATGTCCAGGCAGGAAGCTCTATCTCTGGCAACCAGAGAAGTGTGAGAGAGGAATATAAGGAGGTTTGGGAGTGCTGGACAAGGAACAGCCGAGGAGAAGGAGCTACGGATCCCTGAGTGAGCCAAAAGGGTTTGCAAAGCAAACCCAGAAAGCTACCATAAGGAAAACAGCCCTATCTTAAATAGAGCGTGCAGCCAACCGCTGCGACTTCCTGACCCCGATTGCTTTGTCATCTCTATGTTATCAGTAAACTATTTCTATATATAAGTATCTGTGAGGGTTGTGTGTTGCTCCTGGGGAATATGAAGGACTGGAAGAGGTGTAATGATACACAGAATAATTGGGTTGCATGGGAAACAGGGGGCAACATGCTAGGAATAGAATAGAAGGGAAGGAAAACAGAGCTATACATAAATCTCCATTTTCCAAGAAGCAAAAATCCCCTCTTTACTGCACATCTGTTGTTCTGTCAGGTCTATTGGTTAATACTAAGTCTAGTATGGCCGTCCCTCTAGTTGGGTTCTGAACCAGTTGGGAAAGGTAATTGTCTTTGGTTATTGCCAAGAACCTGTTTTTTTTAATGAGATGTACAGCTTTCAGTTTCCCAGTCTATATCTGGGTAGTTGAAGTCCCTCATAATAACCACCTCCTAAGGATTTGCCAATTTGTGTATCTCGTTTAGTAGTAGATTTTCTGTGGTATATTAGGTGGTTTATAATAAACTCCTATTAGTAATTTATTATTAATTTTTGCCTCCATGTATTTCTACCCACAGTGACTCCACATGTTCATGTCCCTCACTTATATCTTCTCGGACTGAGTGGCTGTATCTGTACACAAATAATTTAGCTCTCAGATACTCCCTCACTTAATCTAAAGTGACACACTTATACAACACACACTTAAATCAAACACTCGACACGCAAACTCACGTTATATGCCTGCTTATATAAATAAAGCTCTCAAAATCAGCCTGTTTTTTTCCTCTGGATTCAAAAGGCATCCTAAATATCTGTAACATTCAGTGTAATTTTTTTTTAGCCACTGGAGACAGCGACATTACCTGCGCTACATCTCCTGTATAACATTTGCACATCCTAAATATCTGTGACAGTCAGTGTAATTTTTTCTTAGCCTCTGGTGACAGCAACATTACCTGCGCTACATCTTCTGTATAACATTTGCGCATCCAAAATATCTGTGACATTCAGTGAAATTTTTGCACCGCTGTTGACAGCGACATTACCTGCGCTACATAGAAACATAGAATGTGTCGGCAGATAAAAACCATTTGGCCCATCTAGTCTGCCCAATATACTGAATACTATGAATAGCCCCTGGGCCCTATCTTATATGAAGGATGGCCTTATGCCTATCCCATGCATGCTTAAACTCCTCCACTGTATTTGCAGCTACCACTTCTGCAGGAAGGCTATTCCATGCATCCACTACTCTCTCAGTAAAGTAATACTTCCTGATATTACTATTAAAACTTTGCCCCTCTAATTTAAAACTATGTCCTCTTGTAGCAGTTTTTCTTCTTTTAAATATTCTCTCCTCTTTTACCTTGTTTATTCCCTTTATGTATTTAAAAGTTTATATTATATCCCCTCTGTCTCGTCTTTCTTCCAAGCTATACATGTTAAGGTCCTTTAATCTTTCCTGGTAAGTTTTATCCTGAAATCCATGTACTAGTTTAGTAGCTCTTCTCTGAACTCTCTCCAAAGTATCAATATCCTTCTGGAGATATGGTCTCCAGTACTGAGCACAATACTCCAAATGAGGTCTCACTAGTGCTCTGTAGAGCGGCATGAGCACATCCCTCTTTCTACTGGTAATGCCTCTCCCTATACACCCAAGCATTCTGATAGCATTTCCTGCTGCACTATCACATTGTCTTCCTACCTTTAAGTCTTCTGAAATAATGACCCCTAAATCCCTTTCCTCAGATACTGAGGTTAGGACTGTATCACTGATTTTATATTCTGCTCTTGGGTTTTTATGCCCCAGGTGCATTATCTTGCACTTATCAACATAAAATTTTAGTTGCCAAATTTTTGACCATTCCTCTAGTTTTCCTAAATCCTTTTCCATTTGGTGTATCCCTTCAGGAACATCAACCCTGTTAAAATTCTTTGTGTCATCAGCAAAAAGACACACCTTACCATTGAGGCCTTCTGCAATTTCGCTGATAAAGATATTAAACAATATGGGTCCCAGAACAGATCCCTGAGGTACCCCACTGGTAACAAGACCATGGTCTGAATATACTCCATTGACTACAACCCTCTGTTGTCTGTCCCTCAGCCACTGCCTAATCCATTCAACAATATGGGAGTCCAAGCCCAAAGACTGCAATTTATTCATAAGCCTTCTTGTGGGACAGTATCAAAAGCCTTACTAAAGTCTACAGTCAAGGCCAAAAGTTTTGAGAATGACACAAATATTAGTTTCCACAAAGTTTGCTGCTAAACTGCTTTTAGATTTTTTTCAGTTGTTTCTGTGATGTAGTGCAATATAATTACATGCACTTCATATGTTTCAAATGCTTTTATCGACAATTACATGACATATATGCAAAGAGTCAGTATTTGCAGTGTTAGCCCTTCTTTTTCAGGACCTCTGCAATTCGACTGGGCATGCTCTCAATCAACTTCTGGGCCAATTCCTGACTGATAGCAACCCATTCTTTCATAATCACTTCTTGGAGTTTGTCAGAATTAGTGGGTTTTTGCTTGTCCACCCGCCTCTTGAGGATTGACCACAAGTCAATGGGATTAAGATCTGGGGAGTTTCCAGGCCATGGACCTAAAATGTCAACGTTTTGGTCTCCGAGCCACTTAGTTATCACTTTTGCCTTATGGCACACTGCTCCATCGTGCTGGAAAATGCATTGTTCTTCACCAAACTGTTGTTGGATTGTTGGAAGAAGTTGCTGTTGGAGGGTATTTTGGTGCCATTCTTTATTCATGGCTGTGTTTTTGGGCAAAATTGTGAGTGAACCCACTCCCTTGGATGAGAAGCAACCCCACACATGAATGGTCTCAGGATGCTTTACTGTTGGCATGGCATAGGACTGATGGTAGCGCTCACTTTTTCTTCTCCGGACAAGCCTTTTTTCTGATGCCCCAAACAATCAGAAAGAGGCTTCATCGGAGAATATGACTTTGCCCCAGTCCTCAGCAGTCCATTCACCATATTTTCTGCAGAAGATCAATCTGTCCCTGATGTTTTTTTTTGGAGAGAAGTGGCTTCTTTGCTGCCCTTCTTGACACCAGGCCATTTTCCAAAAGTCTTCGCCTCACTGTGCGTGCAGATGCGCTCACACCTGCCTGCTGCCATTCCTGAGCAAGCTCTGCACTGGTGGCACTCCGATCCCATAGCTGAATCCTCTTTAGGAGACGATTCTGGCGCTTGCTGGACTTTCTTGGACGCCCTGAAGCCTTCTTAACAAGTATTGAACCTCTTCCCTTGAAGTTCTTGATGATCCTATAAATTGTTGATTGATGTGCAATCTTAGTAGCAAAATAGCCTTGCCTGTGAAGCCATTTTTATGCAATGCAATGATGGCTGCACGCGTTTCTTTGCAGGTCACCATGGCTAACAATGTAAGAACAATGATTTTAAGCATCACCCTCCTTGTCTGCCATTTTAACCCAATCAGCCTGACATAAAGATCTCCAGCCTTGTGCTCGTCAACATTCTCACCTGAGTTAACAAGACGATTACTAAAATGATCTCAGCAGGTCCTTTAATGACAGCAATGAAATGCAGTGGAAAGATTTTTTGGGGATTAAGTAAATTTTCATGGCAAAGAAGGACTATGCAATTCATCTGATCACTCTTCATAACATTCTGGAGTATATGCAAATTGCTATTATAAAAACTTAAGCAGCAACTTTTCCAATTTCCAATATTTATGTAATTCTCAAAACTTTTGGCCACGACTGTAGATAAGCGATGTCTACTGTACCTCCGCCATCTAATATTTTATTCACCCAATCAAAAAAATCTATAAGATTAGTTTGACATGATCTCCCTGAAGTAAACCCATGCTGTTTTTCATCTTTCAATCCATGGGATTTTAGATGTTACACAATCCTCTCCTTAAGTATTATTGCCATTAATTTCCCCACTATTGATGCCAGGATTACTGGCCTATAGTTGCCTGATTCCTTCCTACTACCTTTCTTGTGACTGGGCACAACATTTGCTAATTTTCAATCTTCTGGGACGACTCCTGTTACCAGTGATTGGTTAAATAAATCTGTTAATGGTTTTGTTAGTTAACTGCTAAGCTCTTTTAATAGCTTTGAGTGTATCCCATCAGGCCCCTGTGACTTTTTTGTATTAATTTTAGACAGTTGACTTAGAGGCTCCTCCTCTGTAAAGACACATGCTTCAAAATATGCATTAGTCTTCCTTCCTAACTGAGGTCCTTTTCCTTCATTTTTCTTTGTAAAAACTTAACAGAGGTATTCAAGTACACATCTCCTGTATAACGTTTTTTCTTAGCCACTGGTGACAGCGACATTACCTGCGCTACATCTCCTATATAACGTTTGTGCATCCTAAATATCTGTGACATTCAGTGTCATTTTTTCTTAGCCACTGGTGACAGCGACATTACCTGCGCTGCATCTCCTGTATAACATTTACGCATCATAAATATCTATGACATTCAGTGTAATTTATTTGTGCATACACTTACAAAACCTGCGCTACTGTACGTGTGACATACTTGCAAGCATATATACCATTTAATATGCTCAAGGTGAGCAGTAAGGGGGGCGGAGCTTGACCTTGGAGCTGCATGGCAGCTTGTTCCTGAGCTCCTCTCCCTGGCAGCTATTATAGCCCCTTTTATTAGCTATTTGCTCGGTGCCAATGGGGAAACCAGGCAAGGATCGTCACCCTGAGACACCAGAGCCGACAGGGGCCCGTTCCAGGCAACCTGAGATGGATAAATTCCTTAAGAAACAGCCCAGGACTCCTGCTGCTGAAACATACAAGAAGGCGCGGCAGCTCTCTGAAGCAGATGAAGGCAGGAAGCACTTCTGATGTCTCTGATTGCAGACCACTGAGAAAGAGCTCCTCACTCTCCAAAGCAGATCTCAGGGACATTCTGGAATCTGCTCTTGCACCTCTTAAAAAGGACTTAGAGGAGATAATAGCAGACCTGCGACAGATTGGGAATCGTGTGGAGTCCCTGGAGCTAGCACAGGAAGCCATCCTGGTGCATGAGGGTAAGACCAGCGCAGCCCTGCAAACCCACAGAGACTTGCTAAACGATGCGCTGATGCGCATAGAGGATCAGGAGAACCGGAGCCGGCGGCGAAATATTCGCATCCGCGGCCTACCCGAAAATATTGCGATTGACGCGCTTCATTCAGTCGCATGCGAAATTTTCTCCTCCCTGCTGGGAGCTGAGAGAGCAGCTCCGATTGTGATTGAGCGCATCCACAGGGCCTTAAGGCCCAAGCCAAACCTGGTGAGCCACCACGGGACGTAGTATGCGGCATCCTAAGCTATGTAGACACTGCTGCACTGCTCAAGGCGGGAAGGGAGGCCGACCGCATCATGTACGGTGAGACCCCAGTCCTTTTCTTCCAGGACCTGGCCCCCTCCACCTTAGCCAAGAGGCGCATCGTGAAGCCGCTCCTAGAGGCCCTTAAAGCCACAGCTACGCCATTCCGATGGCTCTATCCCTTCGGTCTGGCCATTTTGAAAAATGGGAGGCAGTATACGGTGCGGACCCCGGAAGACCTGAAAGCAATATGGGGCCCTCTTGGGATTGAACCCATCACAGTTCCCTCGTGGATGCCGGCTGATCAAGGGGACCCCCTGCCTACCCCTCCGGGTATAGATTCGTGGCAGCAGGTTTCACCTTCCAGAGCTGGGAAACAAGGAAAAGGCCGGTCGCAAGCACCTGTTACCTGACTTTGCTCCGGGAAGCGCTGAAGGCGCTTTTGTTCACTCTCCACTGAGTTCAATGTTCTGTGACTTTGCTGGGTCCCAAGACGTAGGAACTCTGTCTGGCTCTGCCTGAGCTGAAGTTTCATCGTTTGTCCATTTGGACTTATTTTAGGTCTTGGCCCACTGCCCCGTTCTCATGGGTTTTGGGCCGGACCCTATGCTTTACTACCTTGCCTGCATGAGACGCAGGTTACGAGCTGTGTATTAGAGCACTGATTGCACTGTTAGTTATGCGGGGGTTATATGTCTGCACTGTTGTCAGTTATGTTACTGATTATGTCCTCTCCCTCACCCCCTTCCTTTCCACCCCCGGTGGCCCCACAGGAGCCCCCCTCTCACAGATCCCGGCTGTTTGCCGCTATGAAAAAGGATCTTCATTGTGTCAGATGCTGGGTGGGGTCACGTGCTCCCTGTCCATGGGGAGACATTCTTTGTTATTTGGGTTGTGTTACTGTCTCATTTGTTATGTTTTTTCTTTTGACTTTCCCTTCCTCCTCTTTCCTCCCTTTCTATCTCTTACTCCGTCCGTGGCTTTCTAGACTGGATGTCTTCGTGCTCTGGGCCGACAGGCCTCCTCTGTCTTCACTATGGCCTCTGTTGTAGTTGCCTCACTGAATGCCAAGGGTCTGAACGAGCCATGTAAGCGGTCTCAGGTGCTCTCTTTGTTACTGAAAGATGAGGCCTCCGTTGTATTCCTCCAAGAAACTCATTTTAAATCAGGGAAGATCCCGAAATTGTCCCAAAACGCATTCCCACAATGGTTTCATAGCTCTTTTGCCTCGGCTAGCAGGGGCGTCAGCGTGGCCGTCCACAAGCGCCTACCCTTCAAACACTCCGCTGTCCTTGCGGACACTGATGGTCGCTTCTTATTCGTTAAGGGGCACATCGCTGACGCGCCTGTTACCCTGGCTAATTTATATGCCCCTAATAGGGGTCAGATCCCCTGGCTCGTTCGGAGTCTTGAGCAATTACAGGCTTTTAGTGAGGGCATGCTTATACTAGGAGGCGACTTTAATGTGACTATGGAGCCAGGCCTTGACTCGTCCTCCCAGAGGTCTGAGTTGTCCCACAAACTTCTGCGACGTCTGAAGACTGCGCTGAAGAAGTTGCGGGTTATTGACGTGTGGCGCACTATGCATCCCTCTGGTAGGGATTATACGTTTTATTCAAACGCTAAAAAAATCCTTCCATAGGTTGGACTACCTGTTTTTATCCTCCCCCCATATTTCTCAGGTGGTAGACACGAGGATTGGGAACATTACGCTTTCTGATCACGCCCCGGTATTTCTCCGAGTGTCTATGACAGCTCTTCCTAAACAAGAGAGAATATGGCGTCTTAATGACACATTGATCTCCGACCCTACCAATGCAGCTAGAATCTCCCGGATTATGTCTGAATTCTTCTCTCTTAATGCAGTGGGCGACCCTCCTCCCTCTCCCTCCATCTTGTGGGAGTCTCATAAGGCGGTGGTTAGAGGAGAATTAATTTCCCTGGGCTCGCATGTTAAAAAGTTGCGCTCCAAGGCTGTAGATGACCTGCTGTCCCGCATAGCGAGTCTTGAACTGACCCATAAGCAAACCCAGGCTCAGGCTGTGGCTGCTGAATTAGCGGAGGCCAGGACGGGACTGAAAAACTTGCTCAACGCCAAATCAGCGAAACTTATATTCCGCTCCAGGTTTAAAGCTTATGCCCATGGGAACAAAGGTAATAAACTGATGTCTGCCATGGCTAAGCAACGTCACATGGATTCATTCATTCCTGCTATTCTAGATGCGAAAGGCAATAAGCACAAGTCGACTCACGATATAGCAAAAGCGTTTAGTGCTTTTTATGCGGATCTGTATAACCTCCCCACTCCAGACCGTCCTGGTTCAGCCTCTATTGAGCAAGCCACAGATGAGTTCCTGTCCACTCTGAAGCTGCCCTCTATTAGTCCCCTGCAAGCTTCCCAACTAGTCGCCCCTGTATCAAGAGAGGAAATTGGCAAGGTCCTTTCCTCCATTCCTTCAGGCAAAAGTCCAGGCCCGGATGGACTCCCTATATCGTATTACAAGACCTTCAAAGACGTTTTGACCCCTCACTTTCAGGCACTTTGTAATTTCCTCCTGACTGGAGGTTCTCTACCCCCCCAAACGTTAGAGGCCCACATAACTATAATCCATAAAGAAAACAAAGACCCCCTCCACTGTGGCAGTTATCGCCCGATTTCACTGCTAAATGCGGACGTCAAGTGGTGGGCCAAGATACTGGCGCAGCGAATACGGCTGATGCTGCCGGATCTTATTGATAGCGAGCAAGTGGGGTTTGTACGTGGCAGACAGGGCTGTGAAAACACGATACGTTTGCTCTATCTTATGGATTGGGCTAGAAGCTCCTCCACGCCTCTGGCTTTGCTGAGCACGGACGCGGAGAAGGCCTTCGACAGGGTCGGTTGGCATTATATGTCACGGGCCCTGTCGAGGTTTGGTTTCCCAGATTCGTTTATATCTGCGATCTTCACTCTGTATTCAGCCCCGTCTGCCAGACTCAAAATAAATGGTACGCTTTCTCCCTCCTTTTCCATATCCAATGGGACAAGGCAGGGGTGTCCTCTCTCCCCATCTCTGTTTGTCATAGTGATGGAGACTTTGCTGTGTAAGATCCGGCAGGATCCTGCTGTTAGGGGCTTGACCATGGATTCTCGGACCCACTTGACAGCCGCATTTGCAGATGACCTACTTATTATGACTTCCAATCCCGAAACATCCTTCCCTAGGCTTTTGTCTCTTTTTGAGAAGTTTGGTTATGTGTCAAACTTTAAAATTAACTATGGCAAGTCCATGGCCCTAAACGTTACTTGTCCAGAATCGGTTAAAGAGGCCCTTCAGGATACTACCCCCTTTCACTGGGCTACAAAAGACATAATATTTTTGGGTGTGCATGTCCCGGCTCAGGCGAAGGACTTATTTGCTCTGAATTATGCCCCCTTATTGTCCTCAGTTAGGAAGCAGCTGCACTCTATTAAACTGCCGTTTATTTCTTGGTGTGGCAAGAGGAACTACCTCAAGACCTTTATAGCTCCTAAATTTTTGTACCTTCTGCAGGTGTTGCCTATCTGGCTGCCGCACTCATTTTTTGTAGACATCCGCAGAGTTTTCTCCCTCTTTTTGTGGGGAAGTAAACCCTCCAGAATTGCTTATTCGGTGCTGACCAGAGAGAGGAGGTTTGGCGGCTTTGGTCTGCCCGACATACGTTCCTACTATGTGGCCTTTCAACTATTTAGAGGTCTATCCCTCCTCAATAGCACTTATAGTGCTCCATATGTGTGTCTTGAGCGCTCCCTGCTCTCCACTAGAATGAAGCGGATTCTCTGGGGGCTGTCCCCTTGTTCTCCGGGTAGTTCCTCTTTGCCACTCCTATGGAAGGGTATGTTTGTTGAGTGGGCCAAGCAGTTTAAGGATAGAACACTTGAGTTTCCCATACCGGGTACTCCGCTTTCCTCTTTACAGTTTTATGTCCATCCGGAAGCTGAGAAGCCCTCAGGTATCTGGCCTCTTTTGGCCGAGATCCCTTTAAGTGAGATCCGGTCCCCGGATGGGTCCCTGGATTGGTCCACGGTCTTGAATGACCCTAAAGTCAAAAAAGCTTCCTTCCTACAGAGTTTTGCCCTGCAGAAGGAGATTAAGATGATTAAGCTACCACCCCCCACCACCTCTGGAACCCCCTCTTGGCTGTCTAGGAGACTATCAGACGCCCGTAGGATCCCTAAACCGCTGTCTACCATATATAAGGCGTTACTCTCAGCCTCCCCTCCTGAGCTACATTTCCTTTCTTCATGGGAAAGGGAATTGTCCATCCACCTTACAGACCCGGAAAGGGCTTTTGTCCTTACACACTCTCACGGCTTTAGCCGCTGTATTAAGGTGCAAGAAAACTCGTATAAGCTGCTTACGAGATGGTACAAGTCCCCGGAGTTTTTGCATAGGCTTAACGCAGATTTCCCAAGTGAGTGCTGGAGGTGTAGAAAAGACGTAGGCTCTCTGTCACACATTTGGTGGCACTGTGAAAAGATTAAAGCGTTCTGGACCAGTATAGAAGCTCTGATAAATGAGGTGTGTGCTAAGCAGGTTAAGCTGGATCCTAAACTGATCCTGCTTTGGTGCCCTAATGACTCGCTTTCCCCCTGTAGATCTGATCTTCCTACTATGCTCATCACGGCGGCGAGACTGCTTATCCCGCTGCTTTGGAAGGATACTGAACCTCCCACTGTTTCGATGTGGAGGGATAAGGTGGATCAGATCTACAGGTTTGAGGAGCTGGCCCACTGGGAATCTGGCACGCGTTCCCGCTTTCTGAAAATCTGGTCGCCCTGGAAGACATATAGGAAGTTCCCCTGACGGAGTTGGGGAAAACTCCCCTACCCCCCCCCCCCCTTCCTTTCCCTTCTTTCCCTCTCTTTTCCTCTTATTTGTGTTATATTAGATTTTTATTGTCTGTCACATTTGATGTATCATTTTGTACAACATGTGTTGCACTGACATGCATTTGTGGTCACGTCCATGGCTGATTTGTGACTATGCCTTACCAGTGATGCTACGATGGTTTGTGATCGATTGATATGCCTTACTCTTTGAATAAAAATAAATTTGGTTAAGGTGAGCAGTAAGGGACAGGGACATGGCCGTGCTGCTGATGGTGCATTCAGAGGCCGTGACCCTGGGCACAGTAATACTGTGCCTGCTGCCAGAGCACAAGAAACACACTCATCCATGATCCCTAGCTTCATGTCCCAGTTTGCAGGGCGGCGCAGGACACCACTCTCGAAGTCACACCACTGTGACCAGGTGGTCGTTTATTTTGCAGCAGATAATGATTCCAGTCTATTAAGCACCACCCTGTCTTCCACAAAGTCCAGTCTCAGTAGCCAAGAGTCTGGTCAACAGAATCTTCACCCTGATCCTCCTTCCTCCCACTATGCAGAGTCTTGGCAAACAAGTGATCCCACACTCGGATATTCCAAGGAGCTTTTTTCAGTGCCAATCCTTGATTTGGCCCTCTCGCCAAGCCCGCTTGAAGAGGGACATGAAGAGATCTTGTGCACTGTTTCCCAAACTCTTGAGCATCCACAGTCAGAAGAAGATGACGGTGGGGAACGGCAATTAGTGTTTCACAAGGTGGATGATGATGAGACACAGTTGCCAATAAGTCAACAGCAATTAGTGTCTCAAAAGGTTGATGATGAGGATGAGACACAGTTGCCAATAAGTAAGGTTCTTGTTAGGTCAACAAGTCAGGAGCATGACCAGAATGAAAAAGTGGAAGAGGAGGTGATGGAAGATTAAATCACTGACCCGACCTGGAAAGATGGCAAGCCGAGCAAGGACAGCAGTACAGAGGGGGAGGGATCCGCAGCACTGCAACAAGCTGGAAGAGGCAGTGGGGTGGCAAAAGAGAGAAGGTGGGCCACACCAAACAGACCCATGACTGTTCCCCGGAGCATCCCCTTGCGGCAATCTCCCTTGCCAAGGGGTAGGTGTTCCGCAGTCTGTCGCTTTTTTTGAGAAAAGTGCAGACGATAAAAGAACTGTCATTTGCCACCTGTGCCGTACCAAAATAAGCAGTGGCATGAACACTAGCAACCTCACCACCACCAGCATGATCCGCCACATGGCATCAAAGCACCCTAATAGGTGGGCTGAACACCTGAGTCCAAAATCAGTGTCTGCAGGTCACACCACTGCCTCCTCTTCCCCTGTGTTACGTGCTGGCCAATCCCATGTCTAAGACGCAGGCCTGGATGCCTACCGTCCTGCACTTGGACCTTTGCAAGCACCATCAGCTAGCACATCCACTTCTGTGTCTCAGCGCAGTGTATAGAAGTCCATGCCCCAGGCCTTTGAACGAAAGCGCAAAAAATCAGCCACCCACCCACAGGTCACTAAATGCGCAGCTTTCCAAATTGCTGGCACTGGAAATGTTGCCATTTAGGCTTATGGAAAATTAGGCTTTTCGCAGCCTGATATTGGCGGCAGTCCCTCGATTCTCAGTCTCCAGCCACCACTATTTTTCCCGGTTGTGCAATTCCCACCTTACACCAGCATGTGTCACGTAACATCACCCGTGCCCTAACCAACGTGGTTATTGGGAAGGTCCACTTAACAACTGACACATGGAGAAGTGCTTTTGGCCAAGGACACTACATTTCCCTGACTAGTGATGGACGAACATCGGCCGGGTTGATTTGCGAACTTTTTCAGAATCAAATGTCCGCGAACCGCACGTTCGCATTGCGCCCCTTGACTTTAATAGCAGATGAACCTGAAAAACCTTCAGGTCATATTTGCAGCCACCAAATACAAACTATGAGTGCACAAATGGTTCCACAACATGGACAGTGATATACCAGAGGGGGATCAATGGCAAAAATTCCCACAAAAAATATGCATTTTAATCAGGGGCCATTTCTATGCGTCTTAAAGGGAAACTCTCAAAAATGTACCCTGCTGGAGCCTAGAAAATTTTTAGTCCATAAAAAAATGCATATGTTAACGTAAATTTTTTTCTACCATGGAACTGAATGGTGAATGAATGCCACTGTACGGCATCAGTCTGAGGCATCTGTTATCACATACATTTTTGGTATGTATTAAATGGATGGCAAAAATAGGATGTGAACCCAGCCCCAGTGTCAGAATAAGCATCAGTACACAGCGGAGCAGCGTGGCGGAGAGGGGAGGTTGCCATGTACTGACAGAGCGCTACCTGGTCCTGGTGGTCAGGGATGAGGACTATGTTTCCCCAGGATCATTTTCTACTGGAAAATACAGGGCACAGTATAATACACTTGAATCTATATAATATAAAGATATTAGCCCTACCCCCGAGTAATAATACAATTTCGGTGGTCATTTGAGGAACAGGCAAGTTGCCTCGAAACACGTCTAGTAAGCTGCGCTTTGTGTCCATTATCTACTGGTCCGGACCAGAAGCATAAAAGAATTCTTGTTGCCCAGAAAAAAGTTTGTTTTACCCTCATTGAAACACAGCATTGAATATTACCTTTCAGGACCTGTGACTTACAGGACCATTGAGTTACATGACTGCAGCAACTAATCAGCTGATCAGATCACCTGACCTCTCGACTGGATCATCTGATCTCCACAGTTACTTCACACGCCTACCAAGCAAACGGAGCTGAGCACTCCCACTACGTGGAACCAGCGTCCTAGGTAAAATTGTCCTCACTCTCCGCTCTCTGGAACCAGTGCCCGAATACACACGTAAGTGGGCATTTATGCCATTGCACTGAACGGACACTGCAGCATCAACAGAGCGGTAAGAGCCTCAGTGAGGCAACCCTGAATAGCTGAATCATTTGCACTTATTTTATACTGTGCACTTACCCACATGGGGCTGTGACTTGACCTATTTGGTGGTGATCATCATTGGTAGCTACTATATTGCTGTGCACTCAATATTGAGACTTCCTCCACACAGATATTTATGTGTTTCCATTCTTGAGACGTTTTATACAGGTTTTTGATTATTTGATGAATGAAATGGGCCTTTGATTTATTTATTTTTTCCCATCTGGAGACACCTATTCTATTATACATTTCCCTGATCAGCGGATTTATTTGAGTTTATTGTTTTTGGGATTTTATTATGTATTGGATATATGCACTTATTATGTATTGAGTATATGTTTTTATTCATATTTTATCTTGACCCTTTTATGGTCTACAAATATTACATTGGAATAAATTACTGTCACAGTTATACTCTAGAAGGTGGTGTGCCTGCTCTTTTGACTAGATTTGTACACTAACTTCATACTGGGTGGGTGACCCAGTGAGCAGTGAACCCACCGTTATCCATCCATCCAAGTGTTGAGCCTCCCATCTGTTTATTTCATTTTAATAATACAATTAGGTGGTCATTTATTATATAGAAATACATCTATGTTAGGCGTATTTCTGACACAAATTGAGGCGCAAAGGTCCCTAGCACCGCAATCTGCATATTTTTCCAGCTCATTCTAGGTCTAAAAAAGTATGGAGTGGGCAGGGAAAGTGATACAGTTATGGCCATCCAGTTATTGAATGCTACCACCATACATTGACCGGATAACACCTCTGTACAGTGACGGTATAACACCGCCATACCGTGACGGGATAAAATGGTATAAGAGAGCACAGTACAGGAAATGCCTAGGGGCACTGCAAAGGGTGTGGTAAGAGGGAACACTGCAGGGTATAAGTAGGCACAGTACAGTATGAGGGTCACAATATGAGGGGGGGCACAGTCAATTACCCTGTGACATTAGAAGGACCTTATGGTGAATGCGGCTCATATGCCACCATAATGAGATGCACAGGAGTGTGATTATGTGGCTAGAGATAAAAAAAAATTAACTGTCGGCCAGTACTGTGGCTGGAAGTACATTAGGCGGTCACAGGATAAATATGTAACTGTCGTCCAGTACAGGCCCCAAAAATTAAGCAATAGGCATTCCCCTGACAGCAAAGAACTTTGGATTCTGTGGCTGAAGGTACATTAGGCGGTCACAGAATAAATATGTAACTGTCGGTGGCCAGTACAAGCCCCAAAAATTAGGCATTCACCTGACATAAACTGCCTTTTTATGCCGCTGTATATACATAAGGCAAGGACCATTCTTTGTTCAGGGTTGTGGCGGATATGTGTGGGCTGGCATAAGGAAATTCAATTGCACATGGTCATCACGGGTGTTGAATTCCTCAGAGATTCATGCCTCATTCATTTTTAAAAATGTGAGGTAGTCCACAATGTAGTGAGCTAGACAAGTGTGCTTATCGGTCACAAACTCCCTTGCTGTGCTGAACGTCCTTTCTGACAGGACACTCGACAAGGGGCAATCCAAGAGTTCCACAGCACACCCAGTAGTGAAGGGGTTCCTCGCTTCTCAGAACATCCACATCAGCCGTTAGCCTGATGAAGTCGGACACCTTTCAGTCTAGGCATTCGATGGGTTGGCTGCAAGAATGATCTCATATCCGAAGTGACCAACACATCTTCAAACCACCCTCTTTTTGCAGGCACGGTAGGATTGGTACCTGCACCTGTTTTGTTGTGGGTGGAAATTCTTCTGCCAGTGCCTGCAACAGAAGAATGCAGCATCTCTCGCAGCAAGGCCCGGAAATGCTGCATTCTGACAGCCCTCTGTGATGGTGATAACATGTCCGTCATTTTGTACCAGAGTCCTATACCTTTATACTTTTTATACGGGGGTCCCTCTTTAATAGGGATGAGCGAACTCGAACTGTATAGTTCGGGTTCGTACCGAATTTTGGGGTGTCCGTGACACGGACCCGAACCCGGACATTTTCGTAAAAGTCCGGGTTCGGGTTCGGTGTTCGTCGCTTTCTTGGCGCTTTTGTGACGCTTTCTTGGCGCTTTTTGAAAGGCTGCAAAGCAGCCAATCAACAAGCGTCATACTACTTGCCCCAAGAGGCCATCACAGCCATGCCTACTATTGGCATGGCTGTGATTGGCCAGAGCACCATGTGACCCAGCCTCTATTTAAGCTGGAGTCACATAGCGCCGCCCGTCACTCTGCTCTGATTAGCGTAGGGAGAGGTTGCGGCTGCGACAGTAGGGCGAGATTAGGCAGATTAACTCCTCCAAAGGACTTGATTAACTGATCGATCTGCAGCTGTGGATCATTGAGCTGCTGATCCTCAATTGCTCACTGTTTTTAGGCTGCCCAGACCGTTTGTCAGTCACATTTTTCTGGGGTGATCGGCGGCCATTTTGTGTCTTGTGGTGCGCCAGCACAAGCTGCGACCAAGTGCATTTAACCCTCAATGGTGTGGTTGTTTTTTGGCTAAAGCCTACATCAGGGTGAAGCTGTCACACCAAGTGCATTTAACCAGCAATAGTCTGTTCATTTTTTGGCCATATACAAAATCAGGGGCAAGCTGCGCCTGTCACCAAGTGCATTTAACCCTCAATGGTGTGTTGTTTTTTGGCTAAAGCCTACATCAGGGTGAAGCTGTCACACCAAGTGCATTTAACCAGCAATAGTCTGTTCATTTTTTGGCCATATACAAAATCAGGGGCAAGCTGCGCCTGTCACCAAGTGCATTTAACCCTCAATGGTGTGGTTGTTTTTTGGCTAAAGCCTACATCAGGGTGAAGCTGTCACACCAAGTGCATTTAACCAGCAATAGTCTGTTCATTTTTTGGCCATATACAAAATCAGGGGCAAGCTGCGCCTGTCACCAAGTGCATTTAACCCTCAATGGTGTGGTTGTTTTTTGGCTAAAGCCTACATCAGGGTGAAGCTGTCACACCAAGTGCATTTAACCAGCAATAGTCTGTTCATTTTTTGGCCATATACAAAATCAGGGGCAAGCTGCGCCTGTCACCAAGTGCATTTAACCCTCAATGGTGTGGTTGTTTTCTGGCTAAAGCCTACATCAGGGTGAAGCTGTCACACCAAGTGCATTTAACCAGCAATAGTCTGTTTATTTTTTGGCCATATACTACATCAGGGGCAAGCTGCGCCCGTCACCAAGTGCATTTAACCCTCAGTAGTGTGGTTGGTCAAGCTGTGACACCAAGTGCATTTAACCAGCAATAGTCTGTTCATTTTTTGGCCATATACTACATCAGGGGCAAGCTGCGCCCGTCACCAAGTGCATTTAACCAGCAATAGTGTGGTTATTTTTTGGCCATATCCCAGTCTAATTCTGTCACTAAATCCATACCGGTCACCCAGCGCCTAAATACTAGGCCTCAAATTTATATCCCGCTAAATCTCTCGTTACCGCTGTCCTGTTGTAGCTGGGAAAGTTATTTAGTGTCCGTCAAAGCACATTTTTTGTTCTGGGTTGAAGTACAATTCCCAATTTAGCAATTTCATAATTTAGTGGTTTCTGCTATATCAGAGCTATTTGAAATCTATCCCTAAAAGGGTATATAATATTCAAGGTGCACATTGGGTCATTCAGAATAACTTCACACACACCCGCTACTGTGTATTTTCAAGTCTAATTCTGTCACTAAACCCATACCTGTCACCCAGCGCCTAAATACTAGGCCTCAAATTTATATCCTGCTAAATCTCTCGTTACCGCTGTCCTGTTGTAGCTGGGAAAGTTATTTAGTGTCCGTCAAAGCACATTTTTTGTTCTGGGTTGAAGTACAATTCCCAATTTAGCAATTTCATAATTTAGTGGTTTCTGCTATATCAGAGCTATTTGAAATCTATCCCTAAAAGGGTATATAATATTCAAGGTGCACATTGGGTCATTCAGAATAACTTCACACACACCCGCTACTGTGTATTTTCAAGTCTAATTCTGTCACTAAACCCATACCTGTCACCCAGCGCCTAAATACTAGGCCTCAAATTTATATCCTGCTAAATCTCTCGTTACCGCTGTCCTGTTGTAGCTGGGAAAGTTATTTAGTGTCCGTCAAAGCACATTTTTTGTTCTGGGTTGAAATACAATTCCCAATTTAGCAATTTCATAATTTAGTGGTTTCTGCTATATCAGAGCTATTTGAAATCTATCCCTAAAAGGGTAGATCATATTGAAGGTGCACATAGGGTCATTCAGAATAACTTCACACACACCCGCTACTGTGTATTTCCAAGTCTAATTCTGTCACTAAACCCATACCTGTCACCCAGCGCCTAAATACTAGGCCTCAAATTTATATCCCGCTAAATCTCTCGTTACCGCTGTCCTGTTGTAGCTGGGAAAGTTATTTAGTGTCCGTCAAAGCACATTTTTTGTTCTGGGTTGAAGTACAATTCCCAATTTAGCAATTTCATAATTTAGTGGTTTCTGCTATATCAGAGCTATTTGAAATCTATCCCTAAAAGGGTATATAATATTCAAGGTGCACATTGGGTCATTCAGAATAACTTCACACACACCCGCTACTGTGTATTTCCAAGTCTAATTCTGTCACTAAACCCATACCTGTCACCCAGCGCCTAAATACTAGGCCTCAAATTTATATCCTGCTAAAACTCTCGTTACCGCTGTACTGTTGTTGCTTGGAAAGATATTTAGTGTCCGTCAAAGCACATTTTTTGTTCTGGGTTGAAGTACAATTCCCAATTTAGCAATTTCATAATTTAGTGGTTTCTGCTATATCAGAGCTATTTGAAATCTATCCCTAAAAGGGTATATAATATTCAAGGTGCACATTGGGTCATTCAGAATAACTTCACACACACCCGCTACTGTGTATTTTCAAGTCTAATTCTGTCACTAAACCCATACCTGTCACCCAGCGCCTAAATACTAGGCCTCAAATTTATATCCTGCTAAATCTCTCGTTACCGCTGTCCTGTTGTAGCTGGGAAAGTTATTTAGTGTCCGTCAAAGCACATTTTTTCTTCTGGGTTGAAATACAATTCCCAATTTAGCAATTTCATAATTTAGTGGTTTCTGCTATATCAGAGCTATTTGAAATCTATCCCTAAAAGGGTAGATCATATTGAAGGTGCACATAGGGTCATTCAGAATAACTTCACACACACCCGCTACTGTGTATTTCCAAGTCTAATTCTGTCACTAAACCCATACCTGTCACCCAGCGCCTAAATACTAGGCCTCAAATTTATATCCCGCTAAATCTCTCGTTACCGCTGTCCTGTTGTAGCTGGGAAAGTTATTTAGTGTCCGTCAAAGCACATTTTTTGTTCTGGGTTGAAGTACAATTCCCAATTTAGCAATTTCATAATTTAGTGGTTTCTGCTATATCAGAGCTATTTGAAATCTATCCCTAAAAGGGTATATAATATTCAAGGTGCACATTGGGTCATTCAGAATAACTTCACACACACCCGCTACTGTGTATTTCCAAGTCTAATTCTGTCACTAAACCCATACCTGTCACCCAGCGCCTAAATACTAGGCCTCAAATTTATATCCTGCTAAATCTCTCGTTACCGCTGTACTGTTGTTGCTTGGAAAGATATTTAGTGTCCGTCAAAGCACATTTTTTGTTCTGGGTTGAAGTACAATTCCCAATTTAGCAATTTCATAATTTAGTGGTTTCTGCTATATCAGAGCTATTTGAAATCTATCCCTAAAAGGGTATATAATATTCAAGGTGCACATTGGGTCATTCAGAATAACTTCACACACACCCGCTACTGTGTATTTTCAAGTCTAATTCTGTCACTAAACCCATACCTGTCACCCAGCGCCTAAATACTAGGCCTCAAATTTATATCCTGCTAAATCTCTCGTTACCGCTGTACTGTTGTTGCTGGGCAAGATATTTAGTGTCCGTCAAAGCACATTTTTTGTTCTGGGTTGAAATACAATTCCCAATTTAGCAATTTCATAATTTAGTGGTTTCTGCTATATCAGAGCTATTTGAAATCTATCCCTAAAAGGGTATATAATATTCAAGGTGCACATTGGGTCATTCAGAATAACTTCACACACACCCGCTACTGTGTATTTCCAAGTCTAATTCTGTCACTAAACCCATACCTGTCACCCAGCGCCTAAATACTAGGCCTCAAATTTATATCCTGCTAAATCTCTCGTTACCGCTGTACTGTTGTTGCTGGGCAAGATATTTAGTGTCCGTCAAAGCACATTTTTTGTTCTGGGTTGAAATACAATTCCCAATTTAGCAATTTCATAATTTAGTGGTTTCTGCTATATCAGAGCTATTTGAAATCTATCCCTAAAAGGGTATATAATATTCAAGGTGCACATTGGGTCATTCAGAATAACTTCACACACACCCGCTACTGTGTATTTCCAAGTCTAATTCTGTCACTAAACCCATACCTGTCACCCAGCGCCTAAATACTAGGCCTCAAATTTATATCCTGCTAAATCTCTCGTTACCGCTGTACTGTTGTTGCTTGGAAAGATATTTAGTGTCCGTCAAAGCACATTTTTTGTTCTGGGTTGAAGTACAATTCCCAATTTAGCAATTTCATAATTTAGTGGTTTCTGCTATATCAGAGCTATTTGAAATCTATCCCTAAAAGGGTATATAATATTCAAGGTGCACATTGGGTCATTCAGAATAACTTCACACACACCCGCTACTGTGTATTTTCAAGTCTAATTCTGTCACTAAACCCATACCTGTCACCCAGCGCCTAAATACTAGGCCTCAAATTTATATCCTGCTAAATCTCTCGTTACCGCTGTACTGTTGTTGCTGGGCAAGATATTTAGTGTCCGTCAAAGCACATTTTTTGTTCTGGGTTGAAATACAATTCCCAATTTAGCAATTTCATAATTTAGTGGTTTCTGCTATATCAGAGCTATTTGAAATCTATCCCTAAAAGGGTATATAATATTCAAGGTGCACATTGGGTCATTCAGAATAACTTCACACACACCCGCTACTGTGTATTTTCAAGTCTAATTCTGTCACTAAACCCATACCTGTCACCCAGCGCCTAAATACTAGGCCTCAAATTTATATCCTGCTAAATCTCTCGTTACCGCTGTACTGTTGTTGCTGGGCAAGATATTTAGTGTCCGTCAAAGCACATTTTTTGTTCTGGGTTGAAATACAATTCCCAATTTAGCAATTTCATAATTTAGTGGTTTCTGCTATATCAGAGCTATTTGAAATCTATCCCTAAAAGGGTATATAATATTCAAGGTGCACATTGGGTCATTCAGAATAACTTCACACACACCCGCTACTGTGTATTTTCAAGTCTAATTCTGTCACTAAACCCATACCTGTCACCCAGCGCCTAAATACTAGGCCTCAAATTTATATCCTGCTAAATCTCTCGTTACCGCTGTACTGTTGTTGCTGGGCAAGATATTTAGTGTCCGTCAAAGCACATTTTTTGTTCTGGGTTGAAATACAATTCCCAATTTAGCAATTTCATAATTTAGTGGTTCCTGCTATATCAGAGCTATTTGAAATCTATCCCAAAAAGGGTATATAATATTCAAGGTGCACATAGGGTCATTCAGAATAACTTCACACACACGCTTCTGTGCATTTCCAAGTCTAATTCTGTCACTAAATCCATACCGGTCACCCAGCGCCTAAATACTAGGCCTCAAATTTATATCCCGCTGAATTTGAATACAATACATTGGGCCAAATAATATATTTGTTGTTGTGGTGAACCATAACAATGAGAAAAACATCTAGTAAGGGACGCGGACGTGAACATGGTCGTGGTGGTGTTAGTGGACCCTCTGGTGCTGGGAGAGGACGTGGCCGTTCTGCCACATCCACACGTCCTAGTGTACCAACTACCTCAGGTCCCAGTAGCCGCCAGAATTTACAGCGATATATGGTGGGGCCCAATGCCGTTCTAAGGATGGTAAGGCCTGAGCAGGTACAGGCATTAGTCAATTGGGTGGCCGACAGTGGATCCAGCACGTTCACATTATCTCCCACCCAGTCTTCTGCAGAAAGCGCACAGATGGCGCCTGAAAACCAACCCCATCAGTCTGTCACATCACCCCCATGCATACCAGGGAAACTGTCTCAGCCTCAAGTTATGCAGCAGTCTCTTATGCTGTTTGAAGACTCCGCTGGCAGGGTTTCCCAAGGGCATCCACCTAGCCCTTCCCCAGCGGTGAAAGACATAGAATGCACTGACGCACAACCACTTATGTTTCCTGATGATGAGGACATGGGAATACCACCTCAGCATGTCTCTGATGATGACGAAACACAGGTGCCAACTGCTGCGTCTTTCTGCAGTGTGCAGACTGAACAGGAGGTCAGGGATCAAGACTGGGTGGAAGACGATGCAGGGGACGATGAGGTCCTAGACCCCACATGGAATGAAGGTCGTGCCACTCACTTTCACAGTTCGGAGGAAGAGGCAGTGGTGAGACCGAGCCAACAGCGTAGCAAAAGAGGGAGCAGTGGGCAAAAGCAGAACACCCGCCGCCAAGAGACTCCGCCTGCTACTGACCGCCGCCATCTGGGACCGAGCACCCCAAAGGCAGCTTCAAGGAGTTCCCTGGCATGGCACTTCTTCAAACAATGTGCTGACGACAAGACCCGAGTGGTTTGCACGCTGTGCCATCAGAGCCTGAAGCGAGGCATTAACGTTCTGAACCTGAGCACAACCTGCATGACCAGGCACCTGCATGCAAAGCATGAACTGCAGTGGAGTAAACACCTTAAAACCAAGGAAGTCACTCAGGCTCCCCCTGCTACCTCTTCTGCTGCTGCCGCCTCGGCCTATTCTGCTGCTGCCGCCTCGGCCTCTTCCTCCGCCTCTGGAGGAACGTTGGCACCTGCCGCCCAGCAAACAGGGGATGTACCACCAACACCACCACCACCACCTCCGTCACCAAGCGTCTCAACCATGTCACACGCCAGCGTTCAGCTCTCCATCTCACAAACATTTGATAGAAAGCGTAAATTCCCACCTAGCCACCCTCGATCCCTGGCCCTGAATGCCAGCATTTCTAAACTACTGGCCTATGAAATGCTGTCATTTAGGCTGGTGGACACAGACAGCTTCAAACAGCTCATGTCGCTTGCTGTCCCACAGTATGTTGTTCCCAGCCGGCACTACTTCTCCAAGAGAGCCGTGCCTTCCCTGCACAACCAAGTATCCGATAAAATCAAGTGTGCACTGCGCAACGCCATCTGTAGCAAGGTCCACCTAACCACAGATACGTGGACCAGTAAGCACGGCCAGGGACGCTATATCTCCCTAACTGCACACTGGGTAAATGTAGTGGCAGCTGGGCCCCAGGCGGAGAGCTGTTTGGCGCACGTCCTTCCGCCGCCAAGGATCGCAGGGCAACATTCTTTGCCTCCTGTTGCCACCTCCTCCTTCTCGGCTTCCTCCTCCTCTTCTTCCACCTGCTCATCCAGTCAGCCACACACCTTCACCACCAACTTCAGCACAGCCCGGGGTAAACGTCAGCAGGCCATTCTGAAACTCATATGTTTGGGGGACAGGCCCCACACCGCACAGGAGTTGTGGCGGGGTATTGAACAACAGACCGACGAGTGGTTGCTGCCGGTGAGCCTCAAGCCCGGCCTGGTGGTGTGTGATAATGGGCGAAATCTCGTTGCAGCTCTGGGACTAGCCAATTTGACGCACATCCCTTGCTTGGCGCATGTGCTGAATTTGGTGGTGCAGAAGTTCATTCACAACTACCCCGACATGTCAGAGCTGCTGCATAAAGTGCGGGCCGTCTGTTCGCGCTTCCGGC
Source organism: Bufo gargarizans (assembly GCF_014858855.1). Taxonomy (NCBI): domain Eukaryota; kingdom Metazoa; phylum Chordata; class Amphibia; order Anura; family Bufonidae; genus Bufo; species Bufo gargarizans. The sequence continues at coordinate 492,480,416 of NC_058084.1, read as the reverse complement.
GTTCACATCCTGCCGCTGCTCGCCTGTCTGCGCTACAGCGTAACTTCGGCCTTCCCGCTCACCGCCTCATATGCGACGTGCCCACCAGGTGGAACTCCACCTTGCACATGCTGGACAGACTGTGCGAGCAGCAGCAGGCCATAGTGGAGTTTCAGCTGCAGCACGCACGGGTCAGTCGCACTACAGAACAGCACCACTTCACCACCAATGACTGGGCCTCCATGCGAGACCTGTGTGCCCTGTTGCGCTGTTTCGAGTACTCCACCAACATGGCCAGTGGCGATGACACCGTTATCAGCGTTACAATACCACTTCTATGTCTCCTTGAGAAAACACTTAGGGCGATGATGGAAGAGGAGGTGGCCCAGGAGGAGGAGGAGGAGGAGGAGGAAGAGGGGTCATTTTTAGCACTTTCAGGCCAGTCTCTTCGAAGTGACTCAGAGGGAGGTTTTTGGCAACAGCAGAGGCCAGGTACAAATGTGGCCAGCCAGGGCCCACTACTGGAGGACGAGGAGGACGAGGATGAGGAGGAGGTGGAGGAGGATGAGGATGAAGCATGGTCACAGCGGGGTGGCACCCAACGCAGCTCGGGTCCATCACTGGTGCGTGGCTGGGGGGAAAGGCAGGACGATGACGATACGCCTCCCACAGAGGACAGCTTGTCCTTACCCCTGGGCAGCCTGGCACACATGAGCGACTACATGCTGCAGTGCCTGCGCAACGACAGCAGAGTTGCCCACATTTTAACCTGTGCGGACTACTGGGTTGCCACCCTGCTGGATCCACGCTACAAAGACAATGTGCCCACCTTACTTCCTGCACTGGAGCGTGATAGGAAGATGCGCGAGTACAAGCGCACGTTGGTAGACGCGCTACTGAGAGCATTCCCAAATGTCACAGGGGAACAAGTGGAAGCCCAAGGCCAAGGCAGAGGAGGAGCAAGAGGTCGCCAAGGCAGCTGTGTCACGGCCAGCTCCTCTGAGGGCAGGGTTAGCATGGCAGAGATGTGGAAAACTTTTGTCAACACGCCACAGCTAACTGCACCACCACCTGATACGCAACGTGTTAGCAGGAGGCAACATTTCACTAACATGGTGGAACAGTACGTGTGCACACCCCTCCACGTACTGACTGATGGTTCGGCCCCATTCAACTTCTGGGTCTCTAAATTGTCCACGTGGCCAGAGCTAGCCTTTTATGCCTTGGAGGTGCTGGCCTGCCCGGCAGCCAGCGTTTTGTCTGAACGTGTATTCAGCACGGCAGGGGGCGTCATTACAGACAAACGCAGCCGCCTGTCTACAGCCAATGTGGACAAGCTGACGTTCATAAAAATGAACCAGGCATGGATCCCACAGGACCTGTCCGTCCCTTGTCCAGATTAGACATTAACTACCTCCCCATAACCATATATTATTGGACTCCAGGGCACTTCCTCATTCAATCCTATTTTTATTTTCATTTTACCATTATATTGCAAGGCTACCCAAAGTTGAATGAACCTCTCCTCTGCCTGTGTGCTAGGCCTAAATATATGCCAATGGATTGTTGCAGTGGTGGCTGACGTGAAGCCTCATTCTCTGCTATGACATGCAGACTGATTCTCTGGTGACATGAAGCCAGATTGTCTGTTACGGGACCTCTCTCCTCTGCCTGGGTGCTGGGCCTGAATTTATGACAATGGACTGTTGCAGTGGTGGCTGACGTGAAGCCTGATTCTCTGCTATGACATGCAGACTGATTCTCTGCTGACATGAAGCCAGATCCTCTGTTGCGGGACCTCTCTCCTCTGCCTGGGTGCTGGGCCTAAATTTATGAAAATGGACTGTTGCAGTGGTGGGTGACGTGAAGCCTCATTCTCTGCTATGACATGCAGACTGATTCTCTGCTGACATGAAGCCAGATCGTCTGTTACGGGACCTCTCTCCTCTGCCTGGGTGCTGGGCCTAAATTTATGAAAATGGACTCTTACAGTGGTGGGTGACGTGAAGCCTGATTCTCTGCTATGACATGAAGACTGATTCTCTGCTGACATGAAGCCAGATCCTCTGTTACGGGACCTCTCTCCTCTGCCTGGGTGCTGGGCCTAAATATCTGACAATGGACTGTTGCATTGGTGGCTGACGTGAAGCCTGATTCTCTGCTATGATATGAAGACTGATTCTCTGCTGACATGAAGCCAGATTGTCTGTTACGGGACCTCTCTCCTCTGCCTGTGTGCTAGGCCTAAATACAGTATATGCCAATGGATTGTTGCAGTGGTGGCTGACGTGAAGCCTGATTCTCTGCTATGACATGCAGACTGATTCTCTGGTGACATGAAGCCAGATCCTCTGTTACGGGACCTCTCTCCTCTGCCTGGGTGCTGGGCCTAAATTTATGAAAATGGACTGTTGCAGTGGTGGGTGACGTGAAGCCTGATTCTCTGCTATGACATGCAGACTGATTCTCTGGTGACATGAAGCCAGATCCTCTGTTACGGGACCTCTCTCCTCTGCCTGGGTGCTGGGCCTAAATTTATGAAAATGGACTGTTGCAGTGGTGGGTGACGTGAAGCCTCATTCTCTGCTATGACATGCAGACTGATTCTCTGCTGACATGAAGCCAGATTGTCTGTTACGGGACCTCTCTCCTCTGCCTGGGTGCTGGGCCTGAATTTATGACAATGGACTGTTGCAGTGGTGGCTGACGTGAAGCCTGATTCTCTGCTATGATATGAAGACTGATTCTCTGCTGACATGAAGCCAGATTGTCTGTTACGGGACCTCTCTCCTCTGCCTGGGTGCCGGGGCCTAAATATCTGAGAATGGACTGTTCCAGTGGTGGGTAACGGGAAGCCAGATTCTCTGCTATGATATGAAGACTGATTCTCTGCTGACATGAAGCCAGATTGTCTGTTACGGGACCTCTCTCCTCTGCCTGGGTGCTGGGCCTAAATTTATGAAAATGGACTCTTACAGTGGTGGGTGACGTGAAGCCTGATTCTCTGCTATGACATGAAGACTGATTCTCTGCTGACATGAAGCCAGATTGTCTGTTACGGGACCTCTCTCCTCTGCCTGGGTGCCGGGGCCTAAATATCTGAGAATGGACTGTTCCAGTGGTGGGTGACGGGAAGCCAGATTCTCTGCTATGGAACCTCTCTCCAATTGATTTTGGTTAATTTTTATTTATTTAATTTTTATTTTAATTAATTTCCCTATCCACATTTGTTTGCAGGGGATTTACCTACATGTTGCTGCCTTTTGCAGCCCTCTAGCCCTTTCCTGGGCTGTTTTACAGCCGTTTTAGTGCCGAAAAGTTCGGGTCCCCATTGACTTCAATGGGGTTCGGGTTCGGGACGAAGTTCGGATCGGGTTCGGATCCCGAACCCGAACATTTCCGGGATGTTCGGCCGAACTTCTCGAACCCGAACATCCAGGTGTTCGCTCAACTCTACTCTTTAACACTGGAGCATTAAGGCCCCCATTTGCACTAAATTGGAAGAGGTAGAGCACCATGGTTCCTGCTCATCGCCCAGGAGAATGTCATCCTCGGTTTCCCCCCTATCCAAGGACAACACTAGGGCTCCCAGAAAAGTTTAAATCCTGCTTTTCTTGCTCCTCCTTCTCCTCCCCCCAGACACCATCCTCCTCTGACTCCTTTGCAGACTCCTGCTGACTTTTCTCTGATGGAGTAGCCCCCCTGGGATTTCATTCAGCACTGCAACTCCCTGATCTTCCTGCACCTGCTCCTCGACGACTTGATCAATGACACGATGCAATGCACGTTCCAGAAAGAAGGCATAAGGTATGATGTCACTGATGGCTCCCTGGCTGCGACTGACCAGTTTGGTGATCTCATCAAATGGCCGCAGAAGTCTGCTTGCATCGGGCACGAGCAGCCACTGGCACGGTGAAAAGAAACCAAGCTCCCCAGAACCTGTCCTGGCGCAGAGTTCGTACAGGTAGTTGTTAACGACACATTTCTGCTGGAGCAGCCTATCAAGCATATACAAGGTGGAGTTTCAGCGTGTTGGGCAGTCACAAATCAAACGTCTGATGGGCAAGTGGTTTCGCCGCTGAACGTCAGCAAGGCGAGCCATGGCCGTGTAAGATCTTCTAAAATGGCCGGAGATTATTCTGGCCTGCCGCAAGACGTCCTGGATCCCTGGGCATTTGGCAACAAATCACTGCACGACTAAGTTCATGACGTGTGCCATGCACGGCACGTGTGTCATTTTGCCCTGTTTCAGCACGCTCAGCAGATCGGCACCATTGTCACACACCACTTTACCAACTGTCAAATTGAGCGGGGTTAGCCACTGGACAGCTTTTGACTGCATAGCTGAAAGCAGTGTAGGACCAGTGTGGCTCTTGGCTTACCTTCTTCAACTGATATAGCACCCCTACTGATATAGCACCCCTCAATCAGTATTTGGCAGAAACAGATATATGGCACTCCTCAATCAGTATTTGGTGGAAGAAGGTATATAGCAATAGCACCCCTCAATCAGTATTTTGTGGAAGAAGGTATATAGCACCCCTCAATCAGTATTTGGTGAAAACTGGTAAATAGCACCCCTCAATCAGGATTTTGTGGAAGAAGGTATATAACACCCCTCAATCAGTATTTGGCAGAAACAGGTATAAAGCACCCCTCACTCAGTATTTTGTGGAAAAAAATATATGGCACCCCTCAATCAGTATTTTGGGTGAAGCAGGTGTATCGCAGCCCTCAATCAGTATTTGGTGGAAGAAGGTATATAGAAATAGCACCCCTCAATCAGCATTTTGTGGAAGAAGGTATATGGCACCCCTCAATCAGTATTTGCCGGAAACAGGTATTTAGCACCCCTCAATCAGAATTTGTCAGAAACACGTATATGGCAACCCTCAATCAGTATTTTGTAAAAGAAGGTATATAACAATAGCACCCCTCAATCAGTATTTTGTGGAAGCAGGTGTATTGCAGCCCTCAATCAGTATTTGGTGGAAGAAGGTATGTATCAATAGCACCCCTCAATCAGTATTAAGTGGAAGAAGGTATATGGCACCCCTCAGTCAGTATTTGTCAGAAACCGGTATATGGCACCCCTCAATCAGTATTTTGTGAAAGCAGGTGTATTGCATCCCTCAATCAGTATTTGGTGGAAGAAGGTATATAACAATAGCACCCCTTAATCAGTATTTTTTGGAAGCAGGTGTATAAGCAGCCCTCAATCAGTATTTCCGTGCGAATATTGCCATATGTTTGCATGTTCGGTGAATCCCGAATGAGTAAAGTTCGCCGCAAAATGACTGCCGGGCGAATCGCAAGACCATCTCTATCCCTGACAGGACACTGGGTGAACTTAGAGCTGTGGCAGGGTATAAGGGACCAGACTGAGCTGTGGCTCTCGCCACTCAACCTTCAACCAAGCATGGTTGTGTCTGATAATGGCCGTAACTTGGTGACGGCTTTGGAGCTCGGCAAGCTCACACACAAACCATGCCTAGCCCACGTGTTCAGCTTAGAGGTTCAGCAGTTTATCAAAACCTACTCCAATCTTCCTGAGCTACTAATGAAGGTGCGCCACCTGTGTGCCCATTTCCAAAAGTCATCTACAGCTGCTGCCGGTCTGGCAACGCTGCAGCAGTGCTTGCAATTTACAGTTAACCGACTGTTGTGCGACGTGAGAACACATTGGAACTCCACGTTCACATGTTGGCCAGGCTTTATGGGTAGCAGAGGGCAGTAGTGGGATACCAGCTACAACATGGTCTTCGCCTTTCCAGTCAGCTTCCGCTCTTCACAAGCGACGAGTGTGCATGGATGTCTGACCTCTGTGAGGTTTTACTCAACTTTGAGGAATCAACACAGATGGTGAGTGGTGATGCCGCTATTATCAGCGTAACCTTTCCACTTCTGTGTCTACTGAAACGCTCGCTGCTCACAATGAAGGCGGATGCTTTGCATGTGGAAGAGGTGCAAATGGGGTAAGACAGTACAAAGGGTGATAGCCACACCACCCTCAGTTTGTCTTCTCAGCGCGAATTGGCTGATGATGATGATGAGGAGGAGCCGGAGACGGTTGCCTCGGTACAGAGGGTAGTACCCATAACAGGTTTCTTCCATCTGTTCAGCGTGGATGGGCAGAAGAGGTGGAAGAGGATGAGGAGATTTATAGTTATCCTCCTGATGAGGACAGTAAAGTCTTGTCTGTTGGGACTCTGGCACACATGGCTGACTTTATGTTATGCTGCCTTTCCAGTGACCCTCGCACTATATGCATTTTGGCCAACACGATTACTGGTTGTTTACCCTTCTCAACCCCCGCTTCAAAGAGAACTTACTGTATCTCTCATATCTGTGGTCGAGAGGACTAGCAAAATGGTGCAATACCAGAAGGTCGTTGTGGAAAAAGTGCTCCAAAAAAGTCCAGCTGACAACGTAGTACGTAGTTCCTTGGGCAACAGAGGAGGGGAGACGAGGGGAACACACAGCAGTTCCAACAGAGGTAGGGCAACACTTTCCAAGGCCTGGGACAGTCTCATGACACCCTGCCAGCACCCTCATCCTCAGTGATCCCTCTGTGCCTTACAACTATTGGATGTCCAAACTGGACACGTGGCACGAACTGGCGCTCTACGCCTTGGAGGTGCTGGCCTGCCCTGCTGCCAGCGTTATGTCAGAGCAGGTATTTAGTGCTGCTGAGGGCATAATAACTGATAAGCGCATCCGCTTGTCAACTGAAAATGCTGACAGGTTGATTCTTATCAAAATGAACAAGGTCTGGATTGCCCCTTACTTCTCTACTCCAAAAGAGGAAAGCGGCTGAACATAAAGGCACTTTAAATGTGGCTTTTATGGTGTATTGAATACACTATATTCCCATGCACCCCTTCCACCACAAAAAAGGGTATATGGTTCAATCTTCCTTTTCTCGTCCTCCTCCATCATATCAACATGCTTATTAGGCTGCCCTCGCTCCTAATGCTTTAGAGGGTTAGCTCAGCAGCAGACCCTCACCCCTAATGTTTTAGAGGGTCACCAGCAGGCCCTCACCCATAATGTTTTAGATGGTCAGATCAGCAGCAGACCCTCGCTTCTAATGTTTTAGATGGTCAGATCAGCATCAGTCCCTCGCCCCTAATGTTTTAGAGAGTCAGCTCAGCAGCAGACCCTCACCCCTAATGTCTTAGATGGTCAGATCAGCAGCAGGCCCTTAATGTTTTTGAGGGTCACCAGCAGGCCATCAACTATAATATTTCAAGGGTGTGTATGGTGCCCTCCTTTATGTGTAGACAGGCACACTTCATTTGGAACAATCGAGAGAGAGCAAAATGATGTCATCCATATATTCATTTATTATATCTACTATAAAAAATATGACTAAAATATAAAAATATGAAAGTCAGAATAAAAATAAAAACACACACACTTAAAATGCCTCTCTATTAGCTGTATATAGAGGGGGATTGGCATTTTAAGTGTGTGTTTTTTTGTTTTTATTCTATTATATTTTTATATTTTAGTCATATTTTTTATATTAGATTCAATAAATGAATATATAGATGACATCATTTTCTTCTCTCCCGATTTTTCCAAATGAAGTGTGCCTATCTACAGTGATAATACATATAACCAATTTTGACAGGGTGAGTCATAGAGCCAAAGCACCTTTATCCAGAGCAAGAAAAGGGGTGAGCCGCTAAAATAAACAATCTTGAGTTCCAATGTTGGCATCTATTCATTAACTATTAATAACATGTAATAAAATAGCAAAGTATAGACAGCCATAAGCAACATCAATAGGACTGAGCATACCGGCCCAGCAAATCCCTCCAGCAGGAGGAAATGCTGCATTATTCATTGAACCTTGTACAATAAAGTGGTATCAGCCTGAATTTGTCTTATCACTGTGATAACTCTGCGTTTTCATCTGTCACAGAACAGACTTATTATCTCTCAGAAATCATATATCCTTAACAATGGGGGATGTATGAATTGCCGATCCCATACCTATACTTATCTGATACATTGCTGTATGGAATAGCCTTGGTGATCAGCAGATACAGAGCATGCCCTGCAGCAGAAATGTAATGAAAAAACTGATAAAGCAGAGAGGTAGCTGCTTATGTGTTCATTACTAATGGTATTCTTCCCAAATCATTTCAGTGTCAGGCACTTTGACATTTGGAGGCTTCTATTGTTTAACCCATTTTGCATAGCATGATAAATAATGCTTATTTCGCTAGCAGATTAGTTGCACAGACGTAAAGCGGAGGTGATATAGACATTCCACAATTGATTCCATTTTATCTATGAGGGAATGGCTTTATCTACGGTTTTCTAATGTGCACTTACCAATGTAATCACTCCAGGAGCAATCTGCAAGTAAAAAAAATAAAATAAAAAAACACCAAGAAAATCCCATCACTTCTCTACCAACCTGTTTTTATGGCTATTTATAACTAGTGTTGGGTGCAAATATTCGAATCGCGAATATTAATCGCAAATATCGGCAATTCGAGAATTTGCAAATATTCAGAATATAGTGATATACACTCACCTAAAGAATTATTAGGAACACCTATTCCTCATTAATGCGATTATCTAGTCAACCAATCACATGGCAGTTGCTTCAATGCATGTAGGGTTGTGGTCCTGGTCAAGACAATCTCCTGAACTCCAAACTGAATGTCAGAATGGGAAAGAAAGGGTGGGCTACAACTGCAGAAGACTGTTGAAGAAGCGGGTACCACTCATCTCCACTACAAATAGGAAAAAGAGGCTACAATTTGCCTACAAGCTCACCAAAATTGGACTGTTGAAGACTGGAAAAATGTTGCCTGGTCTGATGAGTCTCGATTTCTGTTGAGACATTCAAATGGTAGACTCCGAATTTGGCGTAAACAGAATGAGAACATGTATCCATCATGCCTTGTTACCACTGTGCAGGCTGGTGGTGGTGGTGTAATAGTGTGGGGGATGTTTTCTGGGCACACTTTAGGCCCCTTAGTGCCAATTGGCCATCGTTTAAATGCCACGGGCTACCTGAGCATTGTTTCTAACAATGTTCCATCCCTTCGTGACCACCATGTACCCATCCTCTGATGGCTACTTCCAGCAGGATAATGCACCATGTCACAAAGCTCGAATCATTTCAAATTGGTTTCTTGAACATGACAATGAGTTCACTGTACTAAAATGGCCCCTACAGTCACCAGATCTCAACGCAATAGAGCATCTTTGGGATGTGGTGGAACGGGAGCTTCGTGCCCTGGATGTGCATCCCTCAAATCTCCATCAACTGCAAGATGCTATCCTATCAATATGGGCCAACATTTCTAAAGAATGCTATCAGCACCTTGTTGAATCAATGCCACGTAGAATTAAGGCAGTTCTGAAGGCAAAAGGGGGTCCAACACCGTATTAGTATGGTGTCCCTAATAATTCTTTAGGTGAGTGTATATTCATAATTTCAAATAATTTAGATTATTTTTTTTTCATTATTAACCTCCCTTCTTGCTTCTGGGCCAATGAGAAGGCAAAATCACTGCATATATAGATAAGGAAGGGTAGTAAACATATATATCACTGAAGCTAGTAAATGTACCCATTAAAACATCACTTTTAATATAAAATTTAAAATAAGACCCACCAAGGTATAGACAAACAAATATATAGACAAAATAGATAATATGAATATTGGGACAGATAACCCACTGGAACTTAAATCTAGTGATTAGAGGCAAAACAACTGAAGGGTTACCACTATGCGGTTACTCACGATACCGTAGATCATAGGTGGAATGGTATGGAGAATAATATGTCCAGAATTAGGTCAGCAATTCTTGATAGATGTCAAATGATGGTAAATCGAAATGGCCCAGCAAGGATATAATGAAGGCAACTTGCGGTGCACATACATGGATAGGCAAAAAATGGGATGACTATCCCTAACAGTCTATACTACCCTTCAATACGAAGGTTCATCAGGGGAGAAAACAAGTAGCACAATGGCTGTGGCGATAGTGGCCAATGTGATGACCAGCAGCGCGCATAGATTACCACCAGTTTAATTACCCACTCACCTGATGCGACCGCGCCCTCATATTGTAACTGCGCATGCGCGTATAAGACGTCGAGCGCATGACGTCATGATACACGCCCGAGTTCTCACGAGAATCCCGGGAAGCAAAGCGCATGCGCGAGGACTCTGTCAGGCCAGTAATCACAGGTCTCACGTTATCTAGGATGCTGGCTGCAAAAAGTAGTAAATAGATGCGAGACGAACCTAATACTTACGTCTCAGCACCTTGGCAACCAGGCAACACATACAATGTCCACAAGATAACAACACGGTTCGGGATAAATATATAATAACAAGAGACCTAATAAATCAATCGTTAACATTGGCCCAAGTATGTGGACCATTTCGATTTACCACCATTTGACATCTATCAAGAATTGTTGATCTAATTCTGGGCATATTATTCTCCATACCATCCCACCTATGATCTACGGTATCGTGAGTAACCGCATAGCGGTAACCCGTCAGTTGTTTTGCCTCTAATCACTAGATTTACGTTCCAGTGGGTTATCTCTCTCAATATTCATATTATCTATTTTGTCTATATATTTGTTTGTCTATACCTTGGTGGGTCTTATTTTAAATTGTATATTAAAAGTGACATTTTAAAGGGTACATTTACTAGCTTCAGTCATATACCAATGAGAAGGCAGCAATGTCTTTGTCTGAGCTTAGCAACATCCCTAGCAACCAATAGGAAAGCTGCCGACCCCTTACTATATAAGAACCTTCCCAGCAGCCATTTTCTACAGTTTTTTACATTTCTGAGAGAGAGAGAGAGAGAGAGAGAGCAGGGTCATTGCTGTGCTCTGTGCTTTCCACTCATTACATTAGATAGATAGTTAGATAGCTTATATATATATAATACAGATAGTTAGTGAGAGATAGTCAGTGTAGGTTATATCCTGATATAGTGTAGCTGTTGCAGTGCAGGGTGTTAGGTTCTGCTGTCCATACATACAGTACATGCAGGCCTGCTAAAATGTGAAGTTTCACATAATGCGCCAAAATATTTGCATCATTAGTGCCGATTAGCGCAACCGCAAATATATTGGAGCACTCTAACTGCATATAAAGTCATTTTTAATATTCTGCCATGCCAACCATTTTCTCCAGTCTCAGGAAACTTCTAGCAGCTTGGAAAATGTAGCAAAAGTGGCCCACGCCTGTATGTCGCACGCATTACGCAAATATTACATTGCCGATTTTTCGCAATCAAGAAAATAATCTCGAATTTGTGAATTTGCGAATATATGACGAATATTCACCCAAATATTAGTGAAATATTGCAAATTCAAATATAGCCCTTGCTGCTCATCACTATTTATAACTAGTGCCTTTTTCCATAGGCAAAATCTAAGCTCTATGGCAGTGATGGTGAACCTTTTAGAGATCGAGTGCCCAAACTGCAACCTAAACCCACTTATTTATCACAAAATGCCAACACAGCAATTTAACCTGAATACCAATAGTGTATCTTCCATGTACTTTATCATTTAGCTATAATGACTGCCTGTGCCGTTCATAGCGCGCCCTTCGCTGATGAATGGCAGGAAAAGTCTAAGGTTTATTGGTACACCATAGACTTTTTCCAGGGTGCGGGTGCCCACAGAGAGGGCTCTGAATGCCGCCTCTGGCACCCGTGCCATTGGTTCGCCATCACTGCTCTATGGGAATATGTTTAGGGCTTAGGTGAACATTTTTCTGAGCTGTGGACAGATGAAGTATGGCACTCACAGAAGTCTGTGGGACTTATTAAACCTATGGTTGACTCCAATCTCATATGTAATCCAATTATCCAACAGAAAAAAAAAGTGGCACTATCAGATGCCTTAATCCAGAAGTATCTGTCTTAGAAGCCTTCCTTCTAGTGATATTGGTGATAGAGTGCTTATGGCTCCTCAGGATGGTGCTCCAGAGACACAGTGTGCCTCAATATGGCTCCAAGCACACCGATCTGCCATGTGTATGACACCTTACATAAATCTTCACCAAACTGTCATGAATAATGTAGAATACCGTAGGAGTCTGTTTTCACGATTGAAGATTTTGTGCCTCTACAGAATAATAGCTGAATGCTTTCAAAAAAGAAATGCTCCCTGTACAAATAACGAAGCATTTTAGAAGTATTATAAAAGTTTATTTTATTTGACTGTACCATTGATTTATGTAAAATGAATGAAAGTACAGTGACCATTTAAAGAGGCTCTGTCAGCATGATTAACCCTATTAACCACTTCAACCCCGCTAGCTAAAACCCCCTTAATTACCAGGCCACTTTTTACACTTTTGCACTACACTAATTTCACCGTTTATCGCTCGGTCATGCAACTTACCACCCAAATGAATTTTACCTACTTTTCTTCTCACTAATAGAGCTTTCATTTGGTGGTATTTTATTGCTGCTGACATTTTTACTTTTTTTGTTATTAATCAAAATGTAACGATTTTTTTGCAAAAAATGACATTTTTCACTTTCAGCTGTAAAATTTTGCAAAAAAAACGACATCCATATATACATTTTTCGCCAAATTTATTGTTCTACATGTCTTTGATAAAAAAAAAATGTTTTGGCAAAAAAAAAAATGAAAAAATGGTTTGGGTAAAAGTTATAGCGTTTACACACTATGGTACAAAAATGTGAATTTCCGCTTTTTGAAGAAGCTCTGACTTTCTGAGCACCTGTCATGTTTCCTGAGGTTCTACAATGCCCAAACAGTAGAAAACCCCCACAAATGACCCCATTTCGGAAAGTAGACACCCTAAGGTATTCGCTGATGGGCATAGTGAGTTCATAGAACTTTTTATTTTTTGTCACAAGTTAGCGGAAAATGATGATTTTTTATTTTTCCTTACAAAGTCTCATATTCCACTAACTTGCGACCAAAAATTAAAAATTCTAGGAACTCGCCATGCCCCTCACGGAATACCTTGGGGTGTCTTCTTTCCAAAATGGGGTCACTTGTGGCGTAGTTATACTGCCCTGGCAATTTAGGGGCCCATATGTGTGAGAAGTAGTTTGCAATCGAAATCTGTAAAAAATGACCTGCGAAATCCGAAAGGTGTACTTTGGAATATGTGCCCCTTTGCCCAACTAGGCTGCAAAAAAGTGTCACACATCTGGTATCGCCGTACTCAAGAGAAGTTGGGGAATGTGTTTTGGGGTGTCATTTTACATATACCCATGCTGGGTGAGAGAAATATCTCGGCAAATGACAACTTTTCCCATTTTTTTATACAAAATTGGCATTTGACCAAGATATTTATCTCACCCAGCATGGGTATATGTAAAATGACACCCCAAAACACATTCCCCAACTTCTCCTGAGTACGGCGATACCAGATGTGTGACACTTTTTTGCAGCCTAGATGCGCAAAGCGGCCCAAATTCCTTTTAGGAGGGCATTTTTAGACATTTGGATCCCAGACTTCTTCTCACGCTTTAGGGCCCCTAAAAAGCCAGGGCAGTATAAAAACCCCACATGTGACCCCACTTTGGAAAGAAGACACCCCAAGGTATTCAATGAGGGGCCTGGCGAGTTCATAGAATTTTTTTTTTGTTGCATAAGTTAGCGGAAATTGATTTATTTATTTATTTTTTCTCACAAAGTCTCACTTTCCGCTAACTTGGGACAAAAATTTCAATCTTTCATGGACTCAATATGCCCCTCACGGAATACCTTGGGGTGTCTTCTTTCCGAAATGGGGTCACATTTGGGGTATTTATACTGCCCTGGCTTTTTAGGGGCCCTAAAGCGTGAGAAGAAGTCTGGAATATAAATGTCTAAAAAATGTTACGCATTTGGATTCCGTGAGGGGTATGGTGAGTTCATGTGATATAAAAATTTTTGGACACAAGTTAGTGGAATATGAGACTTTGTAAGAAAAAACAAACCCCAAAAAATATTTCCGCTAACTTGGGCCCAAAAAATTTCTGAATGGAGCCTTACAGGGGGTGATCAATGACAGGGGGTGATCAGGGAGTGTATATGGGGTGATCACCCCCCTGTCACTGATCCACGGATCGGATCCGCAAAACACATACGGACGTCTGAATGGAGCCTTACAGGTGGGTGATCAATGACAAGGGGGTGATCACCCATATAGACTTCCTGATCACCCCCCTGTCATTGATCACCCCCCTGTAAGGCTCCATTCAGACGTCCGTATGATTTTTACAGATCCACGGATACATGGATCGGATCCGCAAAACGCATACGGACGTCTGAATGGAGCCTTACAGGGGGGTGATCAATGACAGGGGGTTGATCAATGACAGGGGGTGATCAATGTCAGGGGGTGATCAGGGAGTGTATATGAGGTGATCACCCCCCTGTCATTGATCACCCCCCTGTAAGGCTCCATTCAGACGTCCGTATGTGTTTTGCGCATCCGATCCATGTATCCGTGGATCCGTAAAAATCATACGGACGTCTGAATAGAGCCTTACAGGGGGGTGATCAATGACAGGGGGGTGATCAATGACAGGGAAGTGATCAGGAAGTCTATATGCGTGATCACCCCCTTGTCATTGATCACCCCCCTGTAAGGCTCCATTCAGACGTCCGTATGTGTTTTGCGGATCCGATCCATGTATCCGTGGATCCGTAAAAATCATACGGACGTCTGAACGGAGCCTTACAGGGGGGTGATCAATGACAGGGGGGTGATCAATGACAGGGGGGTGATCAGGAAGTCTATATGCGTGATCACCCCCTTGTCATTGATCACCCCCCTGTAAGGCTCCATTCAGACGTCCGTATGTGTTTTGCGCATCCGATCCATGTATCCGTGGATCCGTAAAAATCATACGGACGTCTGAATGGAGCCTTACAGGGGGGTGATCAATGACAGGGGGGTAATCAATGACAGGGAAGTGATCAGGAAGTCTATATGCGTGATCACCCCCTTGTCATTGATCACCCCCCTGTAAGGCTCCATTTAGACATCCGTATGTGTTTTGCGGATCCGATCCATGTATCCGTGGATCCGTAAAAATCATACGGACGTCTGAATGGAGCCTTACAGGGGGGTGATCAATGACAGGGGGGTGATCAATGACAGGGGGGTGATCAGGAAGTCTATATGGGTGATCACCCCCTTGTCATTGATCACCCCCCTGTAAAGCTCCATTCAGACGTCCGTATGTGTTTTGCGGATCCGATCCATGTATCCGTGGATCCGTAAAAATCATACGGACGTCTGAATGGAGCCTTACAGGGGGGTGATCAATGACAGGGGGGTGATCAATGACAGGGAAGTGATCAGGAAGTCTATATGCATGATCACCCCCTTGGCATTGATCACCCCCCTGTAAGGCTCCATTCAGACGTCCGTATGTGTTTTGCGGATCCGATCCATGTATCCGTGGATCCGTAAAAATCATACGGACGTCTGAATGGAGCCTTACAGGGGGGTGATCAATGACAGGGGGGTGATCAATGACAGGGAAGTGATCAGGAAGTCTATATGCGTGATCACCCCCTTGTCATTGATCACCCCCCTGTAAGGCTCCATTCAGACGTCCGTATGCGTTTTGCGGATCCGATCCATGTATCAGTGGATCAGTAAAAATCATACGGACGTCTGAACGGAGCCTGACAGGGGGGTGATCAATGACAGGGGGGTGATCAATGACAGGGGGGTGATCAGGGAGTCTGTATGGGGTGATCAGGGGTGATCAGTGGTTCATAAAGGGTTAATAAGTGACAAGGAGGGGGGGGGTGGAGTGTAGTGTAGTGTTTTGTGTTACTTTACTGAGCTACCTGTGTCCTCTGCTGGTCGATCCAAACAAAAGGGACCACCAGAGGACCAGGTAGCAGGTATATTAGACGCTGTTATCAAAACAGCGTCTAATATACCTGTTAGGGGTTAAAAAAAAACATCTCCAGCCTGCCAGCGAACGATCGTCGCTGGCAGGCTGGAGATCCACTCTCTTACCTTCCGTTCCTGTGAGCGTGCGCGCCTGCGTGCGCGCGTTCACAGGAAATCTTGGCTCTCGCGGGAGGACGCGTATATGCGTCCACCCAGAAGAGCAGGGCCGCCGGCAGGACGCAATCCTGCGTATGGCGGTCCAGAGCAGGTAAGGACCACAGGTTTATACCCCCCTAGTGACCAGGCCCTTTTTTTCAAATCGGCACTTCACAACTTTAACGGTTCATTGCTCGGTCATGCAACTTGGCACCCAAATGAATTTTACCTCCTTTTCTTCTCACAAATACAGCTTTCTTTTGGTGGTATTTGATTGCTGCTGAGATTTTAAATTTTTCTGATATTACTCAAAATAGACCGCAATTTTCAAAAAAAAAATATTTTTAACTTTCTCTGGTTAAATTGTTCAAATATAATTACATTTCTATACAAGTTTGTGTCATAATTTATTGTGCTACATGTCTTTGATAAAAAAAATCCAATAAGTGTATATTTATTGGTTTGTGCAAACGTTATAGCGTTTACAAACTATGGTACAAAAATGTGAATTTCCGCATTTTGAAACAGCTCTGACTTTCTAAGCACCTGTCTTGTTTCTTGAGGTGCTAGAATGCCAGGATAGTATAGATACCCCCCAAATGACCCCATTTTAGAAAGAAGACACCCCAAAGTATTCGCGGAGGGGCATGGTGAGTTCATGTATTATTTAATGTTTTTTCTCAAGTTAGCGGAAAATGACACTTTCTGAGGAAAAAAATATATAAAGTTTCCATTTCTGCTAACTTCTGGCAAAAAAAATAATAATCTCCCACGGACTCACTATGCCTCTCAGTGAATACCTTGGGGTGTCTACTTTCTGAAATGGGGTCATTTGTGGGGTGTGTTTACTGTTCTGGCATTTTGGGTGGGGCTAAATTGTGAGCAACCCTGTAAAGCCTAAAGGTACTCGTTGGACTTTCGGCCCCTTTACGCACCTAGGCTGCAAAAAAGTGTCACATATGTGGTATCACCGTACTCAGAAGAAGTAGGGCAATGTGTTTTAGGGGGTATTTTTACATATACCCATGCTGGGTGAGAGAAATATCTCTGTAAATTGACAACTTTGTATAAAAAAAATAAAAAAGTTGTCATTTACAGAGATATTTCTCTCACCCATCATGGGTATATGTAAAAATACACCCCAAAACACATTGCCCTACTTCTTCTGAGTACGGCGATACCACATGTGTGACACTTTTTTGCAGCCTAGGTGCACAAAGAGGCCCAAATTCCAATGAGTACCTTCAGGATTTCACAGGGCATTTTTACGCATTTGGATTCCAAACTACTTCTCACGCTTTAGGGCCCCTAAAATTCCAGGGCAGTATAAATACCCCACAAGTGACCCCATTTTAGAAAGAAGACACCCCAAGGTATTCTGTGAGGGGCATGGCGAGTTAATAGAAGATTTTATTTTTTTGTCACAAGTTAGTGGAATTTTTTTTTATTTTTTTTTATTACAATGTCTCATATTTCACTAACTTGTGACAAAAAATAAAATTTTACATGAACTCACCATACCCCTCACAGAATACCTTGGGGTATCTTCTTTCTAAAATGGGGTCACTTGTGGGGTATTTATACTGCCCTGGCATTTTAGTGTGTGTAGTGTAGTGTGGTTCTTGGTGCTACTTACAGATCTGCCTGTGTCCTCTGGTGGTCGATCCAAGCAAAAGGGAACAGAGTACCAGGTATATCAGACGCTGTTAGCAAAACAGCGTCTAATATACCTTTCTGATGCGATTTTTTTAACATCTACAGCCTGCCAGCGAATGATCAGTGCTGGTAGGCTGTAGTTTAACTTCAGAGCTGCGCGCTGCTGTGAATGCGCATGCGTTCACGCGAAATATCGGGTCTCACAAGATGATGCCAATAGGCGTCGCTGAGACCTGAGAGTGCTGCCGCACTGACACCTATCGGCGTTAGTGTGACAGCAGGAGGTTAATACGTTACAGCAACAAAGTCAAATTACAGTAATACAACAAATCGCATTAAAGTGACCATCTTGGTGTGCCTGGAGTCAAGATAACGCTGACTACATTCATACATGAAGTCTATAGAGTCTCTTTTTCCTGGTAATGCAGCCCAAATATCTTGGGCCCGTTTATGATCACGTTTTTGTCTTATGATTAACATTTATAAAAAACATATATGCGTTAAGCGAATGCCCCTGTTGGATGAAATACAGTGGCATCTGTCACCATAAAGTTCCATTGTTAAATAAAAAAAAATATACATTCACCCCTTGAGGACCCATTTTTCACCAGGCCTTTTTTTCCAAATCAGATGTGTCACTTTATGTTGTAATAATTTTGGAACGCTTTTACTTATCCCAACCAATCTGAGAGTGTTTTCCCGTGACACATTGTACTTCATGGCAAATTTAAGTCGATATAATACATCTTTATATATATATAAAAAAAAAAATATATACCGTATTTTTCGCCGTATAAGACGCACTTTTCCCCCCCCAAAAGTGGGGGGAAAATAGCAGTGCGTCTTATACGGCGAATGCAGCTTATTTTGCGATTTGCGAATTTTTGCGCGAATTTTGTGCACAAATTATTTTGCGATTTTCAATAATACACCCGCTGCGATGCAGGCTGGGAGGACGGGCGCTGGCAGTGTGTGAGTCATACGTCACGCGCCTGCGCCGCCCACTTTATGAATGAAGCAGGCGGCGTGGGCGCATGACGTATGACTCACGCTGCCAGCGCCTGTCCTCCCGGCCTGCCTCCTCCCTCCTCTCGGCGAGCGCTTGTAGTTGTAAGTACTCCGCTCATTATGCGATTATGCACATAACTATTTACTATTAGATATACGATTATACAGTGAGCGGGGCCCGTGTAGTAGAATACAGTCACTGCACGGGCCCCGCTGTCATTATAAAGCCAGATGCCGGCCCCCAGACCTGTATTGAGGGTCATTCACTACAGGGTAGCTCTTATTGGGGTCTCTGTGTATGACACTTATGGAGGGGATCTGTGGATGACACATAGCATAAGATGCTATATATGTGTCATCCACAGATCCCCCTCATAACTGTCATACACAGAGACCCCAATAAGAGCCACCCACAGATCCCCCATAAGTGTCACCCACAGATCCCCCATAAGTGTCACCCACAGATCCCCCATAAGTGTCACCCACAGATCCCCCATAACAGTGCGTCACCCACAGATCCCCCATAACAGTGCGTCACCCACAGATCCCCCATAACAGTGCCATCCACAGACCACAATTAGTTCAAAACCCACCAAAAGCACACCTTTTGGTTCAAAATATTTTTTTTTCTTATTTGCCTCCTCAAAAACCTAGGTGCGTCTTATAGGCCGGTGCGTCTTATAGGGCGAAAAATACGGTATATATATATAAATTTAACAAAATTTTAAAATTTTAATTTCTCTGCTTTTAAGGCAGTTAGTGATACCTTATAAAATAGTTAATACTTAACATTCCCCATATGTCTACGTTATGTTTGCATCAGTTTGTAGATGTAATTTAATTTTTTAAGACATTAGAAGTAGAGATGGGATAATCGAAGTTGACGAAGTGGAAATCGATCCAAATTTCAGGAAAAATTTGATTCGCACCAAATCTGAATTTCCTCACGCTTTGTGGTAGCAAATCACATTTTTTCCTAAAATGGCTGCTGCATATGTTAGTAAATGGAGCAAGGAACTCTGGGAACGAGGCATCTCCCACAATGCCATGCATGCAGCCATCCAGCCCTGTGATGTTAAAGCCCTATAAATAGCCTCAGCCATCTTGGATTCAGACATTTTTCAGTGTACTTAGTGCAGGAAGATATATCAGCAGGCGCTAGGGAAAGTGCTAGGAGAAACATTAAAACTTTTATTTTGCGGTATAGTAGTTCAGGGAAAGGATAGGTAGGAATAATTCCACAGTATTGAAGTAGAACAGGGTTCAGTAAGGGAATTTACAGCCTGGGTAATAGGAACAATCCTATTACACCTTGCTGCACTGACTGCGGATCCAAATTGCCATTATACAGCTCTGTAATTCCAGCAAACATTTCTTGTTATTGGGGTGCAAGTGATATTTGATACAGCCATTAACAGGGTAAATTACAAGGAAATATTTATATGTCTTGCTTACCCTTGTGTGGTGCAGTTATATGTTCTAAAGCCTTTTGTGGCTTGTATTACTGGCAAAAAAATATATATTATTTGCCTTTCAGCGGTGCAGTTATATGTTCTAAAGCCCTTTTTGGTGTTTATTAGTGGCAAAAAATGATATATTATTTGCTGTTCAGCGGTGCAATTATATGTTCTAAAGCCTTTTGTGGCATGTATAAGTGGAAAAAAGTAAGGGCCTATTTGCCGTTCAGCGGTGCAGTTATATGTTCTAAAGCCCTTTTTGGCGTGTTAGTGGCAAAAAAATTATATTTGCCAGTCAGTGGTGCAGTTATATGTTCTAAAGCCTTTGGTAGTGTGTATTAGTGGCAAAAAATATATATTATTTGCTGTTTAGCAGTGCAATTATATGCTCTAAAGCCCTTTTTGGCGTGTATTAGTGGCAAAAAAATTTATATTATTTGCCATTCAGCGGTGCAGTTATATGTTCTAAAGCCCTTTTTGGTGTGTATTACTGGCAAAAAATATATATATTATTTGCTGTTCAGTGGTGCAATGATATGTTCTAAAGCCTTTTGTGGCATGTATAAGTGGAAAAAAGTAAGGGCCTATTTGCCATTCAGCGGTGCAGTTATATGTTCTAATGCCTTTTGTGGTGTATATAAGTGGAAAACATTAAGGGCCTATTTGCTGTTCAGCTGTGCAGTTATTAGTTCTAAAGTCTTTTGTGGGGTGTATTAGTGGGGAAAAAAGGGCTTATTAGCCGTTTTGTGGTGAAGTGAGAAAATTACTGACTTTTTTTCAGTGTTTTAATTTCCTTTTTATTTATTTATTTATTTAATCAAACAGTATGTCAGACAGAGAAGTGCCAGGCCCTGCACTGGGGAGGTGGCAGCAGAGTAAGAGGGCATGGCGGCAGGAGTCGCAGTGAGAGGCCTGAGCTCCCACTGTCATCTAGTGGCCCTGTGCCCTCACCTGTCAACTTGCCTCTGTTCTTTGCTGTTCCCTCAGCCAGAGAAGTATTATATGCTGTGGGCTCAGTTCCACTATACAGCGAGGATGAGCTACTAAAGGACAGTCAGCAGCTTCTGGCCAGCCAATATGTGGAAGAGGCATCCGCCTCTTCCTCTGGTAGGTGGGCAAGTAGTGATGAGGAGAGTGGCATGGGAGCTGGTGTTGCGAGCGGCCAGGCTCCTGACCCAGAGACCGTTGAGGTGATGAAGTAGCTGATCCTACTTGGGAGCCAGTTGAATTAGTGTCTTCAGCATCATCAAGAGATGTGGGTGGCAGCTTGCACGTGAGGAAGGGGCAGAGCCAGCAAGTCACTAGCATGGCCAGGAGTCAAGGGTGGCAGCAGTGGGAGGTCTGGAGCCAAACGTGCCCGGGGTAGACCACCCGCTTCGCAGGAGCCTACCTGCACAGAAAGTAGTGTTGCAGGGGTTCACAGAAGCAGTGGTGGTAGCAGTCAGTCAGTGCGGAGTGTTGGGGGTAAAATCACCTACTCGGCAGTGTGGCAGTTTTTTGTTAGGCCACTGGAGGAGGTAAACATAGCCATTTGTAGAAACTGTGGGCAGAAGGCAAAGAGTGGCCAGGGTGCCAATGTTGGCACCACGATCCTACGTCAACATATTCAGCGTCACCATAAAGTGCCCTGGAAGAACCGTGCCTCCGATGTGCTGGTCCAGCCTGCCGCAGCAACAGCAGCATCACCCAGTGGCAAGCACCCAATTTCAAAAAGTGAAGGCTCCACCACCTCAGCCGAAGGGAGCTGTCCGTCCTTCCCATCATCTGCTAGTCCTGATGCTCCTGCTCCTCCTCCTACTCCTCGTCAGTCATTCTGTCAGCAATCGATCACAAAGCCATTGCCAAGAGACAACAGTATGCGTGCACTCATCCAACAGCGAAGAAGCTGAATGTACTCCTGGCCAAGTTGCTGGTGCTGCAGTCCCTCCCTTTCCAAGTGGTGGACTCTGCACCTTTCAGAGAAATGATGGCTTGTGCCGAGCTGAGGTGGAGAGTCCCAAACCGTCATTTATTTTCCAAAAAGGCAGTACCAGCCACGTATGTAGAACAGATGGTGGGTCAGTCCTTGAGCCTGTCTGTTTCTGCCAAAGTGCAGGGCAGCACCGACGTGTGCAGCTGTAACTACGTTCAGGGACAATACATGTCCTTTATGGCCCACTGGATAAATATGGTTCCTGCACACAAACACCAGCAACTTGGCCAGATGACGCCACTTTCACCTCCACGTTATCACGTCGTTGGTCCTGTGACAATGTCCGCCTTGGCCTCTTCACCCTCCACCCTGTCCTCAGCCTCCATTGCAGGGACAATTCACAGTGCCTCTCCAGCATATCACATGTGCAGGGCACGGCGTTTTCCCGCTTTTCTGCATCTCGTTTGCCTGGGCGAACGGAGTGACACAGGAGAGGAACTGCTCTGTGTCCTTCATCAAGAAATCGATTCCTGGCTGTGACCGACAACGGGAAGAACATGGTGTTAGTGCTGCGTCAAGGAGGGCTGAGACATGCGGCCTGCATAGCACATGTGTTCAATCTGATTGTCAAGTGGTTTGTGAAGTCTTCCACTGATCTGCAAGACCCTCGCATATAATGTTTTACACGGTCAGCTCACCTACAGGCCCTCGCATATAATGTTTTACAGGGCCAGCTCAACTGCAGGCCCTTGCATATAATGTTTTACAGGGTCAGCTTTATCGTCACTACCTCTCAGAGTCGGGAGTGGGTAATTGTCACGTGCCTGCTGCCTTCCTTGGAAAGCTTGTGCTTTAATAACTTGACCCACCCTCTCTGGGTGGTTCACAATTAGGAAAAAAAGGGGCAAGGCAACAACAGCCAATCTGATTTCAGCAATTGTCCTCCCTTGGATGTGGTAGCCATTTCTCAGACTCCCTCTCCGGCATCGAACCCTGATTCCCCATTAACCGTGATCACCATGGTAGGCGCAGAAAAGAACATCGAAAGTTTATAGGGCAGGCATCCGAATGGATCGTCGCCATCCCGGGGATGTGCAATCGCCCAGAGGTTATCTAGAGTCACCAATGAGGCAGCAGGCCCTCGCCCCTAATATTTTAGATGGTCAGATCAGCAGGCCCTTGCTCCAAATGTTTTTGAGGGTCACCAGCAGACTGTCACTTTTTCAAGGGTGTGTATGATGCCCTCCTTTATGTGTAACAAAGGGTGTTTTGGATTGCCGGTTCCTTGTAATTTTTGGTAGCCCTTTCACTTAGTGCATAGATTTTATTGAGTGTAGGAGTCCCACTACCTGAACTATTGTACCACAATGTGAATGAGGCCCTCCATTATGTGATATTCAGGTTGTATCGGAGTACCTCTTCCTTGTAATTTTTGGCGGCACTTGCACAAGTAAATATACAGGAAAGAATGTTTCTTAACAATGTTTCCTCTAAAAATGTATTTTTTTTTTTTCGGTTTTGTGCGCATTATTGTGAGTCTGTGAAAGGGGCGTACTACTGGGACAACATGGTTCCCAAAAATGACCTGGGAGTCCAAGATGCATCGAGACATCCTCCCCATGCTGTTCCCAAACCATTTTGATGGTGTTTCCATCAATTTCTGACCTTTTCCTATGAATCAGGCACCCTCCCCTCTTCAGAACAGAGGTTGCCTGGTTTAATGCTTGGGTTCTCCCATTGACTTCCATTATACTCGGGTGCCCCCGTAGAGCACCCAAGCATTTTCTAATGTGTTCGGCTAGAGCACTTTGGTGCTCGATCAACACTAACAACTACAGCATAAAAAATGTCACCCTCTGATCTAAGAGCAGATGCTAATATTGATGCAACAAAAGACAGCGGAAGAACAGCAGCACTGTAGCTGTTGCAAACCCACATGGAGTAAGTGAAGAGTGTAAGTAACAAGCTGCTACTGGAGGAGAAGGAGGAGTCAATTGTTCAAGAGGACAAGTCTGATGATGGTGATGATGACAAAGGAAAATTGGAACTCAGGCTGTAGGTTAAAGCAAGGAGCAGAACTCAGGTGAGTATTTCTTTTCTGTCACCTCTGGGGAAACAATAACTACTGGGGCACTATAGAGGGGTCTGTATTAACTATTGGAATACTATACAAGGGTCTATAATAGCTATTGGGGCACTATAGAGGAACCTATAATTGATACTGTGGCACTATAGAGAGGCCTATAATATTTACTGGGTGCACTATAGAGGGGTCTATATAAAATAGAGGGGCCTATAATATCTACTGGGGCACTAAAGAAGGGCTGATATTAACTACTGGGGACACTATAGAGAGAACTATAGTCACTATTGAGGCAAAATAGAGGGGATTATAATAAGTAATGGGTGCAATATAGAGTGGCCTGTATTAACTAATGTGTGCACCATAGAGAGGCCTACTGGGGCACTATAGAGGGATCCTGGTCAGCATTTTGTCAGTAATCCATCAGAATTGCTAAAGAAATACAAAAAAAATACAGGAGCAGATCCAATACAGACATGACACATGAATGGAATATTTGCATGTCTCCTATGTTTTGAACCCACTCCTGCTTTTGGCTACCAAATCATAAGTCAATTCTGATGCAAAATAGGGACCATGTCATGCAAGCCTTAGAGCTGTTACATAGAGAGGATCCGTTGTGTGCCTAATTTTTCCTTCTGACAGATCAGAAAAAGGGTCAAATAAATAGTGGTGAGGTGGAAGCAGCATGAGGACACCACAGAATGTCCCAATGACAAAGTCTGGAGATGACAGCAGCATCAGGAGGAGGCCACAGAGTGGCACAATCACATAGTTTGGAGGTGGCGGCAGCATTAGGAGGAGGCCACAGGGTGGCATAATGACAGTGTGGAGGTGGCAGCAGCAGCATGAGGAGGCCACAGAGTGGCACAATGACAGTGAGGTAGCGGCAGCATCAGGAGGCCACAGAGTGGAACAATGACAGAGTTTGGAGGTGGCGGCAGCAGCAGCATCAGGAGGAGTCCACAGTGTGACACCAATACAGAATGTGGAGGTAGCAGCATCATCATCAGGAGGCCACAGAGTGGCACAATGACAATGTGGAGGTGGCAGCAGCATCATCTGGAGGAGGCGACAGGGTGGCACAATGACAGAATGTAGAGGTGGAAGCAGCATTATCAGGAGGTCACACAGTGGCACAATGACATAGTGGCTAGGTGACATAGTGTGGAGGCGGCAACAGCATCAGCAGACCACAAAGTGGCAATGTGACATAGTGTAGAGGTGGCAGCAGCATCAGGAGACTACAGAGTGGCAAGGTGACATAGTGTAGAGGTGGCAGCAGCATCAGGAGACCACAGAGTGACCCGGTGACAGAGTGGGGACGTGGGTGGCAGTACCAGTACTAGCTAAAGATGATGGGTGAAAGAAGGAGCACTTGGCATCATATGTATGGCATCAGGCGGGTGGCAGCATCAGAATAGTAGCTGAGGCAGGTAGCCAGAAGAAACCAGTCTCTTTTGTCAAAGTGTTGGTGTGGCACCATGGATGATCTAGTCTGATGCATCAGGCATTGATGGGTGGAAATCCTGGCTGATCCATGTCTGATTCATCTTGACAAAGGTCAGTCTCTCCACATTTTGGGTGGACAGGCGAGTTCTCCTTGGGGTAACTATAGCCCCTGCCGCACTAAACACCCGCTCTGATCCAACACTACTGGTCGGGCAGGACAGCTTTTCCAGGGCAAACTCTGCCAGTTGCGGCCACAAATCCAGTTTGGCTGCCCAGTAGTCCAGTGGATCTTTAATGTTGGGTGGAAGGGTGCTGTTCAAGTATGCCACCACCTGCTGGTTCAGGTCCTGCTCCAAGTTTAGCTGCTGCTGCTGCTGGTGAGTAGCTTCTTTACTAGGCGGGTGAAGAAAGCTGTTCATCAGCGACTCTATACTTAAGTTGCTGCTGATGGAGCTAGAACTGCTCCTACCCCCCACCCTGTCACAGCAGCCATGGCAGAGGAACGTGAGCGCAAAGGGCCCCCTTGGTCAGACCTGAGAGAGGATGGACGATGGCGCAGATAGGCAATGGCCAACTGACTATATAGGATGTCTCTATAGTAGTTCAGATTGTCCTCCCTCTCAGCGGGTGTAAAAAAAGGCCCCCATTTTGGACCGGTAGCGAGGGTCCAACAAGGTGGAGAGCCAGAAGTCATCCCTCTGCCGAATGGTGACAATTCAACTGCCACTACGCATGCATCGGGCCATTTGTGCAAGTGACTCGGAGGGACTTCCTGCCTCCATCTCCACTGCATACTGCCACGGTGTGTCTGGGTCCTCTGCCTCGTCTTCCTCATCGCGCTGAAACTCCTCTGGCTGCTCCTGCTCCTCCTCTCCTGTCACCTGTGTAGAAAAACAACCCATTTAGCTACACATTGCTTGTGCTCCAATGTCCTCCTCCAGTTCATCCCCCACAGGGCTCATGTGGCCGGAAGATCTAGGAGCCATGTCTCCAGTCCCCAGACCAGCCAGATTTACCAGCATCTGTTCCAGGACATGAAGCAGTGGAAGGATGTTGTCCATCATGTAGTCCTGGAGACTGACAAATAACGTGGTATCCTCAAAGGGCCTGAGAAAATGGCATGTGTCACTCATGAGCTACCACTGGCTGACATCGAAGTTACACAGGGGACTACTCCTGTCCGCTTTGATAATTAAGAAACCTTTTATGGCCCTTCTCTGTTCTCATAGTCGATCCAACATTTGGAGGGTGGAATTCCAACGGGTGGATACGTCATATATCAGCCTATGTTGGGGGATGCCGTTCTGCCACTGCAGCTCAAGAAGGGTGTGCATTTAGTTATGAGGGTAAAATAATTTTATTTATTTAGTCTTGAGTAGGGATGAGCGAACTCGAACTGTATAGTTTGGGTTCGTACCGAATTTTGGGGTGTCCGTGACACGGACCCGAACCCGGACATTTTCGTAAAAGTCCGGGTTCGGGTTCGGTGTTCGTCGCTTTCTTCGCGCTTTTGTGACGCTTTCTTGGCGCTTTTTGAAAGGCTGCAAAGCAGCCAATCAACAAGCGTCATACTACTTGCCCCAAGAGGCCATCACAGCCATGCCTACTATTGGCATGGCTGTGATTGGCCAGAGCACCATGTGACCCAGCCTCTATTTAAGCTGGAGTCACATAGCGCCGCCCGTCACTCTGCTCTGATTAGCGTAGGGAGAGGTTGCGGCTGCGACAGTAGGGCGAGATTAGGCAGATTAACTCCTCCAAAGGACTTGATTAACTGATCGATCTGCAGCTGTGGATCATTGAGCTGCTGATCCTCAATTGCTCACTGTTTTTAGGCTGCACAGACCGTTTGTCAGTCACATTTTTCTGGGGTGATCGGCGGCCATTTTGTGTCTTGTGGTGCGCCAGCACAAGCTGCGACCAAGTGCATTTAACCCTCAATGGTGTGGTTGTTTTTTGGCTAAAGCCTACATCAGGGTGAAGCTGTCACACCAAGTGCATTTAACCAGCAATAGTCTGTTCATTTTTTGGCCATATACAAAATCAGGGGCAAGCTGCGCCTGTCACCAAGTGCATTTAACCCTCAATGGTGTGGTTGTTTTTTGGCTAAAGCCTACATCAGGGTGAAGCTGTCACACCAAGTGCATTTAACCAGCAATAGTCTGTTCATTTTTTGGCCATATACTAAATCAGGGGCAAGCTGCGCCTGTCACCAAGTGCATTTAACCCTCAATGGTGTGGTTGTTTTTTGGCTAAAGCCTACATCAGGGTGAAGCTGTCACACCAAGTGCATTTAACCAGCAATAGTCTGTTCATTTTTTGGCCATATACTAAATCAGGGGCAAGCTGCGCCTGTCACCAAGTGCATTTAACCCTCAATGGTGTGGTTGTTTTTTGGCTAAAGCCTACATCAGGGTGAAGCTGTCACACCAAGTGCATTTAACCAGCAATAGTCTGTTTATTTTTTGGCCATATCCCAGTCTAATTCTGTCACTAAATCCATACCGGTCACCCAGCGCCTAAATACTAGGCCTCAAATTTATATCCAGCTAAATCTGTCCCTAGTGCTGTAGCTGGGCGAGTTATTTAGTGTCCGTTCAAGCACATTTCTTGTTCTGGGTTGAAATACAATTCCCAATTTAGCAATTTCATAATTTAGTGGTTTCTGCTATATCAGAGCTATTTGAAATCTATCCCTAAAAGGGTATATAATATTCAAGGTGCACATTGGGTCATTCAGAATAACTTCACACACACCCGCTACTGTGTATTTCCAAGTCTAATTCTGTCACTAAACCCATACCTGTCACGCAGCGCCTAAATACTAGGCCTCAAATTTATATCCAGCTAAATCTGTCCCTAGTGCTGTAGCTGGGCGAGTTATTTAGTGTCCGTTCAAGCACATTTCTTGTTCTGGGTTGAAATACAATTCCCAATTTAGCAATTTCATAATTTAGTGGTTTCTGCTATATCAGAGCTATTTGAAATCTATCCCTAAAAGGGTATATAATATTCAAGGTGCACATTGGGTCATTCAGAATAACTTCACACACACCCGCTACTGTGTATTTCCAAGTCTAATTCTGGCACTAAACCCATACCTGTCACCCAGCGCCTAAATACTAGGCCTCAAATTTATATCCCGCTAAATCTGTCCTTAGTGCTGTAGCTGGGCGAGTTATTTAGTGTCCGTTCAAGCACATTTCTTGTTCTGGGTTGAAATACAATTCCCAATTTAGCAATTTCATAATTTAGTGGTTTCTGCTATATCAGAGCTATTTGAAATCTATCCCTAAAAGGGTATATAATATTCAAGGTGCACATTGGGTCATTCAGAATAACTTCACACACACCCGCTACTGTGTATTTCCAAGTCTAATTCTGTCACTAAACCCATACCTGTCACCCAGCGCCTAAATACTAGGCCTCAAATTTATATCCCGCTAAATCTGTCCCTAGTGCTGTAGCTGGGCGAGTTATTTAGTGTCCGTTCAAGCACATTTCTTGTTCTGGGTTGAAATACAATTCCCAATTTAGCAATTTCATAATTTAGTGGTTTCTGCTATATCAGAGCTATTTGAAATCTATCCCTAAAAGGGTATATAATATTCAAGGTGCACATTGGGTCATTCAGAATAACTTCACACACACCCGCTACTGTGTATTTCCAAGTCTAATTCTGTCACTAAACCCATACCTGTCACCCAGCGCCTAAATACTAGGCCTCAAATTTATATCCCGCTAAATCTGTCCCTAGTGCTGTAGCTGGGCGAGTTATTTAGTGTCCGTTCAAGCACATTTCTTGTTCTGGGTTGAAATACAATTCCCAATTTAGCAATTTCATAATTTAGTGGTTTCTGCTATATCAGAGCTATTTGAAATCTATCCCTAAAAGGGTATATAATATTCAAGGTGCACATTGGGTCATTCAGAATAACTTCACACACACCCGCTACTGTGTATTTCCAAGTCTAATTCTGGCACTAAACCCATACCTGTCACCCAGCGCCTAAATACTAGGCCTCAAATTTATATCCCGCTAAATCTGTCCCTAGTGCTGTAGCTGGGCGAGTTATTTAGTGTCCGTTCAAGCACATTTCTTGTTCTGGGTTGAAATACAATTCCCAATTTAGCAATTTCATAATTTAGTGGTTTCTGCTATATCAGAGCTATTTGAAATCTATCCCTAAAAGGGTATATAATATTCAAGGTGCACATTGGGTCATTCAGAATAACTTCACACACACCCGCTACTGTGTATTTCCAAGTCTAATTCTGGCACTAAACCCATACCTGTCACCCAGCGCCTAAATACTAGGCCTCAAATTTATATCCCGCTAAATCTGTCCCTAGTGCTGTAGCTGGGCGAGTTATTTAGTGTCCGTTCAAGCACATTTCTTGTTCTGGGTTGAAATACAATTCCCAATTTAGCAATTTCATAATTTAGTGGTTTCTGCTATATCAGAGCTATTTGAAATCTATCCCTAAAAGGGTATATAATATTCAAGGTGCACATTGGGTCATTCAGAATAACTTCACACACACCCGCTACTGTGTATTTCCAAGTCTAATTCTGGCACTAAACCCATACCTGTCACCCAGCGCCTAAATACTAGGCCTCAAATTTATATCCCGCTAAATCTGTCCCTAGTGCTGTAGCTGGGCGAGTTATTTAGTGTCCGTTCAAGCACATTTCTTGTTCTGGGTTGAAATACAATTCCCAATTTAGCAATTTCATAATTTAGTGGTTTCTGCTATATCAGAGCTATTTGAAATCTATCCCTAAAAGGGTATATAATATTCAAGGTGCACATTGGGTCATTCAGAATAACTTCACACACACCCGCTACTGTGTATTTCCAAGTCTAATTCTGGCACTAAACCCATACCTGTCACCCAGCGCCTAAATACTAGGCCTCAAATTTATATCCCGCTAAATCTGTCCCTAGTGCTGTAGCTGGGCGAGTTATTTAGTGTCCGTTCAAGCACATTTCTTGTTCTGGGTTGAAATACAATTCCCAATTTAGCAATTTCATAATTTAGTGGTTTCTGCTATATCAGAGCTATTTGAAATCTATCCCTAAAAGGGTATATAATATTCAAGGTGCACATAGGGTCATTCAGAATAACTTCACACACCCGCTACTGTGCATTTCCAAATCTAATTCTGTCACTAAACCCATACCTGTCACCCAGCGCCTAAATACTAGGCCTCAAATTTATATCCCGCTAAATCTCTCGTTACCGCTGTCCTGTTGTGGCTGGGAAAGTTATTTAGTGTCCGTCAAAGCACATTTTTTGTTCTGGGTTGAAATACAATTCCCAATTTAGCAATTTCATAATTTAGTCGTTTCTGCTATATCAGAGCTATTTGAAATCTATCCCTAAAAGGGTAGATCATATTGAAGGTGCACATAGGGTCATTCAGAATAACTTCACACACACGCTTCTGTGCATTTCCAAGTCTAATTCTGTCACTAAATCCATACCGGTCACCCAGCGCCTAAATACTAGGCCTCAAATTTATATCCCGCTAAATTTGAATACAATACATTGGGCCAAATAATATATTTGTTGTTGTGGTGAACCATAACAATGAGAAAAACATCTAGTAAGGGACGCGGACGTGGACATGGTCGTGGTGGTGTTAGTGGACCCTCTGGTGCTGGGAGAGGACGTGGCCGTTCTGCCACATCCACACGTCCTAGTGTACCAACTACCTCAGGTCCCAGTAGCCGCCAGAATTTACAGCGATATATGGTGGGGCCCAATGCCGTTCTAAGGATGGTAAGGCCTGAGCAGGTACAGGCATTAGTCAATTGGGTGGCCGACAGTGGATCCAGCACGTTCACATTATCTCCCACCCAGTCTTCTGCAGAAAGCGCACAGATGGCGCCTGAAAACCAACCCCATCAGTCTGTCACATCACCCCCATGCATACCAGGGAAACTGTCTCAGCCTCAAGTTATGCAGCAGTCTCTTATGCTGTTTGAAGACTCCGCTGGCAGGGTTTCCCAAGGGCATCCACCTAGCCCTTCCCCAGCGGTGAAAGACATAGAATGCACTGACGCACAACCACTTATGTTTCCTGATGATGAGGACATGGGAATACCACCTCAGCATGTCTCTGATGATGACGAAACACAGGTGCCAACTGCTGCGTCTTTCTGCAGTGTGCAGACTGAACAGGAGGTCAGGGATCAAGACTGGGTGGAAGACGATGCAGGGGACGATGAGGTCCTAGACCCCACATGGAATGAAGGTCGTGCCACTGACTTTCACAGTTCGGAGGAAGAGGCAGTGGTGAGACCGAGCCAACAGCGTAGCAAAAGAGGGAGCAGTGGGCAAAAGCAGAACACCCGCCGCCAAGAGACTCCGCCTGCTACTGACCGCCGCCATCTGGGACCGAGCACCCCAAAGGCAGCTTCAAGGAGTTCCCTGGCATGGCACTTCTTCAAACAATGTGCTGACGACAAGACCCGAGTGGTTTGCACGCTGTGCCATCAGAGCCTGAAGCGAGGCATTAACGTTCTGAACCTGAGCACAACCTGCATGACCAGGCACCTGCATGCAAAGCATGAACTGCAGTGGAGTAAACACCTTAAAACCAAGGAAGTCACTCAGGCTCCCCCTGCTACCTCTTCTGCTGCTGCCGCCTCGGCCTATTCTGCTGCTGCCGCCTCGGCCTCTTCCTCCGCCTCTGGAGGAACGTTGGCACCTGCCGCCCAGCAAACAGGGGATGTACCACCAACACCACCACCACCACCTCCGTCACCAAGCGTCTCAACCATGTCACACGCCAGCGTTCAGCTCTCCATCTCACAAACATTTGATAGAAAGCGTAAATTCCCACCTAGCCACCCTCGATCCCTGGCCCTGAATGCCAGCATTTCTAAACTACTGGCCTATGAAATGCTGTCATTTAGGCTGGTGGACACAGACAGCTTCAAACAGCTCATGTCGCTTGCTGTCCCACAGTATGTTGTTCCCAGCCGGCACTACTTCTCCAAGAGAGCCGTGCCTTCCCTGCACAACCAAGTATCCGATAAAATCAAGTGTGCACTGCGCAACGCCATCTGTGGCAAGGTCCACCTAACCACAGATACGTGGACCAGTAAGCACGGCCAGGGACGCTATATCTCCCTAACTGCACACTGGGTAAATGTAGTGGCAGCTGGGCCCCAGGCGGAGAGCTGTTTGGCGCACGTCCTTCCGCCGCCAAGGATCGCAGGGCAACATTCTTTGCCTCCTGTTGCCACCTCCTCCTTCTCGGCTTCCTCCTCCTCTTCTTCCACCTGCTCATCCAGTCAGCCACACACCTTCACCACCAACTTCAGCACAGCCCGGGGTAAACGTCAGCAGGCCATTCTGAAACTCATATGTTTGGGGGACAGGCCCCACACCGCACAGGAGTTGTGGCGGGGTATAGAACAACAGACCGACGAGTGGTTGCTGCCGGTGAGCCTCAAG
The DNA here is from genome assembly GCF_014858855.1 of Bufo gargarizans. Lineage (NCBI taxonomy): Eukaryota > Metazoa > Chordata > Amphibia > Anura > Bufonidae > Bufo > Bufo gargarizans. Next base: position 492,447,354 of record NC_058084.1, on the reverse strand, counting down.
CCCGGCCTGGTGGTGTGTGATAATGGGCGAAATCTCGTTGCAGCTCTGGGACTAGCCAATTTGACGCACATCCCTTGCTTGGCGCATGTGCTGAATTTGGTGGTGCAGAAGTTCATTCACAACTACCCCGACATGTCAGAGCTGCTGCATAAAGTGCGGGCCGTCTGTTCGCGCTTCCGGCGTTCACATCCTGCTGCTGCTCGCCTGTCTGCGCTACAGCGTAACTTCGGCCTTCCCGCTCACCGCCTCATATGCGACGTGCCCACCAGGTGGAACTCCACCTTGCACATGCTGGACAGACTGTGCGAGCAGCAGCAGGCCATAGTGGAGTTTCAGCTGCAGCACGCACGGGTCAGTCGCACTACAGAACAGCACCACTTCACCACCAATGACTGGGCCTCCATGCGAGACCTGTGTGCCCTGTTGCGCTGTTTCGAGTACTCCACCAACATGGCCAGTGGCGATGACACCGTTATCAGCGTTACAATACCACTTCTATGTCTCCTTGAGAAAACACTTAGGGCGATGATGGAAGAGGAGGTGGCCCAGGAGGAGGAGGAGGAGGAGGAGGAAGAGGGGTCATTTTTAGCACTTTCAGGCCAGTCTCTTCGAAGTGACTCAGAGGGAGGTTTTTGGCAACAGCAGAGGCCAGGTACAAATGTGGCCAGCCAGGGCCCACTACTGGAGGACGAGGAGGACGAGGATGAGGAGGAGGTGGAGGAGGATGAGGATGAAGCATGGTCACAGCGGGGTGGCACCCAACGCAGCTCGGGTCCATCACTGGTGCGTGGCTGGGGGGAAAGGCAGGACGATGACGATACGCCTCCCACAGAGGACAGCTTGTCCTTATCCCTGGGCAGCCTGGCACACATGAGCGACTACATGCTGCAGTGCCTGCGCAACGACAGCAGAGTTGCCCACATTTTAACCTGTGCGGACTACTGGGTTGCCACCCTGCTGGATCCACGCTACAAAGACAATGTGCCCACCTTACTTCCTGCACTGGAGCGTGATAGGAAGATGCGCGAGTACAAGCGCACGTTGGTAGACGCGCTACTGAGAGCATTCCCAAATGTCACAGGGGAACAAGTGGAAGCCCAAGGCCAAGGCAGAGGAGGAGCAAGAGGTCGCCAAGGCAGCTGTGTCACGGCCAGCTCCTCTGAGGGCAGGGTTAGCATGGCAGAGATGTGGAAAACTTTTGTCAACACGCCACAGCTAACTGCACCACCACCTGATACGCAACGTGTTAGCAGGAGGCAACATTTCACTAACATGGTGGAACAGTACGTGTGCACACCCCTCCACGTACTGACTGATGGTTCGGCCCCATTCAACTTCTGGGTCTCTAAATTGTCCACGTGGCCAGAGCTAGCCTTTTATGCCTTGGAGGTGCTGGCCTGCCCGGCAGCCAGCGTTTTGTCTGAACGTGTATTCAGCACGGCAGGGGGCGTCATTACAGACAAACGCAGCCGCCTGTCTACAGCCAATGTGGACAAGCTGACGTTCATAAAAATGAACCAGGCATGGATCCCACAGGACCTGTCCGTCCCTTGTCCAGATTAGACATTAACTACCTCCCCATAACCATATATTATTGGACTCCAGGGCACTTCCTCATTCAATCCTATTTTTATTTTCATTTTACCATTATATTGCGATGCTACCCAAAGTTGAATGAACCTCTCCTCTGCCTGTGTGCTAGGCCTAAATATATGCCAATGGACTGTTGCAGTGGTGGCTGACATGAAGCCTGATTCTCTGCTATGACATGCAGACTAATTCTCTGCTGACATGAAGCCAGATTGTCTGTTACGGGACCTCTCTCCTCTGCCTGGGTGCTGGGCCTAAATTTATGACAATGGACTGTTGCAGTGGTGGCTGACGTGAAGCCTGATTCTCTGCTATGACATGCAGACTGATTCTCTGCTGTCATGAAGCCAGATTGTCTGTTACGGGACCTCTCTGCTCTGCCTGTGTGCTAGGCCTAAATATATGCCAATGGACTGTTGCAGTGGTGGGTGACGTGAAGCCTGATTCTCTGCTATGATATGAAGACTGATTCTCTGCTGACATGAAGCCAGATTGTCTGTTACGGGACCTTTCTCCTCTGCCTGGGTTCTGGGCCTAAATTTATGAAAATTGACTCTTACAGTGGTGGGTGACGTGAAGCCTGATTCTCTGCTATGATATGAAGACTGATTCTCTGCTGACATGAAGCCAGATTGTCTGTTACGGGACCTTTCTCCTCTGCCTGGGTTCTGGGCCTAAATTTATGAAAATTGACTCTTACAGTGGTGGGTGACGTGAAGCCTGATTCTCTGCTATGATATGAAGACTGATTCTCTGCTGACATGAAGCCAGATTGTCTGTTACGGGACCTTTCTCCTCTGCCTGGGTTCTGGGCCTAAATTTATGAAAATTGACTCTTACAGTGGTGGGTGACGTGAAGCCTGATTCTCTGCTATGATATGAAGACTGATTCTCTGCTGACATGAAGCCAGATTGTCTGTTACGGGACCTTTCTCCTCTGCCTGGGTTCTGGGCCTAAATTTATGAAAATTGACTCTTACAGTGGTGGGTGACGTGAAGCCTGATTCTCTGCTATGATATGAAGACTGATTCTCTGCTGACATGAAGCCAGATTGTCTGTTACGGGACCTTTCTCCTCTGCCTGGGTTCTGGGCCTAAATTTATGAAAATTGACTCTTACAGTGGTGGGTGACGTGAAGCCTGATTCTCTGCTATGATATGAAGACTGATTCTCTGCTGACATGAAGCCAGATTCTCTGTTACGGGACCTCTCTCCTCTGCCTGGGTGCTGGGCCTAAATTTATGACAATGGACTGTTGCTTTGGTGGCTGACGTGAAGCCTGATTCTCTGCTATGACATGCAGACTGATTCTCTGCTGACATGAAGCCAGATCCTCTGTTACGGGACCTCTCTCCTCTGCCTGTGTGTGTGCTGGGCCTAAATATATGCCAATGGACTGTTGCAGTGGTGGCTGACGTGAAGCCTCATTCTCTGCTATGACATGCAGACTAATTCTCTGCTGACATGAAGACAGATTCTCTGTTACGGGACCTCCCTCCTCTGCCTGGGTGCTGGGCCTAAATATATGCCAATGGACTGTTGCAGTGGTGGCTGACGTGAAGCCTCATTCTCTGCTATGACATGCAGACTGATTCTCTGCTGACATGAAGCCAGATCGTCTGTTACGGGACCTCTCTGCTCTGCCTGTGTGCTAGGCCTAAATATATGCCAATGGACTGTTGCAGTGGTGGGTGACGTGAAGCCTCATTCTCTGCTATGACATGCAGACTGATTCTCTGCTGTCATGAAGCCAGATTGTCTGTTACGGGACCTCTCTGCTCTGCCTGTGTGCTAGGCCTAAATATATGCCAATGGACTGTTGCAGTGGTGGGTGACGTGAAGCCTCATTCTCTGCTATGACATGCAGACTGATTCTCTGCTGACATGAAGCCAGATTGTCTGTTACGGGACCTCTCTCCTCTGCCTGTGTGCTAGGCCTAAATATATGCCAATGGACTGTTGCAGTGGTGGCTGACGTGAAGCCTGATTCTCTGCTATGACATGCAGACTAATTCTCTGCTGACATGAAGCCAGATTGTCTGTTACGGGACCTCTCTCCTCTGCCTGGGTGCTGGGCCTAAATTTATGACAATGGACTGTTGCAGTGGTGGCTGACGTGAAGCCTGATTCTCTGCTATGACATGCAGACTGATTCTCTGCTGACATGAAGCCAGATCCTCTGTTACGGGACCTCTCTCCTCTGCCTGTGTGTGTGCTGGGCCTAAATATATGCCAATGGACTGTTGCAGTGGTGGCTGACGTGAAGCCTCATTCTCTGCTATGACATGCAGACTGATTCTCTGCTGACATGAAGCCAGATTCTCTGTTACGGGACCTCTCTCCTCTGCCTGTGTGTGTGCTGGGCCTAAATATATGCCAATGGACTGTTGCAGTGGTGGCTGACGTGAAGCCTCATTCTCTGCTATGACATGCAGACTAATTCTCTGCTGACATGAAGACAGATTCTCTGTTACGGGACCTCTCTCCTCTGCCTGTGTGTGTGCTGGGCCTAAATATATGCCAATGGACTGTTGCAGTGGTGGCTGACGTGAAGCCTAATTCTCTGCTATGACATGCAGACTAATTCTCTGCTGACATGAAGACAGATTCTCTGTTACGGGACCTCCCTCCTCTGCCTGGGTGCTGGGCCTAAATATATGCCAATGGACTGTTGCAGTGGTGGCTGACGTGAAGCCTCATTCTCTGCTATGACATGCAGACTAATTCTCTGCTGACATGAAGACAGATTCTCTGTTACGGGACCTCTCTCCTCTGCCTGGGTGCCGGGGCCTAAATATCTGAGAATGGACTGTTCCAGTGGTGGGTGACGGGAAGCCAGATTCTCTGCTATGGAACCTCTCTCCAATTGATTTTGGTTAATTTTTATTTATTTAATTTTTATTTTAATTCATTTCCCTATCCACATTTGTTTGCAGGGGATTTACCTACATGTTGCTGCCTTTTGCAGCCCTCTAGCTCTTTCCTGGGCTGTTTTACAGCCTTTTTAGTGCCGAAAAGTTCGGGTCCCCATTGACTTCAATGGGGTTCGGGTTCGGGACGAAGTTCGGATCGGGTTCGGATCCCGAACCCGAACATTTCCGGGATGTTCGGCCGAACTTCTCGAACCCGAACATCCAGGTGTTCGCTCAACTCTAGTCTTGAGAAGAGACTTAAGGGGGCGGACATGATTAACCTATACACATATATAAATGACTAGTAAAAAAAATATGGTGAAAAGCTGTTCTATGTAAAATCCCCTCAAAAGGGTACTGCCTCCGACTGGAGATGAAAAAGTACAGTCTCCAGAGCCGATGAGGCTTCTTCACCATAAGAACCGTGAATCTGTGGAGCAGTTTACCTCAGGGTGTGGAGATGTCAGGAATAGTGGACAGTTTAAAAAAGGGCTTAGATGAATTACAGGAAGGGGAGTGGGAACCAGAATTCTGAAATTAATGACCTCAGGTTAGTAATTAATTAACTTGCCTTCCCTTAATTCACAATCCCACCCATACCTTGGTTGAACGTAATGGACATGCGTCTTCTTTCAACCTTACTATGGAAGTCCATTTTGTAGGACCTGGTCAGCATTACAAAAACAGGCCCTTGATATCCTCTTGGGTGTATTTTAGGGAAAATGATCACTTGCTGCTAGGTCCCACCATAGATTGCAGCCACATAATGGGGCTCTCGATTATCTAGGTTAAACAAAGTATACATATTTTTATCGTTATACAGGGCAAGTGAGATGATTATTTTTTTATATAACATTGCTAAATTTATTGCATTGAATGAAGTTGGAAAAAAGAAAAACATGAATGTTATGCTGTTTTTGCCAATTTTCTCTCTATATAGAACAATATTAAAATAATATTAAAGATACTGGTCTTGTTTTGGTACCACGTGAGAGATAAGTCTATGCCACAAAAAGTTATAAAGTGTGAAAAGAATATTCACCCAAGAATATATTCTGTAGAAAAGATGAAATTCAGATATGGATATTTAAACACCAAAGTCCTTAGCCACAAAGTAGTTATACTGTAGCTACATAGCGATGTGAGCCATGACACTTGTCTTGAACCAGATAGAATGTTCTATAGCAGTGCAGCTATTTAATTGAATGGAGCCTCAGTGTGATTTGTAGGTTGCTGCAACTGTGATGTTGAATTTTTTGGGATTCTGAGGCTGTGGTCATGACAGTCTGCGAATTGTACGATGGTGTGTCACTGCCAAGATATGTCTGACCCAACCTACAGCATAACAATGTTAACATAATGCCACACAATCAGGTTTCCTGATGCAGTTTTGCAGGCCCAAATCAGGATTTGATCATAAAAAGAGAGACAGTATAAAGAAAAGCTAAGACTTCTCTTCATTTTTTAATTCACTCGTGGTTTTGACCTCCTAAATTGTATGCAGAAACCTGACCATGTGGCCATACCCTTAGAATTGGGGCCTTATCTTTTATTTACTAATAGAGTTAGGGTAGACTGAACTTTAACCCTTAGAGGGGTATTCTTGTTTTATGAAATCGATTACCTATTCTCAGGATAGGTCATAAATTTCAGACTGGTAGAGGACTGACACTCGGCATCCCTGTCAATCAGCTGTTTGAAGAGGCCGCAGTGCTTGTGTGAGAGCTCTATGTTTACCTGCATGTCGTCTACATTCTAGTGGTGGTGCAGTGTAATAACAGCTATTTGTTCCATTCAAATGAATTAGATAAACAGTGGAGCCCCTTCAAACAGCTGATCGGTGATTGAGCAGAGAGTCAGGCCCCTGACGATCTGACATTGATGACCTATCGTAACTATAGGTCATCAATATTATGAAATCCCAAAGTTAATATAACTATTGTTATGCATACTCGGTGAGATCTTTTTTTAGGAAAATCTCTTCAACAAGAGCACCTTATTTTATTTGCCACGACAGGAGAGCCATCACATACTTATTTATTGATACCTGTTGAATATTATTGACATATGGTGACAATTTATGTTAAATTTCATGTATTCTATACACTGGTATAGCAACAACTTTTAATCACCTTTCATTGTAATTGTATTCTTCTCTATTTTATCTCATCCAATTCTAATTATCAGTTCATGTAGACCAAACATTGAGGGGGTTATATGTGATTAATTCTTACTCTATATAATTTTCAATAACGCTTTGGCACAAGGATCCTTGACACAGCCTTAATGATAGAATGCCTGTTGATTTAATCTATTACATCTAAAATCGCTTACATTGGGATTGTGGATATTTTCTTCAGAAATATGAAGACATTGTCTGTGTGAGAATGGGAATGGAAAAGACTAGATTTCAAAAGGAGTAGTATACCAAGGAACACTAGTAATAGGAGAACTGTATTGTATTGAATGCATGAAGACCTAGAGAAAAGAACTTCATACATTCAATATGTTAACCTCAGGGCCATGACGGCCCACCATCGAACTAAACATATCCAATTTACTTGCATTATCAAGTCTACTGTACTTCATAGACCTTGTTATCATATTGAGTTTGTTCACTGAGCCAGTCTAAGCCAGAAAAATATTTCTTATCTTTATGTCAGATATACAGTACTTTATAGCACTTTTCATGGAGAATCTTCAAAGTTCTTTTATTTAGTCTTTAGGAACAACCAAAGTCTTCAACAATGTGACTCACAGATCCGAATATACGAAAAATAAATAGAAATAATGATCTGGGTATTTTTACAGAGTGACATTGACCCCAGAAATTGCTTTGACAAAATGTCTGTATTTTACAGAATTATGGAGATTTAATATAAAAGGTTTTGTGAACGGTTTACACAAAGGATTTCCTGATCTCTATAGATGTAAAGAGATGAAATAAAATACAAAGCTAGAAAAGGCTCAGTGTGTGCTCAATGACTCAACAAACGCTATGGGTAATCAGTTGATTGTGCAATGTTCTACATTCCCAATGTAAGTCGCAACTCAAGAGACCTCATAAATAGAATTTTATGAATTAAATTTTTTTCTTGAACCATGATAATTGTTATTTAAATGGGTTTTTGGCGTTGGATAATGCGAATTGTTAAATCCCTTGACAATAAACTGACCAACCGGTGACCAGCTATAATCTGTGGCGAAGCCTGGCACTAACTGTTCAATTTCCCTGCTGCACCACCACAGGGGAAATTAAGCAATGCACAGTACTTACTCAGCTCAATGGGTTGTCTGAGTAATATCGGACAGGACAGGTCCTCTGTAGTGGGAGATCTGTAAGATGCTCTACTAAGCCCAAAAGATGAGTATCATGGAGACCAACTCAGCATTTATAGTGTAGAGAAAGTTAATACAAGGCACTTACTAATGTATTGTTATTATCGATATTGCCTATTTTGTCGGCTTGATCACATTCTACACTGCTTGTTTCCATGGTTTCGACCACCCTGCAATCCATCAGTGGTGGATGTGCTTGTACACTACAAGAAAAAGAAAAAGCCTCTCGGGTGGCCGGAAACATGGAATCGCACATAGGCTGGTGATTTTTCCTACAGTGCGCAAGCGTAGGAAAAAATGAAATGAGCAGTGTATAATGTGATAGAAAAATTTATTTAGCTAGCAAAGGAGACAATATGGACAGTCGCAATACATTAGTAAGTATCTTGTATTAGCTTTCTCCACATGATAAACACCACTTGCTGAAGGGAGACAACCCCTTTCATCTTGATTTACCAGCCGTTAGGCACATGTATCTACTGCTTAAGGCTACTTTCACACTAGCGTTCTGCTGTCCGCTCGTGAGCTCCGTTTGAATGGGCTCACGAGCGGAGCAGAACGCTTCCGTCCAGCCCTGATGCAGTCTGAATGGATGCGGATCCGCTCAGACCGCATCAGTCTGGCGGCATTCAGCCTCCGCTCCGCTCGCCTCCGCACGGCCAGGCGGACAGCTGAACGCAGCTTGCAGCGTTCGGGTGTTCGCCTGGCCGTGCGGAGGCGCGCGGATCCGTCCAGACTTACAATGTAAGTCAATGGGAACGGATCCGCTTGAAGATGACACCATATGGCTCAATCTTCAAGCGGATCCGTCCCCCATTGACTTTACATTGAAAGTCTGAACGGATCCGCTCAGGCTACTTTCGCACTTAGAAATTTTTCTAAGTTATTAATGCAGACGGATCCGTTCTGAACGGAGCCACCGTCTGCATTAATATGATCGGATCCGTTCAGAACGGATCCGATCAAGCGCAAGTGTGAAAGTAGCCTAAAGCTACAAGCTAGAGTTCAATCAATGAGGATGTGTTGGATGGATGAAAGTCATTTTTCACAAATTTTGATTACAAAAATTATTTTTAGGCAAAAATGTGTAACATGCAATCATAGCCTTTAAATCCCAGAAGGGACTTGTGTTTTTTTTCTGTCAGTTAACCCATATACTATAATAAATAATTATAATAAAAGACCTTACTATATCGAGAATAGTGTTTTTTATGATTAGAAAACAAAACCAATTATTGCTTTATTCACAATATATGATTATCAAGAAACCAGAAATACTGTATGTATTAGTTTTCTGAAAAAAAATATAAACACTATTCCTACATGCAAGGCTAACCACTTACCAGAAAGCTATAACATTAGACCATAGAGAAAGATGTGTTGTTGTTTTTTTAATTCTCAGAAAGCTAATGCATATTACTGGTGTCTTCATAGTCATGTATTCTGCTTGGGAATACCACACATAATATGTATATTAGATCACAATCTGATAATGCTATTGTATGTAGTCTGTATGTTATGTACATGCAAGGACACAGATCTAGGACTCAGCTCTGCCCTCAGCATGATGATGTCTAGCCCTGTCAATCAAGGGGAGGGGGAGTGTTCAGAGCACAGGGGTGTTACAAAGCAGTGCTCAAAGGGTTCAGCCCCACCTCCTGAGGCTCGAACATCTCATTTGGAATATGAATAAAAATGCAGCTATCTCTGCAGCTATTTAACATACAGACAAAAGGAAGGTATCATTTAATTCAGCATGATCAATTCTACTAGGCAGTATGCCTGGTTTAAGCCAGCCAAGGTAACATTGGCTACATTCGTACATAATAAAAAGTAATAATAATACACATACAGTATGATCAGTGCGGAATAGAAATACAGGGTATGGATGACTGCTACACAATGACATATGGGATTAGTTAAATGGAAGAATACAATGTCAAATCAAGGTTAAGTGATGGAGAGGTAATTATAAGTGAAGTGTATGGCACACAGCAATCAGCTTAAGTGAACATTAACCCTTTTGTTATTGGTCAAAGACACTTCTGTGCAAGTTAAATTTAACAGGTAATTCTCCCATTTAGGCCTCATGCACACGACCGTTGTTGTGGTCCGCATCCGAGACACATTTTTTGTGGCTCAGGTGCGGACCCATTCACTTCAATGGGGTCGCAAAAGATGGGGACAGCACTCCGTGTGCTGTCCGCATCCGTTGCTCCGTGGCCCCGGTAAAAAATATAGCATGTCCTATTCTTGTATATTTTGCGGACAATACTAGGCATTTCTACAATGGGGCGCCTGTTCCATTCCACAAATTGCTGAAGGCACATGGGCGGCTTCCGATTTTTGCGGATCCGCGGTTTGCAGATCGCAAAAAACAGAACGGCCGTGTGCATGAGGCCTTACAAAGACTACAGGGATTTATTGTCTTCCTGTGCCTCGTTTTTTTACCAAAAAAGTCATGTCTGTGTCTTTTTAAACACCATCTGCTTAAACATTTGTCACAAGTGGCATTTCTGCACCTCCCTCACTATTTTCTGAAAAAGGGGGTCCACGCAAAGGCAGGGAGTGGGTGGGGCCAGCGGGTCCACCACATTTATCTTCTTTTGCGCCTGTTTTCTGGAGCAAAAGAAGACAGAAATCTAGCTGATATCTTTCTGGCACATGGACTGCTGGAGGATGTGCCTAATTTATGGACTGTGCCTACTCCTAAGGCCTCATGCATAAGACCGATGTTTTGGTCCACATCCAAGCAGCAGTTTTTGCAGCTTGGATGTGGACCCATTCACTTCAATGGGGTGTCCGCTGTCCGCATCTGTTTCTCCGTTCCGTGGTCAGCAAAAAAATATAACCTGTCCTATTCTTGTCCGCAAAACGGACAAGAATAGGCAGTTATATCAATGGCTGTCCGTGCCATTCCACAAATTGCGGAACGCACAAGGACGCCATCTGTGTTTTGCGGACCGCAATTTGCGGACCGCAAAACACACAACGGTCATGTGCATGAAGCCTAACAGAGAGTTTGCAACCCTGTTTCATTTTCCGTTCTTCCGATCTGTCAAAAGTATATAAAAAAAATGGTTATAAGGGAAAATAATAGCATTCTTTAACCACCTCAGCTCTCCTAGCTTAAACCCCCTTAATGACCAGACCACTTTTTACAATTCTGCAGTACACTACTTTCACGTTTTATTAGCTCGGTCATACAACTTACCACCCAAATGAATTTTCTTCTCACTAATAAAGCTTTCATTTGGTGGTATTTCATTGCTGCTGAAATTTTTTCATTTTTTGATATTAATCTAAATTGACCGAAATTTTTGCAAAAAAACAAAAAATGTCACTTTCGGTTGTTAAGTTTTTCAATTAAAACTACATTTCTATATACATTTTCTCTAAATGTATCGTTCTACATGTCTTTGATAAAAAAAAATGCAATGCAATTGTATATTTATTGGTTTGGGTAAAAGTTATAGCGTTTACAAACTATGGTGTAAAAATGTGAATTTCCGCATTTTGAAGCAGCTCTGACTATCTGAGAACCTGTCATGTTTCCTGAGGTTCTACAATGCCCAGACAGTAGAAACACCCCATAAATGACCCCATTTCGGAAAGTAGACACCCTAAGGTATTCGCTTATGGGCATAGTGAGTTCATGGAAGTTTTTATTTTTTGTCACAAGTTAGCGAAAATGATTATTATTTTTTTATATTTTTTTTACAAAATCTCATTCCACTAACTTGTGACAATTTTTTTTTTTACATGAACTAACCATACCCCTCACGGAATACCTTGAGGTGTCTTCTTTCCAAAATGGGGTCACATGTGGGTTATTTATACTGCCCTGGCATTTTAGGGGCCCTAAAGCGTGAAAAGTAGTTTGGAATCCAAATTCGCAAAAATGCCCTGTGAAATCCTGAAAGTACTCATTGGAAATTGGGCTCCTTTGCGCATCTTGTCACACATGTGGTATCGCCATACTCAGAAGAAGTAGGGCAATGTGTTTGGGGTGTCTTTTTACATATGCCCATGCTGGGTGAGAGAAATATCTCTCTAAAAGACAACTTTTCCCATTTTTTTTATACAAAGTTGTCATTTGACAGAGATATTTCTCACACAAAGTTTGTGTATATGTAAAAATACACCCCAAAACACATTGCCCTACTTCTCCTGAGTACGGCGATACCACATGTTTGACAATTTTTTGCAGCCTAGGTGCAAAAAGGGGCCCAAATTCCAATGAGTATCTTTTAGGAGGGCATTTTTAGGCATTTGGATTCCAGACTACTCACACTTTAGGGCCCCTAAAATGCCAGGGCAGTATAATTACCCCACATGTGACCCCATTTTGGAAAGAAGACACCCCAAAGTATTCCGTGAGGGGCATGGCGAGTTCATAGAAGATTTTTTTTTTGGGCACAAGTTAGCGGAAAATGATTTTTTTTTTTTTTTCTCACAAAGTCTCCCTTTCCGCTAACTTGTGACAAAAATTGACTCAATATGCCCCTCAGCGAATACCTTGGGGTGTCTACTTTCCAAAATGGGGTAATTTGTGAGGTATTTATACTGCCCTGGCATTTTAGGGGCCCTAAAGCGTGAGAAGAAGTCTGGAATATAAATGTCTAAAAAAATTTGCGCATTTGGATTCCGTGAGGGGTATGGTAAGTTCATGTGAGGGTTTTTTTTGTCACAAGTTAGTGGAAAAGTGATCTTTATAGTGCCGCAGCGATTTTACGGTGTTTTTGCAGTGATCAGAAAAAAAAAAATTCTGTCACTGCGGTGGGGCGGACTGAATGCAGGCCTGATCGGGCGAACACTACGTTTTTTGTAGAGCCTATAGAACATGTCCTATTCTTGTCCGCAATTGCGGACAAGAAAAGGCATTTTCTATATAGTTCTGGCAATGTGCAGATCCGCAACATGCGGAAAGCACATTTCCGGTGTCGGTGTTTTGCGGATCCGCTGTGTCCGTGTTTTGCGGATCCGTGGATCCTTGGATCCACAAAACACATACGGACGTCTGATTGGAGCCTTACAGGGGGGTGATCAATGACAGGGGGCGTGATCAGGGAGTCTATATGGGGTGATCACCCCCCTGTCATTGATCACCCCCCTGTAAGGCTCCATTCAGACGTCCGTATGTGTTTTGCAGATCCGCATATCCTTGGATCCGCAAAACACATACGGACGTCTAAATGAAGCCTTACAGGGGAGTGATCAATGACAGGGGGGTGATCAGGGAGTCTATATGGGGTGATCACCTCCCTGTAAGGCTCCATTCAGACATCCGTATGTGTTTTGCGGATCCGTGGATCCACAAAACACATACAGACGTCTGAATGGAGCCTTACAGGGGGTGATCAAAGACAGGGGGGTGATCAGGGAGTCTATATGGGGTGATCAGGGGTTAATAAGTGGTTAATAAGTGACAGGGGGGGTGTAGTGTAGTGTGGTGATTGGTGCTACTTATTACAGAGCTGCCTGTGTCCTCTGGTGGTCAATCCAAGCAAAAGGGACCACCAGAGGACCAGGTAGCAGTTATATTAGATGCTGTTATCGAAACAGCGTCTAATATACCGAATGATCGCCGCTGGCAGGCTGTAGATGCACTTGTTTACCTCCGTGTTCCTGTGAACGCGCGCTCCTGTGTGCGCGCGTTCACAGGAAATCTCGCCTCTCGCGAGATGACAAGCCGGTACGTCCAGGAGGAATAACAGGGCAGCCGCCAGGATGCAATTATGCGTGCGGCGGTCCTGAGGCGGTTAATACAGAATGCTTAATAGAAGGTCAATTGAGGGTTAAAAAATAAAAACTAATTAACTCACCTCCTCCAATTGATCCGTAGCTGCCGGTCTCCTGTTTTCTCTCTTCAGGACCTATCAAAGGACCTGTGGTGACGTCACTGAGATCATCACATGGTCCATCACCAAGGTGATGGACCTTGTGATTGTGCCATGTGATGTGACGCCACCACAGGTCCTTTAGCTGGCAGCTCATGATTAAAGAAGTAAGAAGAGATCGGCAACTACGCGATCAAGAGGAGGAGGTGAGTTAATTATTATTATTTTTTAACCCTCAATTGACCTTCTACTAAGCATTCTATATTGAAGAATGCTATTATTTTCCCTTATAACCATGGTATAAGGGAAAATAATGCAGTGAATAGACTGTCATCTTAGCAACCATGCGTGAAAATCGCACCGCATCCGCACACAGAAATGTGAGCCACAGCACATAGTGGTTATCAATAGCAATGGAAATGAACTCTTCATGCTGTTTCAACAGTAAGAGAACAGTCTCTCTCCCTGATGCTCAATATACTCACAGGAGACGTATTAGGTGGTTGCCACTAGAAACTGGGTAGTTTCTTCCCATGGCTCACAGTTTACTCACATCAGGTAACCTCAGCAACAGCAACATGGTTATAAGGGAAAATAATAGCATTCTTAATACAGAATGCATAGTACAATAGGGTTGGAGGGGTTCTAAAAAATATAAATATTTAACTCACCTTAATCCACTTGCTCACGCAGCCCGGCTTCTCTTTTGTCTTCATCTTTGCTGTGCACAGGAAAAGGACCTTTGATGATGTTATAGCGCTCATCACATGGTCCATCACATGGTTCGTCACCATGGGGATGGGTCGGGTGATGGACCATGTGATGAGTGCAGTGACGTCATCAAAAGTCCTATTCCTCAAAGAAGAAGACCGGGCTGTGCAAGCAAGTGGATTAAGGTGAGTTAAATTTTTATTTTTATTTTTTAACCCCTCCAGCACTATTGTACTAAGCATTCTGTATTAAGAATGCTATTATTTTCCCTTATAACCATGTTATAAGGGAAAATACTGTCTACACAACACCGAACCCAAACTCAAACTTCTGTGAAGAAGTTCGGGTTTGGGTACCAAACATACCGATTTTTCTCACGTGCGTGCAAAACGCATTACAATGTTTTGCACTTGCGCGGAAAAATCGCACATTTTTCCGCAACACATCCAGGCCTTATCCGGACACGCTCGTCTGCAAGGGGCATTAGTGTATTTTTTCTTTTTGTAGAAAAATCTAATTTGAATATCTTTCCCAAAAACCCAAAGGTATGCCAATTAGCTTTACTTCCAAAAAGAAAAGAACACAAAGAGTATCTGATGCCAGCAAATATAACATATTATATTTTGAATACATTTTTCCCAGAGTAGGTATATGGACTTAAAACTGCAGTACTTACAACAAAACCACTGATTATGAAATCTGCCATTCTGTTAGTCTAATCATATTTGCACTGGAAAGTATGAGCAATACTACCTCTGATGTCCGTTTTGTGCATATATATATATATATATATATATATATATTGTGAGAGAGTGACTGGAAAAGAGTAGAGAATCGTTATATTTCCCCTAGGTTTCTTTCATATACCATGTACTATGCTACAGGAGGTGGATATCTCAACTAGGAAACCTGGGTGAGATATCAGAAATCCAGGAAAAGATCGTCTGCCTTAGCAAAGCATAGTTTGCTGAGGACTTTGGTAAATTGTGTTGTCGGGCCTGGATTTTATTGGAATGAGGATGCAGGTTGGTAGCGGGGCTCCTCATTCCCTTCCTGTCCAGAACAGGTTTCATATAGAGCTCTCAGCTAGGTGATAGAGCTCAGCTCATTTCTGGGCTATAAAGGTTTGCACTATGAGCATGTCTGGGTGGGGACTGGTTGAACTGACTGGCTTTCACCATTAATACAGAAGTCTGCTAAAGCAACCAAAAGGACACTGAGTTTATTTTGAATTGTGTCGTGTGGCTGGTAGTAGGCCGCCATGTATAGAAAGGGGTGATTTTATGTTTAGTTAGTGCTCACCCAAGCAGGAATTTATTTTGTATCTTTGCCTGAATGTAAAGGCCTTATATTTTGTTTGTGGACGAGAATAAAAAAAACATGCAAATCCCTGTGTGAACTGTGTCATTGTGTCACTGTCTCTGACTGCTGTGCCTACTACTATTGAGCTGACCCCAACATATGATGTCGGATGCGGGCAGTTGGATCCAAAAATGCAGTCTTAAAGAGACTTTTCCCTATTCTGGGACTTGTGGCAGAGCAGAAATGTAACCTATGGAGAAAATCTGACTGATAATGTATGTATTGAGGTTACCCCTGAACCATATGACTCAGATTCTGAGGTTCCCACAGTAGGGGTGACCACTGACAAAGTTGATAATTTTCCTTTAGCAGTTCTAGCTGGTGATACTGAAGATGTGGGGAAGGTTCCTGATATGCCTAATTTAGAGGTGTCTCGTGACAATTTTGGGACTGCTCAGCTCAGAGACCCCACTTTGACACGATCAAGGGAAAATGTGAAGGTGTTGAATGGTGTACCACAGTATCCAGGTGCTGATGGTGAGTTTCCCCATATGGTTGTTAACCAGGAACTATTATACCGGGTAGATAAAATACGTGGGGTAATTGTTGAGCAACTGGTGGAGCCCCAACCGTATCGCAGACTGGTATTGGATCTAGCACACAAGCATGTGCTGGGAGGTCATCTTGGGTCTGAAAAGACCAGAGAACGCATTCTCCAGCGTTTCTTTTGTCCAGGGATTTTTCTGAGGTACAGTGTTTTTGTGAATCCTGCCCAAAGTGTCAACTAACCTCTCCTGTGTCACATTTTAGAAGTCCTCTGGTACCCTTGCCCATTATAGAAGTACCATTTAAAAGGGTGGCCATGGATTTGGTAGGCCCTGTTGTAAAGTCTGCACGGGGACATCAACATATACTGTAGTGTTAGATTACGCCACATGTTATCCTGAGGCAGTGCCTTTACGAAACACCTCTGCTAAGCTTATTGCCAAAGAGCATTTTTACATGTTTTCTAGCACAGGCATACCAAAGGAGATCCTTATGGATCAGGGGACTCCTTTCATGTCCAAGGTCACTAAAGAAATGTGTAAGCTCTTGAAGAGTAAACACCTGCGTACTTGTGTACCGTGTATCACCCTCAAACTGATGGCCTAGTTGAAAGATTTAACAATACACTGAAGGGCATGTTAAAAAAAAGTGGTTAGCAGGGATGGAAAGGACTGGGATTGTTTATTACCTTATTTGATGTTTGCAGTTCGGGAAGTACCGCAGTCCTCAACAGGTTTCTCTCCATTTGAGCTCTTATATGGCAGACACCCACGGGGTCTCCTTGACATTGCTAAAGAAACTTGGGAACACCTTACCGAAGTGTAATAGAGCATATTGCTCTCATGCAAGACAGAATAGCTGCTGTCATGCCCATCGTCAAAGAACACTTAGAGCAGGCTCAGGAGGCACAAAGTTGTGTCTACAACCGGTCAGCTAAAGTTAGAACCTTTAACCCCGGTGACCGAGTGTTGGTGCTAGTGCCCACTGTAGAAAGTAAATTCATGGCTAAGTGGCAAGGGCCATACGAGGTAATAGAAAAAGTGGGATAGGTAAATTATAAAGTTTACCAGCCTGGTAAATGAAAGCCTGAACAGTTGTATCATATAAATTTGCTCAAACCCTGGAAGGACAGAGAGACTCTGTCAGCAGTGAGTTCCCCTGGCAGTGTTGCCCCAGAGTTGTCGGCAAATAAGATAAACAACCCTTGTAATAATACTGTAGGTGTGCATATTTCAGAATCCTTTCCAAATTTCAACTGCAGAAAACAAAAGAATTTGTCTCAAGAAACACTGATGTGTTCTCAGATTTGCCTGGGCGTACTTCAGTTATCAAACATGACATAGTCACTGAGCTGCAGGTACGAGTCCACTTGAAACCATATAGGGTACCTGAAGCTCGGAGACAAGCTATATCTAAAAAAGTAAAAAAGATGTTAGAACTTGGGGTGATTGAAGAGTCGCAAAGTGAGTGGTCCAATCCCATAGTCCTAATCCCAAAGCCAGATGGTACAGTGAGGTTCTGTAATGATTTCCGAAAATTAAATGAAGTGTCAAAGTTTGACGCATACCCAATGCCAAGAGTAGATGAATTAATTGAGAGACTTGGCCATGCAAGGTATTTCTCTACCCTTGACCTAAGCAAGGGGTACTGGCAAGTGCCCCTTACTGACAGTGCTAAAGAAAAAAAATGGCTTTTGTCATTCCAGAAGGCCTTTTTCATTATGTCACCATGCCCTTCGGGTTACATGTGGCTCCAGCAACCTTCCAAAGGTTAATGGATGTTATCCTTAAACCTCATCATAGATATGCTTCTGCTTATCTAGATGATATCATTGCTTTTACTGATGACTGGGAAAGTCATTTACCAAAAGTGCAGGCGGTGTTGGATTCCCTCCATGCAGCCGGGTTAACAGCACACCCTAAGAAGTGTGCTTTAGGTCTTGAGGAAGCACATTATCTAGGGTATATAATTGGGAGAGGTGTAATAAAACCTCAAGTGAATAGGAAGAAGTCATCCAAGATTGGCCCCGACCCATAACCAAAAAACAAGTGAATGCCTTTTTGGGGATTGTGGGGTATTACCGTAGGTTTATCCCAAACTTTGCTAGTGTAGCAGTACCCTTGACAGACCTCACTAAGGGAAGTAAGTCGGCCATGGTAAAATGGAGCACAGAAGCTGAGAATGCATTTCAGGAGTTAAAGTCTGCCCTTTGTAGACAACCAATGTTGATGACCCCAGATTTCAAAAAGGTGTTTACTGTACAGACTGATGCCTCTGATGTTGGTTTAGGGACAGCCCTGTCGCAGGAGGTTGGGGGAGAAGAACACCCTGTGACATACCTGAGTAGAAAACTTACTGCTGCAGAGAAAAATTATAGTATTGTTGAACGGGAATGTCTGGCAATTAAATGGGCTCTAGAGACTCTAAGATATTACTTGTTGGGTCGACAGTTTAGGTTGGTGACAGATCAATCCCCCCTTACATGGATGAGTCAGGCCAAGGAGAAAAATGCGAGAGTCACAAGGTGGTTTCTGACTTTACAAAACTTAAATTTTTGGTTGAGCACAGGTCAGGCAAACTGCAAGGGAATGTCGATGCCCTATCCAGAATACACTGTTTGGTGAGTAAAAGTGTTCGGCCCCACAGGTTCGAACAAAGGGGGAGGGTATGTGAGAGAGTGACTGGAAAAGTAGTAGAGAATCGTTATATTTCCCCTAGGTTTCTTTCATATACCATGTACTATGCTACAGGAGGTGGATATCTCAACTAGGAAACCTGGGTGAGATATCAGAAATCCAGGAAAATATGGTCTGCCTTAGCAAAGCATAGTTTGCTGAGGACTTTGGTAAATTGTGTTGTCTGGCCTGGATTTTATGGGAATGAGGATGTAGGTTGGTAGCGGGGCTCCTCATTCCCTTCCTGTCCAGAACGGGTTACATATAGAGCTCTCAGCCAGGTGATGGAGCTCAGCTCATTTCTGGGCTATAAAGGTTTGCACTATGAGCATGTCTGGGTGGGGACTGGTTGAACTGACTGGCTTTCAACATTGCTACAGAAGTCTGCTAAAGCAACAAAAGGACACTGAGTTTTTTTTTTAATTGTGTCGTGTGGCCGGTAGTAGGCCGCCAGTATAGAAAGGGTGATTTTATGTTTAGTTAGTGCTCAGCCGAGCAGGAATTTAATTTGTATCTTTGCCTGAATGTAAAGGCCTTATATTTTGTTTGTGGACGAGAGTAAAGAAAACATGCAAATCCCTGCGTGAACTGTGCCATTGTGTCACTGTCTCTGACTGCTGTGCCTACTACTATTGAGCTGACCCCCACAATATATATGCTCATGTTGGCCATTGTAGTAGTGAGCATATGTCCATTGTGCAGTCTTAAAATGATATCAGGATGAGGTTCTTGTCATTTGGGGTTCAGAACATTGGCTACAGCCCTGAAGTGAGTTCCTGTGTAAGACCTAAGTTCTAACACACTACCACTGAGCAACATTGTGCTACACAGAGCCTTGCAGAAAGTGTTGCAAGCCATGTACTTGTGAAGCAGAGTAAAGTCTCATGAAGTAGCGACAGTTTTGGAAGCATCCTCAAAACCTTATAAATGTTAAGAGGGAAAACCATTGTGCCACTGCAACAATATGTATATAGAACCAATGCACCTCTCCAACTGGAGACAATTGTTTGTGTGCCTCTTATCCCTTTTTTTAGCTAGCCGGGCCTGTGTTTTTCTAATGCTTAAATAGAAAAGAAAACTATTGTTTAAATCACATTATATTTTTAATTTTCCATGTACAAACCGGATTCCAAAAAAGTTCGGATACTATACAAATCGTGAATAAAAACTGAATGCAATGATGTGGAGGTGCCAACTTCTAATATTTTATTCAGAATAGAACATAAATCACGGAACAAAAGTTTAAACTGAGAAAATGTACCATTTTAAGGGAAAAATATGTTGAATCAGAATTTCATGGTGTCAACAAATCCCCAAAAAGATTGGGACAAGGCCATTTTCACCACTGTGTGGCATCTCCCCTTCTTCTTACAACACTCAACAGACATCTGGGGACCGAGGAGACCAGTTTCTCAAGTTTAGAAATAGGAATGCTCTCCCATTCTTGTCTAATACAGGCCTCTAACTGTTCAATCGTCTTGGGCCTTCTTTGTTGCACCTTCCTCTTTATGATGCGCCAAATGTTCTCTATAGGTGAAAGATCTGGACTGCAGACTGGCCATTTCAGTACCCGGATCCTTCTCCTACGCAGCCATGATGTTGTGATTGATGCAGAATGTGGTCTGGCATTATCTTGTTGAAAAATGCAGGGTCTTCCCTGAAAGAGATGACGTCTGGATGGGAGCATATGTTGTTCTAGAATCTGAATATGTTTTTCTGCATTGATGGTGCCTTTCCAGACATGCAAGCTGCCCATGCCACACGCACTCATGCAACCCCATACCATCAGAGATGCAGGCTTCTGAACTGAGCGTTGATAACAACTTGGGTTGTCCTTGTCCTCTTTGGTCCGGATGACATGGTGTCCCAGATTTTCCAAAAGAACTTTGAATCGTGACTCGTCTGACCACAGAACAGTCTTCCATTTTGCCACACTCCATTTTAAATGATCCCTGGCCCAGTGAAAACGCCTGAGTGAGTGGATCTTGCTTAGAAATGGCTTCTTCTTTGCACTGTAGAGTTTCAGCTGGCAACGGCGGATGGCACGGTGGATTGTGTTCACTGACAATGGTTTCTGGAAGTATTCCTGAGCCCATTCTGTGATTTCCTTTTACAGTAGCATTCCTGTTTGTGGTGCAGTGTCGTTTAAGGGCCCGGAGATCACGGGCATCCAGTATGGTTTTACGGCCTTGACCCTTACGCACAGAGATTGTTCCAGATTCTCTGAATCTTCAGATGATGTTATGCACAGTTGATGATGATAGATGCAAAGTCTTTGCAATTTTTCGCTGGGTAACACCTTTCTGATATTGCTCCACTATCTTTCTGCGCAACATTGTGTGAATTGGTGATCCTCTACCCATCTTGGCTTCTGAGAGACACTACCACTCTGAGAAGCTCTTTTTATACCCAATCATGTTGCCAATTGACCTAATTAGTGTTAATTGGTCTTCCAGCTCTTCGTTATGCTCAAATTCACTTTTTCCAGCCTCTTATTGCTACTTGTCCCAACTTTTTGGGGATTTGTTGACACCGTGAAAATTTGAATCAACGTATTTTTCCTTTAAAATGATACATTTACTCAGGATTAAACGTTTGATCTGTCATCTACGTTCTATTACAAATAAAATATTGACGTTTGCCATCTCCACATCATTGCATTCAGTTTTTATTCACAATTTGTTTAGTGTCCCAACTTTTTGGGAATCCGGTTTGTATATATATCAATTTAAACAAAAGCCATAAAATCCTGCAGTTTTCACACTGACCATTAAGCCTAATAATAGGTGCCTCTTCTTCTACTGTACAGATCACTTTACTGCAGTTACCTACTTATCTGTCATTCTAATCCTGCCTGAGATGATATCACCTCTGTGTATAAATAAGACAGGATCCACCATTCACAATAGTTGATTGTCAGAGCGTATCTATTCTTTCCTTGTACAATGACCTTCTGCACAGGGCACAGAGCATGCCTAGAAAACTCTCCCATAGGAGTCAATGAGCTACCCTCCTGACCATTGTGTCTATGCGAGAGCAGCGGGCACCATAACCACTGGGTTTCTGCTGTTTCAAACAGCAGAGACCCACAGCAGATGTATGCAATTAGCTATAAGGCTGATCGCATATATTTCACCCCTCAGATGCCATGGTCAATTGTGACTACGGCATCTGAACAGTCTGGGTGCAGGAGCCGCATGCATTCGCTTAAGTAACAGCGTTCCCTAGCTGAGATCGGGGAATCTGTTATGCTGCTCTAATAGCCTGAAGCCTCAAGCAGACTTCTGCAGCTATCAGTGGAATATACTAATACAGGCCACTAGATGGCAGCATTGTATTGTATTGATGAGTTCAATGATGGCATTATAGCCATCAATGAACACAATGGGCAATCTAATGATTACCAGACATAGTCAGCCAGGTTGACTTAGCAAAAGTAAATAAAAAGGAAAAAAAATAGATATTTTTTTAAGTATATAAAAAATTATATATATATAGATATATATATATATATATATGTATATATGTGTATATATATATATATATATATATATATAGATAGATAAAAGTTCAAACCCACCCCCTTTCCTCAAAATCTAAATACTTAATGAATAAAGAAAATATACATCAAGGACATTGCCACATGCAAAAACACTCTACTATTAAAATTAGAGATGAGCGAATCGAAGGGGAAGTGGAATTTGATACGAATTTCAGGAAAAAATTTATTTGCACGGAATCCGAATTTCCTCAAGCTTTGTGGGAATGAACAGGGTTAAGTAGGGGAGTTTATTGCCTGGGTAATCAATTCTATTACACCTTGCTGCACTGACTTGGGATCCAAATAGCCCTTATACAGCTCTCTAATTCCAGCAAACCATTCTTGTTATTGGGGTGCAAGTGCTGCTTGATACAGCCATTAACTTCTTAAGAACCTTGCCATTTTTCAACTAAAAACAATTTTTTGCTAATCTGACATGAGTCACTTTATGTGGTAATAACTTTAAAATGCTTTTACTTATCCAGGCCATTATGATATTGTACTTCGGGACAATGGTAAAATTGAATAAAAAAGTTTCATTTTTTTATTTATAAAAAATATGAAATTTACCAAAATTTGAAAAAAGTTCCAAATTTTCAAATTTCATTTTCTCTACTTTTAAAAATAGATAATAATAACTTCAAAAATAGTTATTACTTTACATTCCCCATATGTCTCTCATGTTTAGATCATTTTGTGAATGCAATTTTATTTTTTGAGGATGTTTAGAAGCAAATCTTGTAATATTTCAGAAAATTTCCAAAACCCACTTTTTCAGGTCTGAAGTCACTTTGTGAGGCTTACATAATAGAAACCACCCAAAAATGTCCCCATTTTAAAAACTACACCTCTCAAGGTATTCATAACTGATGTTACAAACTGTGTTAACCCTTTAGGTGTTCCACAAGAATTCATGGAAAATGGAGATTAAATTTCAGAATTTCACTTTTTTGGCAGATTTTTCAATTTAAACAATTTTTTTCCACTAACAAAGCAAGGGTTAACAGCCAAACAAAACTAAATATTTATTGCCCTGATTCTGTAGTTTACAGAAACACCCCATATGTGGTCGTAAACTGCTGTACGGGCACACGGCAGGACACAGAAGGAAAGGAACGCCATATGGTTTTTGGAAGGCAGATTTCACTGGGATAATTTTAAGCTTCCATATCAAATTTGAAGACCACCTGATGCACCCCTAGAGTAGAAACTCCCAAAAAATTATCCCATTTTGGAAACTACGGGATAAGGTGGCAGATTTGTTGGTACTATTTTAGGGTACATATGATTTTTTGTTGTTCTATATTACACTTTTTGTGAGGCAAGGTAACAAAAAATAGCTGTTTTGGCACCGTTTTTATTTTTTGTTCTTTACAATGTTCATCTGACAGGTTAGATCATGTGGTATTTTTATAGAGCAGGTTGTTATGGATGCAACAATACCAAATATGACTATATTCTGAAAGCCATAGTTTATTTTTTATTTTTTGGGGGACTATCTTATGTAGGGGCTCATTTTTTCGCTATGAGGTGACGGATAGATTGGTACTATTTTAGGCTGCATATGACTTTTTGATCGCTTGCTATTGCACTTTTTGTGATGTAAGGTGACAAAAAATGGCTTTTTTTACACCATTTTTTTTTTTTATGGTGTTCATCTGAGGAGTTAGTTAATATGATATTTTTATACATAAGTTTCTTTTGGACTTGGCGATGCCTAATATGTTTACTTTTCTTATTTATTTAAGTTTTACACAATAACAGCATTTTTGAAACAAAAAAAAATCATTGTTTAGTGCAGGCATCCTCAAACTGCCCTCGAGCTGTTGCAAAACTACAACTCCCAGCATGCCTAAACAGCCTACAGGTATCAGCCTATAGCAGGGCATTGTGGGAGCTGTAGTTTTACAACAGCTGGAGGGCTGCAGTTTGAGGATGCCTGTTTTAGTGTCTTCTTATTCAGAGAGCCATAGTTGTTGTTTTTTTTTGTTTTTTTGGGCGATTGTCTTAGCTAGGATATCATTTTTGGTGGCATAAGATGACTGTTTGATTGCTATGATTTTGGTGTGCGTATAACTTTTTGATTGCTTGGTATCAGTCTTTTTGTGATGTAAGGTGACAAAAAAAAATAGCTTTTTTGACACTGTTTTTTTTTTCATTTTAAGAGTTTGGGTTTTGGTTTAGACTCCTTGCTGCCCTGGAGTGAGGAAGCAACCAGATATGCCACAATTAGAATTTCAATGACAAAGACTGAAATATATACCCCCCAGAAGGGGACTCACGGTACTGGCAGCAGTGGGATCAGGGCCTTCCTGGCGGGGAGCAGGTGTCTCAGACATCGCGGTGCAGCAGGCAAGAGCTGGAGGGAATCGCAGTCTATTTGCCTTTTCAAATTTCCCGGCGTCTGACGTCATCAAGCTGCGCCTCTAGTGACGGCAAGAGCAGGCGCCGCACGAGCCTAAGAAATGATGCGTGCGACGTCCGGCCTGCCTCCTGAGCGCTCCATGCGCCGCACCTGCTCCCCCAGCCGGTCACAAGCGCACAGCATGTCTGGAGGAAGAACGCCGCACACCGCGCGCCTGCGAAGCCGGCACCCCTGACTGCTTCCCTAAGGAGGGAAGGAAGTACAAGAGGTATGGGGGAGGACCACAGGCCTCGGCATAGGCCAAGACGAGGGTCCCCGATGCTCCAAGCTGGCCAGCCTTAGCCAATGCCGCGGGAGGCCAGCTGGAGAACCTGCAAAGGAAAAAAATAACGATGTAATCCTCCTTGAGGAGGATCCTCTCTACGTGTTGGCCCCTGTAGGGGCAGGAAAGAACTGAGGAGGTGGAGGGGTGGGGGGTTCTTAAACTCTCTATGTGTTCCTGCCCCTACAGAGGTCAAGGGTCAATCTCAATGTGGGCCGTCATGGTGGATGAAATGGAAAAAACAGGTTTTAGTGTCTCCATAGTCTGAGAGACATATATATATATATTTTTTTGGCGATTGTCTTAGGTAGGGTATCATTTTTGCGGGATGATATGACGGTTTTATTGGCACTATTTTGAGGTGCATATGACTTTTTTATCGCTTGCTATTAACCTTTTTTGATGTAAGGTGAAAAGAAATGGCTTTTTGACAGTTTTTTTTTTTTAAGGTGTTCACCTGAGCTGTTAGGTCATGTGATATTTTTTATAAAGCAGGTCGTTATGGACGTGGCAATACCTAATATGTAAACTTTTTTTATTTATTTAAGTTTTACACAATAATATAAAAATAAAATCATGTGTCAGTGTCTACATAGTCTGAGAACCATAGTTTTTATATAATTTGGGCGACTGTCTTAGTTAGGGTATCATTTTTGCAGGATGAGATGATGGTTTGATTGGCACTATTATTGGGTGCATATGACTGATTGCTTGCCATTACACTTTTTGTAATGTAAGGTGGCAAAAAATGGCTTTTTATACACCATTTTTATTTTTATTTTATTATGGTGTTTACCAGATGGGTTAGCTCATGTGTAATTTTTATATAGCAGGTTTTTATGGATGCGGCGATACCTAATATTTGTGTTTTTAAGATATATTTTGGTTTTCAACAAAAAAAACATTTTTGAAGCAAAAAATTATGTTTTGGTGTCCTTATTTTATGAAAGCCAAAAATTTTTTATTTTTTGGGAGATTATCTTAGTTAGGATCTTATTTTTTGTGGGATGAGATGACAGTTTGATTGGAATTATGTTTAGGTACATATGACTTTTTGATCACTTGGTATTACACTTTTTGAGATGAAAGGTGACAAAAAATTGCTTTTTTAGCACAGTTTTTATTAATTTTTTGTTACGGTGTTGACCAGATGGGGTGGATCATGTGATATTTTTATAGAGCAGGTTGTTGCACATACGGTGATACCTAATATGTCTGTTTAAAAAACAAAAACTTTTTTTATAATTTTATATGTATCTTTTTATGGGAAAGTTTTTTTTTTATTGTAATACAATGATAGTTTGCCTAGGAGACACAGCCTGGGGGCTGGGCCTCATAGGCCTCCATACATATCTGGCCCCAAGTCCTTGGAATGGGTTTCTATGTCTCATTTGCCCTTGTGCGGTGCATGTTCTAAAGCATTATTTGGCTTATATTAGTGGGGAAAAAGGACTTATTAGCCTTTGTGTGGTGAAGTGATAAAATTACAGCCCTTTTTGGCGTTAATTAGTGGCAAAAAATATATATTATTTGCTGTTCAGTGGTACAGTTATATGTTCTAAATAGTGTTGAGCAAGCATGCTTGGGCGAATACCAGTTCGGCTCGAGCACCGCAATGCTTGGCACATAGTGTTACTCGGCCTAGTACTGTATGTGTTCGAGCGCAATGCTCTAGTCTCCTCCCCGCATGTTACGCGGCTACTAAGCAGCCAATAAACGTGCAGGTAAGTACTGCCCTCACTGTAATGCCAGTAGCGATGTTGGCTACTGGCATTACATTGATTGGCTGGCCAGAACACGTCATCCGGTGCTATATAGCACCCAATGATGCATGTTCGGCTCATTCTAAGTCAAGGAGAGCTGAGGATAGGAAGGGACAGAGAGTGTAGGGAGTGTAAATGTCACGGCGGACAGGATACAAGATACACAAAAAATAAACAAACAAGTGTCTAGGCAAGAAGCTGGGGATAAAGGTCACCTCCTGACAAATCCCTACCAGCTTTCCCTAGACTTCTATGCCCACGTTTAGACCCTTAAGATGGGAATAACGTGTCCTCGTGCCTGGACTGAAGATACCCTAAAATCCCTAAGATCGTGAAAGGGGAAAGAGGCAACCTACTCCCTCAGAACCTGGAGGGGCAGGCGTCCCCAACTTATCTTTACTGAGCAGGAACAGCAAATCCATCCTTCCTTCCTCTGAGCCAGACAGAAGCTATAACCCGCAAAGGACACTGGGAGTGGGCGTAATTTAAACTCAAACCAATGACCACACCCAGTGCACCTGAAGGGAGGCGGATATAGCTCAACTCCAAAACAAAACAAAAAGGCTACACACGTGCTGCTAATCTGGCAGACCTCCGCACATAGCCTGAGCAGGGCATGACAGTAATCGAATATTATAAGTGCACAAAAATGTTTCAGAGAGACCCAAAAGTCCTTGTAAGGACTATTGTGTGTGACAGCAGAAATATATTTTTGTAGCACAACCTGCACTAAATTGCTCAGGGAGAGCTGTGCATAGGAAGGGACAGATAGTGCAGGGAGTGTAATAGGAAGATTTTTATACAAAAAACTTTTCAGAGACCCAAAAGTCTTTTAAGGACTATTGTGTGTGACAGCAGCAATATATATTTTTAGCGCATCCTGCGCTAAATACCTTGCAATAGGCTGCTGCAGACAGTTAAATTATCCGTGCCACATCTCCTGTTTAAAGTGTGTGCATCTCTAAAATATCAGTGACATCCAGTGCAGTTTTTCAGTAGACTGTGTCCGCTGTGGACTGTTAATTTATGCGTCACATCTCCTGTCTAAAGAGTGCGCATCCCTAAAATATCAGTGACATCCAGTGCATTTTTTCAGTACACGGTGTCCATTGCGGACTGTTAAATTATCTGCGCCACATCTCCTGTTTCAAGTGTGCGCATCCATAAAATATCAGTGACATCCAGTGCATTTTTTCCATAGACAGTGTCCGCTGCGGACTGTTAAATTATTCGTGCCACATCTCCTGTCTAAAGTGTGCACATCCCTAAAATATCAGAGACATTCAGTGCAGTTTTTCAGTAGACGGTGTCTGCTGAGGACTGTTAAATAGAGTTGAGCGGACACTTGGATGTTCAAGTTCGATGGGTTCGGCCGAACTTCAGAAAAGAGTTCGGGACCCGAAATTGACCCCGAACCCGAACCCCATTGAAGTCAATGGGGACTTGAACTTTTGAGCACTAAAATGGCTGTAAAAGGCCCCTTTCACACGGGCGAGTTTTCCGTGCGGGTGCGATGCGTGCGGTGAACGTATTGCACCCGCACTGAATCCTGACCTATTCATTTCTATGGGGCTGTGCACATGAGCGGTGATTTTCACGCATCACTTGTGCGTTGAGTGAAAATCGCAGCATGCTCTATATTGTCCGATTTTCACGCGACGCAGGCCCCATAGAAGTGAATGGGAAGCGTGAAAATCGCATAGCATCCGCAAGCAAGTACAGATGCGGTGCGATTTTCATGCACGGTTGCTAGGAGACGATCGGGATGGAGACCCGATCATTATTATTTTCCCTTATAACATGGTTATAAGGGAAAATAATAGCATTCTGAATACAGAATGCATAGTAAAACAGCGCTAGAAGGGTTAAAAAAAATAAAAAATAAAAAAATAATAATTTAACTCACCTTAGTCCACTTGATCGCGAAGCCGGCATCTCCTTGTGTCTCCTCTGCGATGAACAGGACCTGGGGTGAGCTGCTGCTTTAAATACCGGTTAAGGACCTTTGATGACGTCACTCCGGTCATAACATGGTCTTTTACCATGGTGAATTACCATGGTAAAAGATCATGTGACGTACCATGTGATGACCGGAGTGATGTCATCAAAGGTCCTTAACCGGTATTTAAAGCAGCAGCTCACCCCAGGTCCTGTTCAGTGCAGAGGAGACACAAGGAGATGCCGGCTTCGCGATCAAGTGGACTAAGGTGAGTTAAATTATATATATTTTTTTTAACCCCTCTAGCGCTGTTTTACTATGCATTCTGTATTCAGAATGCTATTATTTTCCCTTATAACCATGTTATAAGGGAAAATAATACAATCTTCAGAACATCAATCCCAAGCTCGAACTTCTGTGAAGAAGTTCGGGTTTGGGTACCAAACATGCGCAATTTTTCTCAAGCGAGTGCAACGCATGACAATGTTTTGCACTTGCGCGGAAAAATCATGCATTTACCCACAACGCACCCGGCTCTTATCCGGGCAAAAAAACTGACGCCCGTGTGAAAGAGGCCAAAATGTCATGAAAAGGGCTAGAGAGCTGCATATGGCGTCGAAATGTGGTTAAGAGCATGGTAAGTGCTCTGCAAACAAATGTGAAATGACTTAAAATAACATAAAATATGTAAAAATTAAAAATAATATTCTTGATCTAGGAGGACCAGGTCCATATGGAGAAGGAGGTTGAGGAGGCGGTGGATGTGGATGTAAATGTTAGCACGACTGGAGAGTTATTTTTCCCATTGTTTTGGGGTGTACCCTAATTTTAAAAAATATAAATACGTTTAAAAACAAAAAGCAGTGTAGGCTACCTCCTCCTCCTCCACCGCCACTTCCACCTACACTGCTTTTTGGTTTTAAATGTATTTTTATTAGGGTGCACCCCAAAACATTGAGAAATATAACCCTCCAGTCGTGCTAAACACACGTTCAGACAATACACAGGCTGCAGGGCAGGCCAGCACCTCCAAGGCATAAAGGGCAAGCTCAGGCCATGTGCCCAAATTGGAGACCCAGAAGTTGCAGGGGCTGAACCCTGTCAGTTAGTTTGTGTAGGCGTGTGCATACTTACTGCCCCACCCACCATGTTGCACGTCCCCGTGATGTGCACGATCCAATTTAATATCTGCTCTATCAACTTTCAATGTTCTTTTGTGTGCCTACCATGGTGATTATGGGTATAGTTCGGGTTCGTACCGAATTTTGGGGTGTCCGTGACACTGACCCGAACCCGGAATTTTTTTTAAAAGTCTGGGTTCGGGTTGTGTGCTCGTCGCTTTCTTGGCGCTTTTTGAAAGGCTGCAAAGCAGCCAATCAACAAGCGTCATACTACTTGCCCCAAGAGGCCGTCACAGCCATGCCTACTATTGGCATGGCTGTGATTGGCCAGAGCACTATGTGACCCAGCCTCTATTTAAGCTGGAGTCACGTAGCGCCGCACGTCACTCTGCTCTGATCAGCATAGGGAGAGGTTGCAGCCGCGACGTTAGGGTGAGATTAGGCAGTGATTAACTCCTCCAAAAGACTTCATTCAGAGATCGATCTGCAGCTGTGGATGATTGAACTGCTGCTATTGAATTGCTCACTGTTTTTAGGCTGCCCAGAGCGTTTTTCAGTCACTTTTTTCTGGGGTGATCGGCGGCCATTTTGTGTCTTGTGGTGCGCCAGCACAAGCTGCCACCAAGTGCATTTAACCCTCAATGGTGTGGTTGTTTTTTGGCCATATACTACATCAGGGGCAAGCTGTCACAAGTGCATTTAACCCTCAATGGTGTGGTTGTTTTTTGGCTAAATCCTACATCAGGGTCAAGCTGTCACACCAAGTGCATTTAACCATCAATAGTCTGGTTATTTTTTGGCCATATACTACATCAGGGGCAAGCCGTCACCAAGTGCATTTAACCCTCAATGGTGTGGCTGTTTTTTGGCTAAATCCTAATTCAGGGTCAAGCTGTCACACCAAGTGCATTTAACCATCAATAGTGTGGTTATTTTTTGGCCATATACTACATCAGGGGCAAGCTGAGACTGTCACCAAGTGCATTTAACCCTCAATAGTGTGGTTGGTCAAGCTGTCACACCAAGTGCATTTAACCATCAATAGTGTGGTTATTTTTTGGCCATATCCCAGTCTAATTCTGTCATTAAACGTATACCTGTCACCCAGCGCCTAAATAATAGGCCTCAAATTTATATCCAGCTAAATCTGTTGTTACTGCTGTGGCTGGTCAAGTTATTTAGTGTCCGTCAAAGCACATTTTTTGTTCTGGGTTAAAATACAATTCCTAATTTAGCAATTTCCTAATTTAGTGGTTTCTGCTGTATCAGAGCTATTTTAAATCTATCCCTAAAAGGGTATATCAGATTCAAGGTGCACATAGGGTCATTCTGAATAACTTCACACACACGCTACTGTGCACTTCCAAGTCTAATTCTGTCAGTAAACCTATACCTGTCACCCAGCGCCTAAATACTAGGCCTCAAATTTATATCCAGCTAAATCTGTCGTTACTGCTGTGGCTAGTCAAGTTATTTAGTGTCCGTCAAAGCACATTTTTTGTTCAGGGTTGAAATACAATTCCCAATTTAGCAATTTTCTAATTTAGTGGTTTCTGCTGTATCAGGCCTACTTTAAATTTATCCCTAAAAGGGTATATTAGATTCAAGGTGCAGATAGGGTCATTCTGAATAACTTCACACACACTCTACTGTGCATATCCCAGTCTAATTCTGTCAGTAAACCTATACCTGTCACCCAGCGCCTAAATACTAGGCCTCAAATTTATATCCAGCTAAATCTGTCGTTACTGCTGTGGCTGGTCAAGTTATTTAGTGTCCGTCAAAGCACAGTTTTTGTTCTGGGTTGAAATACAATTCCCAATTTAGCAATTTCCTAATTTAATGGTTTCTGCTGTAGCAGAGCTATTTTAAATCTATCCCTAAAAGGGTATATCAGATTCAAGGTGCACATAGGGTCATTCTGAATAACTTCACACAAATGCTACTGTGCATTTCCAAGTCTAATTCTGTCAGTAAACCTATACCTGTCACCCAGCGCCTAAATAATAGGCCTCAAATTTATAGTCAGCTAAATCTGTGGTTACTGCTGTGCCTGTATTAGTGTTAAACGGTACCTAAATAGATAGCCAGATAGTGTTAGTTGTCTTTAAAAAAAGGCCTGAATTTGAATTCAATACATTGGGTCAAATAATATTTTTGTTGTTGTGGTGAACGATAACAATGAGGAAAACATCTAGTAAAGGACGCAGACGCGGACATGGTCGTGGTGGTGTTAGTAGACCCTTTGGTGCTGGGAGAGGACGTGGCCGTTCTGCCACAGCCAAACGTCCTAGTGTACCAACTACCTCAGGTCCCAGTAGCCGCCATAATTTACAGCGATATTTGGTGGGGCCCAATGCCGTTCTAAGGATGGTAAGGCCTGAGCAGGTACAGGCATTAGTCAAATGGGTGGCCGACAGTGGATCCAGCACGTTCACATTATCTCCCACCCAGTCTTCTGCAGAAAGCGCACAGATGGCACCTGAAAACCAAGCCCATCAGTCTGTCACATCACCCACATGCATACCAGGGAAACTGTGCCATCTGGAGGAACGTTGGCACCTGCCGCACAGCAAACAGGGAATGTACCACCAACACCACCACCTCCGTCACCAAGCATCTCAACCATGTCACACGGCAGCGTTCAGCTCTCCATCTCACAAACATTTGAGAGAAAGCGTAAATTCACACCTAGCCACCCTCGATCCCTGGCCCTGAATGCCAGCATTTCTAAACTACTGGCCTATGAAATGCTGTCATTTAGGCTGGTGGACACAGACAGCTTCAAACAGCTCATGTCGCTTGCTGTCCCACAGTATGTTGTTCCCAGCCGCCACTACTTCTCCAAGAGAGCCGTGCCTTCCCTGCACAACCAAGTATCCGATAAAATCAAGTGTGCACTGCGCAACGCCATCTGTGGCAAGGTCCACCTAACCACAGATACGTGGACCAGTAAGCACGGCCAGGGACGCTATAGCTCCATAACTGCACACTGGGTAAATGTAGTGGCAGCTGGGCCCCAGGCGGAGAGCTGTTTGGCGCTCGTCCTTCCGCCGCCAAGGATCGCAGGGTAACATTCTTTGCCTCATGTTGCCTCCTCCTCCTACTCGGCTTCCTCCTCCTCTTCTTCCACCTGCTCATCCAGTCAGCCACACACCTTCACCACCAACTTCAGCACAGCCCGGGGTAAACGTCAGCAGGCCATTCTGAAACTCATATGTTTAGGGGACAGGCCTCACACCGCACAGGAGTTGTGGCGGGGTATAGAACAACAGATCGTCGAGTGGTTGCTGCCGGTGAGCCTCAAGCCCGGCCTGGTGGTGTGCGATAATGGGCGTAATCTCGTTGCAGCTCTGGGACTAGCCGGTTTGACGCACATCCCTTGCTTGGTGCATGTGCTGAATTTGGTGGTGCAGAAGTTCATTCACAACTACCCCGACATGTCAGAGATGCTGCATAAAGTGCGGGCCGTCTGTTCGCGCTTCCGGCGTTCACATCCTGCCACTGCTCGCCTGTCTGCGCTACAGCGTAACTTCGGCCTTCCCGCTCACCGCCTCATATGCGACGTGCCCACCAGGTGGAACTCCACCTTGCACATGCTGGACAGACTGTGCGAGCAGCAGCAGGCCATAGTGGAGTTTCAGCTGCAGCACGCACGGGTCAGTCGCACTGCGGAACAGCACCACTTCACCACCAATGACTGGGCCTCCATGCGACACCTGTGTGCCCTGTTGCGCTGTTTCGAGTACTTCACCAACATGGCCAGTGGTGATGACGCCGTTATCAGCATTACAATACCACTTCTATGTCTCCTTGAGAAAACACTTAGGGCGATGATGGAAGAGGAGGTGGCCCAGGAGGAGGAGGAGGAGGAGGAAGAGGGGTCATTTTTAGCACTTTCAGGCCAGTCTCTTCGAAGTGACTCAGAGGGAGGTTTTTTGCAACAGCAGAGGCCAGGTACAAATGTAGCCATCCAGGGCTTACTACTGGAGGACGAAGAGGACGAGGATGAGGAGAAGGTGGAGGAGGATGAGGCTGAAGCATGGTCACAGCGGGGTGGCACCCAACGCAGCTCGGGCCCATCACTGGTGCGTGGCTGGGGGGAAAGGCAGGACGATGACGATACGCCTCCCACAGAGGTCAGCTTGTCCTCACCTCTGAGCAGCCTGGCACACATGAGCAACTACATGCTGCAGTGCCTGCGCAACGACAGCAGAGTTGCCCACATTTTAACGTGTGCGGACTACTGGGTTTCCACCCTGCTGGATCCACGCTACAAAGACAATGTACCCACCTTACTTCCTTCACTGGAGTGTGATAGGAAGATGCGCAAGTACAAGCGCACGTTGGTAGACGCGCTACTGAGAGCATTCCCAAATGTCACAGGGGAACAAGTGGAAGCCCAAGGGCAAGGCAGAGGAGGAGCAAGAGGTCGCCAAGGCAGCTGTGTCACGGCCAGCTCCTCTGAGGGCAGGGTTAGCATGGCAGAGATGTGGAAAATTTTTGTCAACACGCCACAGCTAACTGCACCACCACCTGATACGCAACGTGTTAGCAGGAGGCAACATTTCACTAACATTGTGGAACAGTACGTGTGCACACCCCTCCACGTACTGACTGATGGTTCGGCCCCATTCAACTTCTGGGTCTCTAAATTGTCCACGTGGCCAGAGCTAGCCTTTTATGCCTTGGAGGTGCTGGCCTGCCCGGCGGCCAGCGTTTTGTCTGAACGTGTATTCAGCACGGCAGGAGGCGTCATTACAGACAAACGCAGCCGCCTGTCTACAGCCAATGTGGACAAGCTGACGTTCATAAAATTGAACCAGGCATGGATCCCACAGGACCTGTCCATCCCTTATGCAGATTAGACATTCACTACCTCCCCTTAACCATATATTATTGTACTCCAGGGCACTTCCTCATTCAATCCTCTTTTTATTTTCATTTTACCATTATATTGCGAGGCAACCCAAAGTTGAATGAACATCTCCTCTGCCTGGGTGCTGGGTCTAAATATATGACAATGGACTGTTGCAGTGGTGGCTGACGTGAAGCCTGATTCTCTGTTATGACATGCAGACTGATTCTCTGCTGACATGAAGCCAGATTCTCTGTTACGGGACCTCTCTCCTCTGCCTGGGTGCTGGGCCTAAATATATGACAATGGACTGTTGCAGTGGTGGCTGACGTGAAGCCTGATTCTCTGCTATGACATGCAGACTGATTCTCTGCTGACATAAAGCCAGATTCTCTGTTACGGGACCTCTCTCCTCTGGCTGGGTGCCTGGGCCTAAATATATGACAATGGACTGTTGCAGTGGTGGCTGACATGAAGCCTGATTCTCTGCTATGACATGCAGACTGATTCTCTGCTGACATGAAGCCAGATTCTCTGTTACGGGACCTCTCTCCTCTGGCTGGGTGCCTGGGCCTAAATATATGACAATGGACTGTTACAGTGGTGGCTGACGTGAAGCCTGATTCTCTGCTATGACATGCAGACTTATTCTCTGCTGACATGAAGCCAGATTCTCTGTTACGGGACCTCTCTCCTCTGGCTGGTTGCCTTGGCTTAAATATATGACAGTGGACTGTTACAGTGGTGGGTGACGTGAAGCCTGATTTTCTGCTATGACATGCAGACTTATTCTCTGCTGACATGAAGCCAGATTCTCTGTTACAGGACCTCTCTCCTCTGCCTGGGTGCTGGGCCTAAATATTTGACAATGGACTGTTGCAGTGGTGGCTGACGTGAAGCCTGATTCTCTGCTATGACAGGCAGACTGATTCTCTGCTGACATGAAGCCAGATTCTCTGTTACGGGACCTCTCTCCTCTGGCTGGGTGCCTGGGCCTAAATATTTGACAATGGACTGTTACAGTGGTGGTTGACGTGAAGCCTGATTCTGTGCTATGACATGCAGACTGATTCTCTGCTGACATGAAGCCAGATTCTCTGTTACGGGACCTCTTTCCTCTGCCTGGGTGCCTGGGCCTAAATATATGCCAATGGACTGTTCCAATGTTGAGTGACGTGAAGCCTGATTCTCTGCTATGACATGCAGACTGATTCTCTGCTGACATGAAGCCAGATTCTCTGTTACGGGACCTCTCTCCTCTGCCTGGGTGCCTGGGCCTAAATATATGCCAATGGACTGTTGCAGTGGTGGCTGACGTGAAGCCTGATTCTCTGCTAAGGGACCTCTCTCCAATTGATATTGTTTAATTTTTATTTATTTTATTTTTATTTTTATTCATTTCCCTATCCACATTTGCAGGGGGTTTACCTACATGTTGCTGCCTTTTGCAGCCTTCTAGCTCTTTCCTGGGCTGTTTTACAGCCTTTTTAGTGCCGAAAAGTTCGGGTCCCCATTGACTTCAATGGGGTTCGGGTTCGGGACGAAGTTCGGATCGGGTTCGGATCCCGAACCCGAACATTTCCGTGAAGTTCGGCCGAACTTCTCGAACCTGAACATCCAGGTGTCCGCTCAACTCTAGTGGCGAGGAAACATGGTTCCAGGCCGGAGAGGGAGCGTGAGAAAAAGAGACCAAATTTAAGAGAGATAAATTTATTTAAAAAATTTGGGATCAAGAAGAAATGTGGGAAAAGTATTTGAGACGCAAATGTGGGACAAATTACAGATGCCCAAATGTGGGCCAAAAGAGTCAAGCGGAATTGTGGGAAAAGCTATTGAGGCGCAAATGTTGGCCAATAGAGTATAGCGCAAATGTGGGACAAAGTATTGAAGCTTAAATGTGGTACAACTTGCTTAAGTTTGAGCATTGAATCAAAGTGTGTGGTGCGCATCAATTAAAGAAGCATTTCAGAAATGTTATTCCCTGTCACCTATGCAGAGCAGGGGTTTATTCACGTCTAAAATTGTATGTCAGCACAAGAATGTAACAGAAGAATTGCAGAAATTAATTAACCTGTCTACTTGGTAGAGCAGGGGTCTATGACAGAAAACAATTGTTTATTGTCGCCCGAAAATGTAAAATAAAAATGATTGAAATTTATTAAGCTGTCAACTAGGTAGAGGGAGGGGTATATAACACCCAAAAATTGGTGAATTTGACCCAAAAATGTAACTGCCGAATGTTATTTTTTTTTATCGGTCTAATAGGTATAGCAGTGGTACATCACACCCAAAAATTGCTGAATTTCACTATAAAATGTAACTGCCAATTTGTTTTTGTTTTTTACCAGTCTACTAGGTATAGCAGTGGTATGTAGCACCAAAAAATTGCTGCATTTCACCAGAAAATGTAACTGATAATTTATTTTTTATTTTTTGGTAACCTACTAGGTCTAGCAGTGGTACATCACACCCAAAAATTTGTAAATTTTTACCATAAAATGTAAGAGACAATTTTTTTTATAGTTTAACCCGTCTACTAGGTATAGCAGTGGTACTTCACACCCAAAAATTGTTAAATTTCAACTGAAAATGTAAATGACAAATATATTTTTTTTGTTAACCGGCCTACTAGGTATAGCATTGGTACTATACACCCAAAAATTGATGAATTTCACCAGAAAATGTTAATGACAATTTTTTTTTTTTAACCGTCATACTAGGTATAGCAGTGGCACTATACACCAAAAAAATTGCGAATTTCACCCGAAATTGTTAATGATATTTAATTTTTTATTTTTTATTTTTACCTGCCTACTAGGTAGAGCAGTGGTACATCATACCCAAACATTAGTGAATTTCACCATAACATGTAAATGACAAAGTAGTGAAATGATATAAAATAAAACACGTACAAATTTTTATTTTTATTTATGAGGTGGAGTTCCATATGGAGTAGGAGTTTTAGGAGGCGGTGGACGTAGCGGAGTAGGTGGAAGCGGCGGTGGAGGAGGTTTTTGGTTTTAATTTAATTTTCTAAAATTAAGTTGCACTCCAAAAGAGTGTGAAATATCCAAAATACAAACATGAGCACTTGCGCTGCAGTATAACAATGGCTGCTTAGTGCCGATATACATGTCTATTCTGCACAAGGTATGGACAAACCCTGAGGGATCCATGCCTGGTTCATTATAATGAACGTGAGCTTGTCCACATTGGCTGTGGACAGGCGGCTGCGCTTGTCTGTGATGACGCCCCCTGCCGTGCTAAACATACATTCAGATAATACACTGGCTGCACGGCAGGCCAGCACCTCCAAGGTGTAAAGGGCAAGCTCAGGCCATGTGCACAATTTGGAGACCCAGAAGTTGAAGGGGGAAGACCCGTCATTCAGTACGTGTAGTCGTGTGCATACATACTGCACCACCATGTTGGTGAAATGCTGCCTCCTGCTAAGACGTTCCATATCAGGAACTTTGCATCTATCATCATCAACTGTGCATAGCATCATCCGAAGATTCAGAGAATCTGGAACAATCTCTGTGCGTAAGGGTCAAGGCCGTAAAACCATACTGGATGATCTCCGGGCCCTTAAACGACACTGCACCACAAACAGGAATGCTATTGTAAAGGAAATCACAGAATGGGCTCAGGAATACTTCCAGAAACCATTGTCAGTGAACACAATCCACCGTGCCATCCGCCGTTGCCAGCTGAAACTCTACAGTGCAAAGAAGAAGCCATTTCTAAGCAAGATCCACAAGCTCAGGCGTTTTCACTGGGCCAGGGATCATTTAAAATGGAGTGTGGCAAAATGGAAGACTGTTCTGTGGTCAGACGAATCACGATTCAAAGTTCTTTTTGGAAATCTGGGACGCCATGTCATCCGGACCAAAGAGGACAAGGACAACTTAAGTTGTTATCAATGCTCAGTCCAGAAGCCTGCATCTCTGATGGTATGGGGTTGCATGAGTGCGTGTGGCATGGGCAGCTTGCATGTCTGAAAAGGCACCATCAATGCAGAAAAATATATTTAAGTTCTAGAACAACATATGCTCCCATCCAGACGTCATCTCTTTCAGGGAAGACCTTGCATTTTTCAACAAGATAATGCCAGACCACATTCTGCATCAATCACAACATCATGGCTGCGTAGGAGAAGGATCCGGGTACTGAAATGGCCAGTCTGCAGTCCAGATCTTTCACCTATAGAGAACATTTGGCGCATCATAAAGAGGAAGGTGCAACAAAGAAGGCCCAAGACGATTGAACAGTTAGAGGCCTGTATTAGACAAGAATGGGAGAGCATTCCTATTTCTAAACTTGAGAAACTGGTCTCCTCGGTCCCCAGACGTCTGTTGAGTGTTGTAAGAAGAAGGGGAGATGCCACACAGTGGTGAAAATGGCCTTGTCCCAACTTTTTGGGGATTTGTTGACACCATGAAATTCTGATTTAACATATTTTTTCCTTAAAATGGTACATTTTCTCAGTTTAAACTTTTGTTCCGTGATTTATGTTCTATTTCTGCGATGTACTCATCTTGAAAGATAAGTGGTTGGGCATCGGTGCACTCAATCTCTTCCACTTCTAGGGCAGGGCTAGGTGGATGGCCCTGGGAAACCATGCTAACAGAGTCATCAAAAAGCAAAAGAGACTGCTGCATGACTTGGGGCTCAGACTGCTTGGCTGATTTGCAAGGGGGTAAGGTGAAAGACTGATGGACATCGGCTGCAGGTGCCAACTGTGGTCTTTCAGCAGGAGACTGGGTGGGAGAAAATGTGAAGGAACTGGATCCACTGTCAGCAACCCAATCTTCTATCGCCTGTACTTGTTCAGGCCTCACCATTAGTAGAGCAGCATTAGGCCTGACCAAATACCGCTGTAGGTTTCGTCGCCTACTCGCACCTGAGGAAGGGGTTTCACTTGTGCGTGTAGCTGGCACAGATCGACCACGTCCTCTCTCTGCAACAGGAGCTCCACCAGCAGCACCACGACCTGGGCCACATCCCTTATTTGACGCTCTACTCATATTTTTTATATTTAGGATATTGCCCTAAATGGGTGTTTAATTAATAGTAGAATAGAACGACAGTATGTAAAGGGTGTATCTTACATGGCCTGAACCAGACTAGGCCTCAATAAAAGATTTTTTTGCCCAAAATGGCTGTATTTAGAATGCCTAATTCAAACCCCTGTATGTAGAAGTAGTATCTTAGAGGGCCTGAACCTCTGTAGGCCTGAAGTAAATATATCTTTGCACAAAATGGCTGTATTTCAAATGCCTAATTCAAACCCCTGTATGTAGAGGGGGTATGTCACAGGGCCTGAACCAGTGTAGGCCTGAATTCAATATTGGTGCATCAAATGGCGGTATTTAAAATCTCTGAATGTAACCCAAATGTATTAAGGGTGTATTTCACAATGACATCTGCATCAAAGGCTGCCAACTAAATTTTTTGTGGCCAAATGAGTGTTTGTTTAAAAACTGAATTTGACAGCAGTATATAAGCCTGTAATTTTACATGTGCTGATGCTGTAAGGCCTGAAAATAGTGTTTTTTGTCAAAAGAATGTGTTTTTCAAACCCCAGATGGGTGTATTTCTACCTTAAATTGTACACTGACTAATACAGATGTTGTAGATTGCCCAAAAAGTCTTTTTTTTGCTAACAGAATATGAAAACTGTATATATTAAACTTGAATTTAACACTTGCAGATCTGGAAAATACAGTTTTTTGAAAAGCATTGTGTGTTTTTCAAACCCCAGAACATGATGGGTGTATTTCTACCTTAAATTGCACACTGACTAATCCAGATGTTGTAGTCTGCCCCAAAAAATGGTGATTTGCAATGTCCCAAAAGCTCAGATGCAGTGCTGGTGCACTGAGCATGCATAAAATGGCTGCCGCCACCCACCTAACTAACAGAATTCTAAAAGTTAGTATTTTTTGGTCAATGAGCTCAGGGCAGGGTAAAACGATTGTGCCCTGCACCCACACAACTATTTGTCTGTAGATCGCTGAGTTAGATTCTCTCCTATT
This sequence comes from Bufo gargarizans, assembly GCF_014858855.1. Taxonomy (NCBI): domain Eukaryota; kingdom Metazoa; phylum Chordata; class Amphibia; order Anura; family Bufonidae; genus Bufo; species Bufo gargarizans. Next base: position 492,406,491 of record NC_058084.1, on the reverse strand, counting down.
CTCTCCCTGAAATCACCAGTCCAGCAACATCCTCTCCCTACACTAGTAACAGCAGAGTGACGTGCGGCGCTACGTGACTCAAGCTTATATACAGGTCCTTCTAAAAAAATTAGCATATTGTGATAAAGTTCATTATTTTCTGTAATGTACTGATAAACATTAGACTTTCATATATTTTAGATTCATTACTGATGATTTTGGCATACAGCTCATGAAAACCCAAATTTCCTATCTCAAAAAATTAGCATATTTCATCCGACCAATAAAAGAAAAGTGTTTTTAATACAAAAAAGGTCAACCTTCAAATAATTATGTTCAGTTATGCACTCAATACTTGGTCGGGAATCCTTTTGCAGAAATGACTGCTTCAATGCGGCGTGGCATGGAGGCAATCAGCCTGTGGCACTGCTGAGGTGTTATGGAGGCCCAGGATGCTTCGATAGCGGCCTTAAGCTCATCCAGAGTGTTGGGTCTTGCGTCTCTCAACTTTCTCTTCCCAATATCCCAGAGATTCTCTATGGGGTTCAGGTCAGGAGAGTTGGCAGGCCAATTGAGCACAGTAATACCATGGTCAGTAAACCATTACCAGTAGTTTTGGCACTGTGAGCAGGTGCCAGGTCGTGCTGAAAAATGAAATCTTCATCTCCATAAAGCTTTTCAGCAGATGGAAGCATGAAGTGCTCCAAAATCTCTTGGTAGCTAGCTGCATTGACCCTGCCCTTGATAAAACACAGTGGACCAACACCAGCAGCTGACATGGCACCCCAAACCATCACTGACTGTGGGTACTTGACACTGGACTTCAGGCATTTTGGCATTTCCCTCTCCCCAGTCTTCCTCCAGACTCTGGCACCTTGATTTCCGAATGACATGCAACAGTCCAGTGCTGCTTATCTGTAGCCCAGGTCAGGCGCTTCTGCCGCTGTTTCTGGTTCAAAAGTGGCTTGACCTGGGGAATGCGGCACCTGTAGCCCATTTCCTGCACACGCCTGTACACGGTGGCTCTGGATGTTTCTACTCCAGACTCAGTCCACTGCTTCCGCAGGTCCCCCAAGGTCTGGAATTGGTCCTTCTCCACAATCTTCCTCAGGGTCCGGTCACCTCTTCTCGTTGTGCAGCGTTTTATGCCACACTTTTTCCTTCCCACAGACCTTCCACTGAGGTGCTTTGATACAGCACTCTGGGAACAGACTATTCGTTCTGAATTTTTTTCTGTATCTTACCCTCTTGCTTGAGGGTGTCAATGATGGCCTTCTGGACAGCAGTCAGGTCGGCAGTCTTACCCATGATTGCGGTTTTGAGTAATGAACCAGGCTGGGAGTTTTTAAAAGCCTCAGGAATCCTTTGCAGGTGTTTAGAGTTAATTAGTTGATTCAGATGATTAGGTTAATAGCTCGTTTAGAGAACCCTTTCATGATATGCTAATTTTTTTAGATATGAATTTTGGGTTTTCATGAGCTGTATGCCAAAATCATCAATATTAAAACAATAAAAGGCTTGAACTACTTCAGTTGGTGTGTAATGAATCTAAAATTTATGAAAGTCTAATGTTTATCAGTACATTACAGAAAATAATGAACTTTATCACAATATGCACATTTTTTTAGAAGGACCTGTAGAGCCTGTGTCACATGCTGCTCTGGCCAATCTGGGGCAAGTAGTATGATACTTGTTGATTGGCTGCTGTGCAGCCTTTCAAAAAGCGCCAAGAAACCGCCAAACACCGAACCCAAACTTTTACGGAATGTTTGGGTTCGGGTCCGGGGTCCAAAAATCCTAAAGTTCGATACGTGCCACAGGTCCTGTTTAAAGTGTGCGCATCCATAAAATATCAGAGATATTCAGTGCAGTTCTTCCGTAGACGGTGTCTGCTGCGGACTGTTAAATTATCTGCGCCACATCTCCTTTCTAAAGTGTGCGCATCCCTAAAATATCAGTCACATTCAGTTTGTTTTTTCCTTAGACTGTGTCCAGTGCGGACTGTTCAATTATTCGCGCTACATCTCCTGTCTAAAGTGTGCGCATCCCTAAAATATCAGAGACGTTCAGTGCAGTTCTTCCATAGACGGTGTCTGATGCTGACTGTTAAATTATCTGTGCCACATCTCCTTTCTAAAGTGTGTGCCCATCTCTAAAATATCAGTGACATTCAGTTCCTTTTTTCCGTAGATGGTGTCCGCTGCGGATTGTTAAATTATCTGTGACAAATCTCCTGTTTAAAGTGTGTTCATCCCTAAAATATCAGTGACATCCAGTGCAGTTTTTTAGTTGACTGTGTGCACTGCGGACTGTTAAATTATCTGCGCTACATCTCCTGTCTAAAGTGTGCGCATCCCCAAAATATCAGTGACATCCAGAGCACTTTTTCCATAGACCGTATCCCCTGCGAACAGTTAAATTATCCGTGCCACATCTCCTGTTTAAGTGTGCGCATCCCTAAAATATCAGTGACATCCAGTACACTTTTTCTGTAGACTGTGCGAACTGTGACATTACCTGTGGACCTGTCCTGTATAACGTTTCCTCATCACAAATACTGTTGTAAAATATTTTGGCCATACACTTCTAAATCCTACACTACTGTACGTGTGACATACTTTCAAGCATATATCACAATTAAGAAGGCGAGCAGTAAGGGACGGGGAAGTGGCCATGATGCTGATGGTGCACGCAGAGGCTGTAGCCCTAGCCGCAGAGAAATTGTGCCTGCTGTCAGAGCACAAGAAAAACAATCATCCAAGATATCTAGCTTCATGTCCCAGTTTGCAGGGCGGCGCAGGACACCACTCTTGAAGTCAGCCCAGTGCGAGCAGGTGGTCGGTTGGATTGCAGCAGATAATGCTTCCAGTCAGCTAAGCACCATCCTGTCTTCCTCCAAGTCCAGTCTCAGTAGCCAGGAGTCTGGTCCACACAATCCTCACCCTGATCCTCCTTCCTCCCACCATTTACAGTGTGGTCAAACAAGTGATACCACACTCGGATATTCTGAGGAGCTCTTTTCAGCGCTATTACTTGATTTGGCCCTCTCGCCAAGCAAGCTTGAAGAGAGACAAGAAAGTTTAACCTCTTCCGGACAATGCTTAAACCATTGAGCAGGCACCTTAAATAAATGCGCCGGGGGGTCCCGTCACCCCCCCCCCCCCGTGTCGGCGATCAATTTAGACCTGCGGTTTGTGGCTTTTCCATGCGGTGGCTGTTGAGGGTGGTGGTGGCATTGGGTCCCGGTGGGGCTGTAGGGGGGACCCGATGGCAAGGAAGGCAGCGCGATGCCTAAGGAAGGCATTGCGCTGCCTTCCGGTGACGAGCCTGTGAGATCCAACCCCCTGGATCTCACAGGCCGGAAGCTGTATGAGTAATACTCACTGTATTACTCATACAGCCAATGCATTCCAATACAGTATTGGAATGCATTGTAAAGGATTAGACCCCCAAAAGTAGAAGTCCCAAAGTAGGACAAAAAATAAAGTGAAAAAAAAAGTTGAAAAAATAAAGTTCCCCCCCAAAAAAAATTTAAGTTTCAAGTAAAAATAAACAAAAATGTCATTTTCCCCCAAAAAAGTAAAAAAAAAATAGGGAAAAAATAGGGGAAAAAACCCTGACAAATTAGGTATCTCCGCATCCGTATCGACCGGCTCTATAAACGTATCACATGATCTAATCCCTCAGATGAACACTGTAAAACATAAAAAATTAAAACTGTGCTAAATAAAAAAAAATTGTCACCTTACATCACAAAAAGTACAACAGCAAGCGATCAAAAAGGCATACACCCACCAAAATAGTACCAATCTAACCGTCACCTCATCCCTCAAAAAATGATCACCTACCTGAGACAATCGCCCAAAAAATAAATAAAAAATATGGCTCAGAATATGGAGACACTAAAACATCTTTTTTTTTGTTTTAAAAAAGCTGTTATTGTGTAAAACTTACATAAATAAAAAAAAGTATACATATTAGGTATTACCACCTCCGTATTGACCGGCTCTATAAAAATATCACATGACCTAACCCCTGAGATGAACACCGTAAAAATGTTTAAATAAAAACTGTGCTAAATAAACCATTTTTTGTCACCTTACATCACAAAAAGTGTAATAGCAAGCCATCAAAAGTCATATGCACCCCAAAATAGTGCCAATCGAACCATCATCTCATCCTGCAAAAATCATACCCTACCTAAGATAATCGCCCAAAAACTGAAAAAACTATGGTTCTCAGACTATGGAAACACTAAAAATAATTTTGGGGGTTTCAAAAATGAAATCATTGTGTAAAACTTACATAAATAAAAACAAGTATACATATTATGTATCTCCGCGTCCGTATCGACCGGCTATATAAAAATATCACATGACCTAACCCCTCAGATGAACACTATAAAATAATAAAAATAAAAACTGTGTAAAAAAGCAATTTTTTGTCATCTTATATCACAAAAAGTGCAATAGCAAGCGATCAAAAAGTCATATGCACCCTAAAATAGTGCCAATCAAACTGTTATCTCATCCCGCAAAAAATGAGACCCTAACTAAGATAATCGCCCAAAAACTGAAATAAAAACTATGGTTCTCAGACTATGGAGACACTAAAACATGATTTTTTTTGTTTCAAAAATGAAATCATTGTGTAAAACTTACATAAATAAAAAAATTGTATACATATTAGGTATCGCCGCATCCCTGACAACCTGTTCTATAAAAATACCACATGATCTAACCTGTCAGATGAATGTTGTAAATAACAAACAAAAAAACGCTGCCAAAACAGCTATTTCTTGTTACCTTGCCTCACAAAAAGTGTAATATAGAGCAACCAAAAATCATATGTACCCTAAACTAGTACCAACAAAACTTCCACCCTATCCCGTAGTTTCTAAAATGGGGTCACTTTTTTGGAGTTTCTACTCTAGGGGTCCATTAGGGGGGGCTTTAAATGGGACATGGTGTCAAAAAAACAGTCCAGCAAAATCTGCCTTTCAAACACCGTATGGCATTCCTTTCCTTCTGCGCTTTGCCGTGTGCCCGTACAGCAGTTTACAACCACATATGGGGTGTTTCTGTAAACTACAGAATCAGGGCCATAAATATTGAGTTTTGTTTGGCTGTTAACCTTTGCTTTGTAACTGGAAAAAAAATATTAAAATGGAAAATCTGCCAAGAAAGTGAAATTTTGAAATTGTATTTCTATTTTCCATTAGTTCTTGTTGAACACCTAAAGGGTTAATGACGTTTGTAAAATCAGTTTTGAATACCTTGAGGGGTGTACTTTCTAGAATGGGGTCATTTTTGGGTAGTTTCTATTATGTAAGCCTCACAAAGTGACTTTAGACCTGAACTGGTCCTTAATAAGTTGCTTTTTGAAAATTTCTGAGAAATTTCAAGATTTACTTCTAAACTTCTAAGCCTTGTAACGTCCCCCAAAAATAAAATGTAATTCCCAAAATGATCCTAACAAGTAGACATATGGGAAATGTAAAGTAATAGCTATTTTTGTAGGAATTAATATGTATCATAGAAGTAGAGAAATCGAAATTGGATTTTGCAAATTTTTCAAAATTTGGTATTTTTTTTATAAATAAAAATGAATTATTTTGACTCCATTTTACCAGTGTTATGAAGTACAATATGTGACGAGAAAACTGTCTCAGAATGGCCTGGATAAGTCAAAGCGTTTTAAAGTTATCACCACTTAAAGTGACACTGGTCAGATTTTCAAAAAAATGTAAAATCCACGTAATGCGAATTCACAAAGCGAAATACAGGCGTGGGTCACTTTGGCTAAATTTTTCAAGCTGGTATAAGTTTCATGAGACTGGAGAAAATGGTTGTCACGGCAGAACATTAGAATAGTTTTGTATGCAGATAGAGTCAAGTGCTCCAATATATTGACAATTGCGCTAATCAGCAGTGATCAGACTGAGCTGTGGCTCTCCCCACTCAACCTAGAACCAGGCATGGTTGTGTCTGATAATGGCCGTAACTTGGTGGCGGCTTTGGAGCTCAGCAAGCTTAAACACATCCCATGCCTTGCCCACGTCTTCAAACTTGCGGTTCAGCGTTTTTTCAAAACCTATCCCAATTTTCCTGAGCTACTGGTGAAGTTGTGCCGCGTGTGTGCACATTTCTGCAAGTCACCAACAGCTTCAGCCGGTTTGTCAATGCTGCAGCAGCACTTGAAACTGCCAGCTCACCCGCTGTTGTGCGACGTCAGCACGAACTGGAACTCCACGTTCCACATGTTGGTCAGGCTTTGTGAGCAGCAGAGGGCAGTAGTGGAATACCAGCTGCAACATGGTCATCACCTTTCCATTCAGCTTCCGCTATTCACAAGTGAGGAGTGGGCATGGATGTCTGACCTCTGAGGTTTTAAGAAACTTTGAGGAATCAACACAGATGATGAGCGGCGTCAATGCTATTTGCAGTGTAACCATCCCACTTCTGTGTCTGCTCAAACGCTCGCTGCTCACATTTAAAGGGGTTGTCACCTCCTTATTTACAGGCTCCCTCGCGGCTCTTGGGGTCTCAGTTCCCTGCTTGATGGGGGCGGAGCTAAAAGCACAGTGAGCAGGGCAGGGAGGATGCAACCCTGCCCCTTTATAAAGAGGAATAAGAGGTGACAGATTCAAATTGGAAAATGGATCTATATTACAGAAACCATCCTAGAACTACAAGGAAGTGATTAAATGGTGATTATTGAAGTGAGACAACCCCTTTAAGGATGATGCTTTGCATGTGGAAATGGTGGAAATGGGGGAAGACATTACACTGGGTGATAGCCAGACCACCCTCAGTTCGTCTTCTCAGCACGAATTGGACGAAGAAGAGGAGGAGGGGCAGGACACGTTGCCCCTGCTACAGAGGGTAGCACCCATGGAAGTTTAATTCCATTTGTTCAGCAAGGGTGGGCAGAAGAGGAGGAAGAGGATGAGGAGGTTGAGAGTCATCCTCCTGATGACGACAGCGAAGTCTGTTGGTACTCTAGCAAACATGGATGACTTCATGTTAGATTGCCTTTACCGCGACCCGCGTGTTATACGCATTTTAGACAACACAAATTACTGATTATTCACCCTTCTTGACCCCCACTGCGAAGAGAACTTCTCATCTCTCATTCCTGTGGTGAAGAGGATGAGCAAAACGGTGCAATACCAGAAGATACTTGTTGAAAAATTGCTCCAAAAATTTACATCTGACAACGCTGGCGGCAGAGTCTGTAGTTCCTTGGCCAACCGAGGAGGGGAGACAAGTGGAACACACAGCAGTTCCAACAGAGGCAGTGCCTTACAACTACTGGGTGTCCAAGCTGTACACGTGGCATGAACTGGCGCTCTACACCTTGGAGGTGCTCGCCTGCCCTGCCGCCAGCATTTTGTCTGAGCGGGTATTTAGTGCTGCTGGTGGCATTATAACAGATAAGCGTATCTGCCTGTCAATTGAAAATGCTGACAGGTTGACTCTTATAAAAATGAACAAAGCCTGGTTTGACCATAACTTCTCAACTCCACCAGAGGAAAGCTGATGAACATAAAGGCACTTTAAATGTGTTGTTTATAATGTACTGAATGCACTGTATTCCCTTGCACCCCTTCCACCACAAACAAGGGTATATGGTTAAATCTTCCTTTCCTTATCCTCCTCCATCAAATCAACATGCGTATTCATCACATATAATGCCCTTGCATATATGCCCATCAAATATGTTTTACAGGGTCAGCTCACCTGCAGGCCCTCGCATATAGTTTTTTAGAGGCAATATATGGAAGACTGGGCACACCTCAAGATATTAAGCCATACATTTATTGGTTAAAACAGTCATAAACCAGTACCTGTAGAATAAATAATAAATTAATATGACGGTGCAATAATTAAAAACACCAATAGTCCTAAATAGCAGCGGATATACTATTTCATTAAAGAGAATGCACTTTTCATTATTACAAATGTTGGATGAAAATGCGCAGCAGCGCAAATGGACCTGGGTAGCTCAATCAAAATAGCAGAAATAATCGACCACAGTTAATGGAAACAATGTCCTTTAGGAATAAACAGCACTGGATTCAGCAACAAATCCGAATGCAAGGTAGCTGTAAGCTCGTATCGCTAATGGGCAACTTTGTACCTCCTTTATAGCGCACACAGTGATGCTGTTCAAATGCAGAAACAAACTACTATACAGCGGCGTCCCGCTGCATATAGATCTCAGCGGCGTCCTGCTAACATAAACTGTATAATAGAGTTGGGCACACCGACCTCAGTGTCGGAACGGTCTTACCCTCTTGGTGCAACCCTGGTCGTCCTGCAGTATTCAATAGAATTTTCTTTTCACCCCAACAGGGTTTGGTTTGCCGCGTCGTGGATCTGCGCACGTGAGTCCTGCCGGTTTGGCTTCGGACCCGATGTAATGATGCTTTCCACGCGGACCTTCAGCAGACAGTTCGGCACCGGTCTTAATCCTATACGTACTGCACTACTTATTAGAAAGATGGGGGGTCTGACCAGATGCGTTTCGGGGTTGGAGTATCCCCTTCTTCAGTGGTGAGATCAGCAGGCCCTTGATCCAAATGTTTTTGAGGGTCACCTGCAGGCCATTAATCATAATTTTTCAAGGGTGTGTATGATGCCCTCCTTTATGTGTAACATAGGGTGTATCGGTTCCTTGTAATTTTTGGCAGCCCTTTCAATTAGTGCATAGTCTTTATGAGTGTAGGGAGTTCCACTACATGAACAATTGTACCACAATGTGAATGAGGCCCTCCTTTATGTGATATACAGGTTGTATCGGAGTGCCTCTTCCTTGCAATTTTTGGCAGCACTTGCACTTTATATACAAGTTAATATACAGGAAAGAATGTTTCCTATCAATTTTTCCTCTAAAATCAATTTTTTTATTCGGTTTTGTGCATATTATTGTCAGTCTGTAAAAGTGGTGTACTATTCGGACAACATCGTTCCCAGCTGTGACCTGGGAGTCCAAGATGCATCCAGAAATCCTCCCCATGCTGTTCCCGAACCATTTCGGTGGTGTTTCTATAAATTTCAGATATTTTCCTATGAACCAGGCATCCTCCCCTCTTCAGAGCAGGGGGCACCTGATTTAATGCTCTGGTTCTACCACTGACTTCTATTACACTCTGGTGCTCGGTAGAGCACCCGAACATCCTGATGTGTGCGGCCGGAGCCCCCCAAACACCCGAGCACTAAGGTACTCGATCAACACTAGTTCTAAAGCCTTTGTGGAGTGTATAAGTGGAAAAAAGTTAGGGCCCATTTGCTGTTCAGCGGTGCAGTTATAAGTTCTAAAACCCTTTTTGCCATGTATTAGTGAAAAAAAAAATATGAATTTTCCGTTCAGCAGTGCAGTCATATGTTCTAAAGCCCTTTTTATGTGTATTAGTGGCACAAAAAAAGTATTTGCTGTTGTGTGTTGAAGTGAGAAAATTATAGCCCTTTTTGGTGAGTATTAGTGGCAAAAAAATATATATTTGCCGTTCAGCGGTGCAGTTATATATTCTAAAGCCCTTTTTTGCGTGTATTAGTGGCACAAAAAAGTATTTGCTGTTTGGGGTGAAGTAAGAAAATTATAGCCCTTTTTGGCATATATTAGTGGCAAAAAAATATATATTTGCTGTTCAGCGGTGCAGTTATAGATTCTGAAGCCTTCTGTGGCATGCATAAGTGGAAAAAAATAAGGGCCTATTTGCCGTTCAGTGGTGCAGTTATATGTTCTAAAGCCCTTTTTGGCATGTATTAGTGGGAAAAATAGGGCTTATTAGCCGTTGTAAGGTGAAGCTGAGAAAATTACAGACTTCTTTGGGGTGTTTTAATTTCCTTTTTATTTATTCATTTGATCTAACAGTATGTCAGACAGAAAAGTGGCAGGCCCTGCAAATAGGAGTGGCAGAGGCCTAAATGTTTCTGCCATAGGCACAGGTCTCAGCAGAGTAAGGGGGCATGGTAGCAAGAGGCCTGAGCTCCCGGTGTCATCAAGCGGTCGTGTCTTGACCAACATCCAGCGGTTCTTGAATGGTTGACTCGGTCATCCACTTTGTCCCAAGTGTCATCAGGTACCGCCAGCCAAGAGTCGGTCAGTTCGACAGACACAACCCTTAGTTGGCATAGCCCGAGAGCAAGACCCTGTGCCCTCATCCTGTCATCAACCTGTCTCTGTCCTTTTCTGTTCCCTCAGCCAGATAGGTATTATATGCTGTAGGCTCAGCTCCACTATACAATAAGGACGAGCTACTAGAGGACAGTCAGCAGCTACTGGCCAGCCAAGATGTGGAGGGTATATCGCCGCTTCCTCCAGTAGGCGAGCAAGTAGGAGGAGAGTGGCGTGGGAGCTGTTGTTACAAGCGGTCTGGCTCCTCACCCAGAGACTGTTGAGGAGAACATCAGTGATGTGCAGACAGTACTCGATGATGATGGTATAGCTGATCCCACTTGGGAGCCGGGTGAATTAGGGGCTTCATCATCATCGGGAGAAGAGGGTGGCAGCTTGCCCGTGAGGCAGCGGCGGAACCAGCAAGTCGCTAGCGTGGCTGGGAGTCAGCAGGGTGGCAGCAGTGGGAGGTCTGGAGCCAAACGTGCCCAGGGTAGACCACCCTCTTTGCAGGAGCCTACCTTCCCGGAAAGTAGTGTTGCAGGGGTTCACGGAAGCAGCAGCGGTAGCAATCAGTCAGTGCGGAGTGTTAGGGGTAAAAATCACTTACTTAGCGGGGGGCAGTTTTTTGTTAAGCCGCCAGAAGAGGTGAACATGGCCATTTGTAGAATCTGTGGGCATAAGGAGAAGTGTGGACAGGGTGCCAATGTTGGCACCATGGCTCTGCATCAGCATATGCAGTGTCACCATAAAGTTTCCTGGGAGAACCGTGCCTCCGAAGTGGTGGTCCAGGCTGCCGCATGCAACTGCTGCATCGCCCAGTGGCATGCACCTGATTTCAGGCAGTCAAGGCTCCACCACCTCAGCTGAAGGGAGCAGTATGTCCTTCCCATCATCTGCTGGTCCTGATGCTCCTGCTCCTCCTCCTACTCCTCGTCAGTCATTCCGTCAGCATTCGATCACTGAAGCCATTGCCAAGAGACAACAGTATGCGTGCACGGCGCAGAAGCTGAATGCACTCCTGGCAATTTTGCTGGTGCTGCAGTTCCTCCCTTTCCAAGTGGTGGACTCTGCACCTTTCAGAGAACTGATGGCTTGTGCTAAGCCGAGATGGAGAGTCGCAAGCCGTCATTTATTTGCCAAAAAGGCAGTACCAGCCCTGCAAAAATATGTAGAACAGAAGGTGTGCCAGTCCTTGAGCGTGTCGGTGTCTGCCAAAGTGCACAGCAGCACCGACGTCTGCAGCGTAACTACAGTAAGAGACAATACATGTTCTTTACGGCCCACTGGGTGAATGTGGTTTCTGCACAGCCACACCAGCAACTTGGCTAGGTGACGCCAATTCGGCTTCCACGTCATCACGCCATTGGTCCTGCGACAATGTCCGCCTCTGCCTTCTCATCCTCCACCGTGTCCTTAACCTCCACTGCAGGGAAAATTCACAGCGACCCTCCAGAATACCAAATGTGCAGGGCACGGCGGTATCCCGCTGTTCTGCACCTCGTTTGACTGGGAGAACGGAGTCACACAGGGGAGGAAATTCTCTGTGTCCTTCATCAAGAAATCAAATCCTGGCTTTCTCTGCAACAACTCAAAATTGGAACCATGGTGACCGAGAATGGAAAGAACACGGTGTTGGCGCTGCATCAAGGAGGGCTGATCCATGCGCCCTGCATTGCTCACCTGTTCGGTCCGGTTGTCAAGCAATTTATGAAGTCTTCCACCCATCTGCAAGACATCCTAAAAATGGCCAGGAAACTTTGATTGCACTTCAGCCACTCGTACACTGCAAAGCCCTCCTTGAGCTGCAGCGGCAGAATGGGGCTCCCCAACATAGGCTGATATGCTACGTTTCCATCAGTTGGAATTCCACCCTCAATGTGTTGTACCGACTACACGAACAGAGAACGGACAGGAGTAGTCCCCTGTGTAACTTTGATATCCACCAGTGGCAGCTCATACGTGACACCTGCCGTTTGCTCAGGCCCTTTGAGGAGGCCACGTTATTTGTTAGTCACCAGGACTACGGGATAAACAATGTTATTCCACTGCTTCATGTCCTGGAACAGATGCTGGTAAAACTGGCTGGTCAGGGGACTGGAGACGTGACACCTAGAAAGATGGCAGCAGAGTTTGATAAATTTGTTGGTCAAGATCTCTGTTTACAGTCAGTGAACGGGTACATGATTTATCGCAAGGATATGTAAACACCAACAGATGGGGTGTTAACCCCCAGAAGTACTGTAGGTCATCAGCACGAAGGAGCAGTCATTTTCACAGCCCGAGGTATCCACCCGGAAGCTTGACCTCTGCACGTTGACGGTCTGCATTGTGAAGCTTGTCTAAAAGAAAAATCCTCTTGATCCGGCACAGGCTACTTTGCCCCTTCAAAAACAATGGACTCTGTACAGCATGACACCGATGTATAATTTCTCATACACCAGACTGAAAGAGTATTCCAAGCACCTGTCTGCCACATAGCTGATGTGGACTATATATTCCAATGTCATTACTTGCAGTTCTTCAGACACTTTAGAATCCACTTTTCAGCAACCTAGCTCGTCAGGGTGATGATGGCATCTGTGTCAGTTCCTTAGTAAAGACTAACTAATCCGAGTGCTGCGATTGATCACAGAGCTGGCCATCAATAACATCCAGTATTGAACACATGGACGACTCTCATCTCGAACCTTGTCCACAATATTCAGGAACCCCGGATGTCTTACATGTCTTAGACATGATCCCTGCAGTGCTTACTACATGTTATACTGCAGGGATGCAGGGATGAGATCATAGCTTTAGCAGTGGATGTGCGATTCATTTCTTATTTTCTCTCCTTATTTAATACATAGAATTCTGTCCCTGGATCTGCACTCCTTCCACTAGCCAGGTGATTTTAATTAGCCTAGTATTCAGTAGTAGGGGTTCAATTAGCCTATTATGCTCTCAGTTGGAGTTCCTGTGAGCTTCAGAGCAGGTGAGCTTTGACAACTGTTCACATGGTGCGGTGCTGCATGGGGGCCACTGTGCTGTTTTTCTGGCTGGTTGGTGGGGCCCAGAGCTAGGTATGGCATGGTCAGGCAGCAGGGGTGCTGTTTGGCCACTGGGTCCCGCCGCCGGCCGGGATGGCGCCACAGCGCTGGTGGTCGCCGTGTAGCGCCACGCCAATTTTAGGTTAGGACCCACTCATAGAGGCAACCTTGGCGTGGTGAGCTGGCTTATTGCCTTTTGATCAAAATGTACACAAATGCCTCATTTAGCATGTAGCCTGGAGGTGGTACACATGCGCTATTTAGTGCTGTCTCCTGCAGGAACGCAGGGATGAGATCATAGCATTAGCAGTGGATGTGCGATTCATTTCTTCTTTTCTCTCCTTATTTAATACTGCTTCTTACCATTCTGTTACAGCGGCTGTGAGACCTGCACATACTAAGGCTTATTTATGAAGATTTTCGGGTGTTGCCTGTACCAACCAGTTACCTTCCAGCTGTGATTGTGTAGCCTGCACTGTAGGAATGAGCTAGAGTCGGCGTGTTTGCTGGACTGTCCTCCAGTTATCAGCCATAACCCCATACTTTTAATGATCGATATGCAAATATTCCATTCACGTGTCATTTCTGGTTTGGATCTACTCCAGTTTTTTGGGGGCATTAGCAATACTGATGGACTACTGACCAAATGCTGACCGAGTGAAGGCGGATGCTCCACAGACAGGATCAATTTTTTGGGGGTTATTATTCTGACGGATCAGAGGAGGCAAAATAATTAGTGACGTCAACACAAAGTTACTGCTGACACCCTCTCCACTCTGTCAGTGGGGCTCTACTTGTATAAGCATTTAATAGAACAGGTTCTGTAGACATCTATGTGGAATCAGCTGTCGACGTTATAAAAGGAGTGCGCTTCTTCTTGGCACTAACATAGACCTGTAAGGCTGAGTTCATACTTGAGTTATTTGGTCAGTTTTGGCCCTGTGACTGCCCAAATAAGTGAAGTGTGCAGTGATTCTAAGAGCGACTCCTGTCATCTGCATGTCATACTGACTCACAGTATTATTTCACTACCACAGCAGACTCCCTATGTGTGTTACTGCAAGGCACAGTTCTATGCCACTATAAAGGCTCTCTGCAGCCAGCCTGTTTTTTAACATAATTTGCCACAAATAAATTTGGATTGAACAGAATATATTTTTTTCCATCTCTAATATTAATGAATAAAAATGTGTGCTTTCCTTTATATACTAAATGCAACATAATAGAAACAATAAACCTTTGATCAAATTTCATCAGAACGGATGGACCTGAGAAACATGTCAGATATGGGAACATAAGTCTTATAGAATAAAAATACCCTGCTATCCTATGCTGATTATTGCATTTCTCTATTTCAGAGACAATTTTTTTCTCTGAATGACAAGTTAATGTCTGTGCATTATCAATGGGCTCTGTAATGGCAGGGAAAACATTGAGTTTGTAATTCCTCACTCATTGGATGTGACAATGCTGGAGAGCCAGCTCACTGCTTTCGTCTGAAGTATCACCTATTGATTTTCTTTTTCCTCTTTTAGGTTATTTATAAACATTATTTATTTATTTATTTGTTTGTTTGTTTATTCACTTCTAGAACAGATGGAAACTGCAAAGTGAGTATCTGATCTTCTGCTAAAACCTTGTACTGGGTACATCATAATGGTCCACTACCTCCTGTATTGGGCACATCATAGTGGTCCGCTACTTTCCTGTACTGGGTACATCATTATGGTTCGCTAGCTCCCTGTATTCGGTACATCATAATGATCTTCGGCCTCTCTGTATTTGGTACACCATAATGATCTTCTGCTTTCCTGTATTCGGTACACCATAATGGTCCACTACCTCCCTGTATTGGGTACATCATAATGGTCTTCTACATCTCTGTATTGGGTACACCATAATCTCCACTACCTCCCTGTATTGGGGACATCATAATGGTCTGCTACCTCCCTGTATTGGGTACATCACAGTGGTCCACCACCTACCTGTATTGGGTACATAATAGACATCTGCTACCTCTCTGTATTAGGTACATAATAATGGTCCGCTACCTCCTGTATTGGGCTTATAATAGTGGTCTGCTACTTTCCTGTATTGGGTGCATCATTATGGTTTGCTACCTCCCTGTATTTGGTACACCATAATGGTCTTCTACCTCCCTGTATTTGGTACATCATAATGGTCTGCTACCTCCCTGTATTGGGTACATCATAATGGACTTCTACCTCCCTGTATTGTGTGCACCATAATGGTCCACTATCTCCCTGTATTAGGGACATCATAATGGTCTGATACCTCTCTGTATTGGGAACATCATAGTGGTCCACCAACTCCCTGTATTGGGTACATCATGATCATCCACTACCTCCCTGAATTAGGTACATCATTACGGGCTGCTGTCTCTCTCTAGAGAGTACATCATGATGGGCTTGAAACATCCCAGTATTTGGTATATCATGGTGGGCTGCTATCTCCCTGTTTTGTGTGCAGTATATCCCCACAGAATTTGAGCTTCCATAGACTGCTGCCATGGTGTTAATGATATCATGAACAATGAGCTAGTAAAAGCCAGGTACGTAATAAATTGGTCCTAGCTGGGCTTAATCTGTGGATAACTGAAATACAGTTATTTATTTGCATAAGAACTGGTTAGGAAAGGTTTCCTTGAAACCAGCACCTTTCAATATGCACTTTTAGTGCTAGAGTGGAGAAAAGTAACATATAGCAGTTCGACTCATTTATCCTTTTAAAGGGGTGTCTAGTTTCCGATCTTGATTACTCCCAGCACCCCTGAAGATTAGCTGTTTGCCTGCCAGTTCTCCTTTCAAAAGGTCAAGAGGACTGAATATCCCCATACTACTCTTCTCTCGCATGTCTCTTTTCCAGTAGACTATTGAGTGGGTCTCTCTCTCGGCTTTTAATATTACGTTTGATTTGGGTAGAATCTGTTTATACCCAAACTGATTTTTTTTTTTAAATGAGCAAATTGTACTTGAAACTAATTTCAAGAGATTCACTAATGTCTAGTTTGTATGTATGCAGACCATCTACAGCATTTCTCCTGCAGTGGCCACTTCAAGGGACAGAGTTATGATGACTTCTGAAGACCAGCACTTCAATTTGAAAGTGTTGTCTTAAATAGACATATACTTTAAATGGGATATCTAAACACCATTTTTATTTAAACCAATAAGGGATACTCACCTCACTGTTACCCTCACTACTCCTAATTAAACATTTACCCCATTCCCCACTGGTCTCTTATTCTTGGTCACTCTTGACACTTGAACCTTCCACTCAGCCAACACAACCATGTTTATAAAGTTATTTTAATGTGTGTTCGGCACAACTTAAGATACCCATATACATAAGTAAAGATGGCAACCCCCCAAATTCAGCAGGTGGGCCAGCCAACTATATTTTGTGTATGGGGGTGTGCTGACTGTCCCCCAACAAATAGTGATCAGACATGTTACATTTTAGTAGGCAATTACTTTGTTCTGAGGTGTCTGGAAGTGGTTTACTTTCATTTCCTGACTGATAACACATGTATGCTTGACTGAGCTGAGTGTGCATATGTATGTGGGAATCAGGAAGAAAAACTGTTGGGCAAACTAGCTTTCGGACGATAGTTATTGAAAGTGTATGTGCAGCTTAAAGACTATGGAGACCTTTGGGGCAATTTTTTTTCATTGCATTGTACATTTATTTTTCCATTGGTCTATATTAAACATTTTTAACAGTTCAAATTTCTTATAATTTGCTACTTGTTCAATGTCTGCATATAGTTTGCTCTGGTAAATTAATGTAATATAGAGCTTTAACAGCACTAATCTGATGTAACCTGAGTTGTCTGATTGCAGAGCAGTGTTGTGATGTCATGGCCATCCTCTGCGTGAAGAGATAATCCCTCTGTGGGAGTACTTCTTTATACAATAGAAGGGTCTTGACATGAAAAGAGATTCCCGAATCCCTCTGTAGGTGGAATTAGTATTTTTAGATTGGATATTGAATTGGATTATTTCTCTCTGAAAAACATTTTCAGTTTTACTGTTTTCACTTTAGAGGGTTGCATGGGCAATAGTTAGATATTAGGGAGTTGCATATATGACAATAGCCTAAAATGTCCCTCACTATGAATGGTTGAAAAATAGAGCATGGCAAAAATCAGAATCCACAAATCCCAATGTATTTTCCATATCCCCTTAACAGGATACAATGCCATCTCCGGTAGCTTGTATTCTTCCTTTGACAGAGGAAACATATTCTGATATAAAACAACTTGTGATGGCTGAGAGACTGCAGGGAAGACTTATGGAAGATACCACATTGGCTGTTATCCAACCAAAAGCTGTTCCTGTAAGCAGCACTTTTCTATGATGTAAACATGCCCCTGTAGGACTTCTTCAGACAACCCCTATAAAGCATGAAAAGAATGTGTCACCTATATCATTATTTTTTGCCAGCTAAAACCAGATAGTGACACATACTTTTTTTTTTGCTTTGTTTTGATTTTGTGGTGGTAGATTTTTTTATTCTGTTTCCTGAACATGATAGTGTGGTGGCTAGCTTCCCGAGCTGCTGTTAACAGCATTCAGAGGTATGCTCTACAGCAGCTACCATGGACTCTCAGCACAATAGCCTGGAGGGGGCTAATTGAATTCCTATGGAACAGTTTTCTAAAACTGGTTTGTAACCTGTGCAGAGGTCATTGTACAAGGGAGGAGTAGATAAGCTGGACCATCACCTATTGTGAATGGTGAATCCTGCATTACCTGTATATGGCATTTGTCATTGAAATTAGAGATGAGCCAATTAAAGTTGACGAAGTGGAATTCAATTCGAATTTCAGGAAAAATTTAATTTGCAAGGAATCCGATTTTCCTCACGCTTCGTGGTAACAAATCAAATTATTTCCTAAAATGGCTGGTGCACATGTTAGGACATGGAGCAAAGAGCTCTGGGAACGAGGAATCACTCACAATGCCATGCATGCAGCCAATCAGCAGCCAGCCAGCCCTGTGATGTCACAGCCCTATAAATAGCCTCAGCCATCTTGGATTCTGCCATTTTCCAGTGTGCTTAGTGCAGCGAGAGACATGCTAGGAATGACTTCATTGTGCTGAAAAAAAACGATTTACAAGTTCAGGGATTGATTAGTCTAGATGTAGGGAAAGGATAGGGAGGAATAATTCTGCTGATTTTAGGTTTGCAATAGATGATACCTCTGTAATTCCAGCAAACATTGCTTGTTATTGGGGTGCAAGTGCTGTGTGATACAGCATTAACAGGGTATATTACTAGAAAAATTTGTACGTCTTAATAGCTCTTGTGTGGTTATATGTTCAAAAGCATTTTTGTGGTGTATTAGTGGCAAAAAAATCTTATTAGCGGTTCAGCAGTGCAGTTATATATTCAGTTATGTATTTCATATAGTGCTATATATTATTTTTTAAGAAAATTTGTCATTTTTTTCCATCCAAAGTCATGATTCCTCCCTGCTTAAGTTGCTTGTGGGCCAATAACTAACTGGCCCACAAGCAAGAAGCAGGGTGGAATCATGTGTTCAAAAATGACGAATATTCGAAAAACTAATATATAGCACTATATTTGAAATATTCGCGAATTCTCGAAGTGCCAATATTCGCAATTAAAATTCGTAATTCGAATATTCACGTTCAACACTATTAAACACACAAAAAATATAGTCTATGCGCAGATAGGCTGCAGTTAATAGCAACCAGTATTGACCCTGTCCTACAGTCCTCTGATAGTTTTAATTACACATGATTTTCCTATCTTCCACACTTGTAAGGTTTTAAATGACAAAATAAAGATGTTGTTTTATTCATATACAATAGGTTAGAATGCCTAAAGAGATATTTTTTTGGCCGTTTGGTGCCTTGTTGTAATTATTCTGAGAGTCCCAACCAGGGCTTTATATAAGATTAAGGGGGCCATAGTTACCCCAAGGAGAACTCGCCTGTCCAAAATGTGGAGAGACTGACCTTTGTCAAGATGAATCAGGCCTGGATCAGCAAGGATTTTCAAACACTTATGCCTGATCCATCAGAATAGATCATCTGTGGTTCTTACACCCACCATTGTCAGCAGGCACTGTTATTGCCAAGCACCTCCCCACTATGTTACTGGGTCACTCTGTGGTCTCCTGATGCTGCTGCCACCTCACCACTCAGGTCTCCTCATGCTGTTACTGCCACCTCCATACTCTGTCATTGTGCCACTCTGTGGCCTACTCATGCTGCTGCTGCCATCTCCACACTCTGTCATTGTGCCACTCTGTTGCCTCCTCATTCTGCTGCAGCCACCTCCACACTATGTCACCTTGCCACTCTGTGGTCTCCTCGTGCTGCTGCCAACTCACAACTATTTCTGGGCCACTCTGTGGTCTCCTCATGCTGCTGCTAACTTAACACTGTCACTGGGCCACTCTGTCATCTCCTCATGCTGCTGCCACCTCACCACTATGTCACTCTGTGGTCTCCTCATGCTGCTTTTACCTCACCATATGACTTGACGCTATTTTTTGCTTGTTTTCCTGGTTGACATAAACATTTATTTGAAACTTCTTCTGATCTTTCAGAAGGAAGTAAAAATGAGATGCAAAATGCATCCTGTCTATGTAGCAGCTGTAAGGGCTGTATGGTCCGATGAGAATTGGCTTATGATATGTTAGCCAAAAGCAGGAGTAGGTACAAAACACAGAAGATATGCAAATATACTATTTACATGTCATCTCTGTTTTGGATCCACTCCTGTTATTATGATTTTTTTTGGCCTGAGCAATTCTGATGGATTACTGACCAAATGCTGACTGAGTGAAGGCGGATGCTCCACAGTCAAAATCAGTTTTTTGGGGGTTATTGTTCTGATGGATTAGAGAAAGGGCAAAATAATCAGTGACATCAACACTCCCTCTCCACTCTGTCGGGGGGGGGGGGGCTCTACTCGTATAAGCATTTAATAGAACAGGTTCTGTAGCCATCTATGTGGAATCAGCTGACGACGGTGTAAATAGAGTGTGCTTGTTCTTGAAGCTAACATCAACCTGTAAGGCTGAGTTCACACTTGAGTTATTTGGTCAGTTTTAGCTCCGTCACTGCCCAAATAAGTGAAGTGTGCAGTGATTCTAAGAGCGACACCTGTCATCTGTGCGTCATACGGGCTCACATATTGTTTCACTACCACAACAGACTCCCTATGCGTGTTACTGCAAGGCACAGTGTTCTACACCAATATAAAGGCTCTTTGAAGCCAGGAAATAGCAGTTTTTTTTCGATCTAATAAATCTTTTCAGAAAATTTGGCAAACCGGATAAATAGAATTTTTGAGAAATTCGCTCATCTCTAACTGTAATCCATTTGGATAATGAGAAGACTGTTGAAAATATAAATAATGACATGGAAAATTATACATTTGAAATAACCTTTCAAAAAAAATATGTTAACATAAAAATTAGATTTTAAACAGTAGATAATTTTCTGACGACACATTCCCTATGAGAAAGTCTGTTTAAAAATGTATATGTTGTGTTGTGCTACACAGGAGTATGCTCACCCTTCACTCCTCAACTTTGGTTCAATTTTTCCATGTGTAGAAATATAAATAACAGAGAAAGAGAGCGCTGTGTTCCTTTAGGAGTACAATAGTCAGCCCTGCTATGATTTGTAGGCCCTTGTACTGTGTATGCTGCCTGTAAATGGTGATACATTAGATTTATAACAAATCATTCACAGGATATGAAGGTAAAGCTGGTAGCTTTCACAATCTCAGTGAGTTTTATTAATAGCTAGCCTTCTAGTACTAACAGAAACTTCTAGAGAACATTAACAGGCAATGATAACAGCAAAAACAGGATCTATAAGCCATTAATAATTATTGACATTACATAGTCCTTAATTCTTCTGTGAATGCCAGGAAATGTATCATTGTTGTTTGCTATTGGGTTGTATTAATAGAATGTTGACTTTAAAGGGAACCTGTCACCTGGATTTTGTGCATAGAGCTGAGGACATGAGTTGCTAGATGGCCGCTAGCACATCCGCAATACCAAGTCCCCATAGCTCTGTGTGCTTTTATTTTGTAAAAACACAAAATCCTGGTGACAGGTTCCCTTTAAGGCACTGGTCACTGTTCCTAATGTCTGGTCATTAATGATAATAGGTGCATTTCCAACACTGACCATAGAAAATAGGATAAATCACACATCAGAAGTAAACCTTCATACAATATCTTTACAGTACATGTTATGTTTGGTTGCTATAGGTGTGAAATATGATATATAAAAGTTACAGCACTTGCAATTTATAATTTTATCAGTTGAAGGTGCATTGTTGGGATAAGGATATTGACAGCCTATCCTCAGGATAGGCCATCAATATCAGATTGGAGGGGGTCAGATTCCCAGCATCCCCGCAGATTAGCTGTGTGCTGTGCCCTCCTCAGTATTTGCTGTGGTCTTTCTACCTGTAAGTTTCACCGAATGTTTATATGAAGCCATCTTGTAAACTGGGCAAAGCTGCAATACTCCACTACCATGTTGCTGGGTATCAGCAACATGGTAGTGGAGTATTGCTGCTTTGCCCAGTTTACAAGATGGCTTCATATAAACATTCGGTGAAACTTATTAAACACCTGATTTGTGACGTGTCAATAGTCAGACCCTACAAATCTGATATTGAAAGGCCATTTTGAGGATAAGCCAACAATATCCTGATTTCTGAAAGTGAAGTTCCAGCTTTAAATTGGAAATAGTCCTTAAGAACTAAATTTAAAGTTTTGTTATCAAATCACATCAAAACACATTTGCATTTGACTATGTTACATGGATCTATTGCTCTACAATTCCAGTGAATCTCAAAATCTGTATATAGTTTTTCATATTGTGTTAAATAGCCATAGAGTTATAAATATACACACTGTTTGCTTTCAGCCACCAATATGGGGAGCTATGTAGTAAGCTCCTAAGCCCCCTTTAGTGGATGCAGAGGGTAGCCAGAGTTGTATAACTTATATGGAATCTGTCACCAGGAACAACAGTATAAACCAGGCACAATGCTTGGTAGGGATCTCTGAGCTATTTACATTGTTACATCTCTTCACTGTAGCAGGCCTGAGAATGTTGTATGTTTATCATGTTGTTACTTGTTTATCCAGTGCAGTCACAAAGTCTGTAATGGTCTGCATTGGTTACCTTGTTGACTCTCATTCTGTAGCCATGAAATTTGCCCAATTCTTCTCTCTCTCTCTCTCATTTTAGTGGAGGACACATGGTGATCTGTTAATCTCCAGTAACACTGAAGAAAAACCAAACAGAGACATCATCTGTGAGCGGTCCATATAGCAATGTGTCACAGGTTGTGTTCAAAGCATGGAGCGCAAAAAAATTTAAAATTGCTGTCTTGCTAGGTGTTTATCCACCTTTACTATGAGGCTGCTACGTTTTATTTTTTGTTATACCAAGGAACTTTACTACTTTGGTGTCAGTGACTGAATTATTGAATGGTCTTCTGTCTGGCAGGCAGAGAAATCTTCTTTGCTAGTTGGCAATATATATATATATATATATATATATATATATATATATGGGTCACATACTGGCTTTATCTTTTCCTCATCTGACTGCTCTGATGTCTCCATATCACAATTCTTTTTGTTAACTTCAGCAATAATTCAGAAAATGTAACCATTGCACAGGGGTTGTCTCATCACAAACAATGGGGGCATATCGCTAGGATATCGCTAGGATATTCCCCCATTGTCAAATAGGTGCCAGTCCCACCGCTGGGACCTGCACCTATATCAGGAATGGAGCCCCCCAAGGTAGTGGGCTGGAGGACTCCGGTTAGGCCACCACCAAGCTCACTCCCCGTAGAAGTAAATGGGACCATGCCGCACATGACCGGCTACTGTTCCCATTCATTTCTATGGGCTCGACGGAAATAGCCGAGCCAGCACTCGGCCCCAAAGAAAATGATTGGAGGGGGACTGTGCGTGCACAGTGCACCCTCCAACACTTTCAGGCTCCGTTCTCAATATAGGTGCGGGTTCCAGGGGTGGGAACTGCACCTATCAGACAATAGGGGCATATTCTAGCAATATGCCTCATTGTCTGTGATGAAATAACCACTTGAAGAGATAAGTTATATAACTGTAGGTAAGCAGTTTGATGGTTAACTCTTCTGACTTGTAGCTACAATAAACAAACGTTAGTGATAAAGAGACATGATAAACAGCACTAAGGTGAAAGAATCAACATAAATCAATAGTTTTTCTCTATGAAGTGCTGCCCCCTGCTTCCTGACACCCAAAATACTACCTATACCACTTCACTGTCAGCTACGGGCTCTACTGTAGGGATGGACTGCACCTCAATTGGGAAGGTGCAGCTGCTTTGGGCGAGAAGATGGCTAGAAGGTTGGAGGAGTGTTCAAACTAGGGACTGGGGGGGAGGATAATGGAGAGACCTTTGGCAAGGTAATGGAACTGAGGATGGAATGGAGGAAGGGACTAGAACAATTAAGCAATTAAGGTGTAGGGTAATACATATACAAAACCTTCTTAATTGCATGTATACTAATGCCAGAAACCTGACTAATAAAACTGGGGAACTGGAAGTAGTGATGTGTGAGGAGGACTATGACATAGTGAGAATAGCTGAGACATGGCTGGATGATAGCTATGACTGGGCGGTTAATGTACAAGGTTACAGTCTGTTTAGAAAGGATTGCCAAAACCGGAGAGGGGGAGGGGTCTGCCTTTATATAAAGTCCTGTCTAAAGCCCACAGTCCGAGAAGATATAAGTGAATGAACATGTGGAGTCACTGTGGGGAGAAATACATGGAGGCAAAAACAATAATAAAATACTGATAGAAGTTTATTATGAGCCACCTAATATACCAGAGTCCACAAAAAATGTACTGCTAAGGGAAATAGATGAGGCAGCAAATCATAGTGAGGTGGTTATTATGGGGGACTTCACCTACCCAGATATAGACTGGGAAACTGAAAGCTGTACATCTCATAAAGGAAACAGGTTCTTGGCAATAACCAAAGACAATTACCTCTCCCAACTGGTTCAGGACCCGACTAGAGGGACGGCCATACTGGACTTAGTATTAACCAATAGACCTGACAGAATAATAGATGTGCAGTTTGGGGGACACCTGGGAAATAGTGACCATAAAGTAATAACCTTCCAATTATCATTAAAAAGAGTGTTTCTTCAGGAGGCACAAAAATAACCAACTTCCAAAAAGTTACATTTGATCAGCTAAGAGAGGCCATAGGCCGAACAAACTGGGACAAAGTCCTCAAAAATATAAATTGGTAAAATGATTCCTGCCCACCATTTATTGATCAATATAAAACAGCAGAGGTGTGAATAAAGCTATTTAGCAGCAGCTGAGGTGTGTATTATAGGATTATGCCGCAGCTAAAGAGCATATTATGATGTTCTGCAGCATCTCAGGTGGTGTATGATGATGTTCTTCAGAAGCTATGGTCTTATAAGGTCCTGCCGCATCTCAAGTAGTAATAGACAGTTCTACAGAAAGAGATAAGCAGTGTCTGGGTAATGCCATTCATCTCTGTAGAATTGTCTTGCTCTGACATTACAGTTTGATGTTTATAGAAATATTATTTACAGGAAATGTTCAGTATTGTGAATACTGATAGTATTAATACTAATGCTGCTGTTGATTATTATTTTGTAAATACGGGAAACCTGATATCTATTTGGATACAATGTTGCAGTCATCAGCCTCATGTTCCCCTTGACTTATTTGTCTTGGCTATTAGATGTACATTATCCCCCCCTCTCACCACACAGAGCAGCCTGCTGCAATCCTCCTGATAGCTTTGTCTTTGCACCAAAGCATACAGTATACGGTAGTTAACAAAACGGGTTTATTCTGACACTTCTCATTCATGATGCATCATATAGATGTAGCAGATCTCTTGCTGTCAATACCACTCAGGGGCTGCAATCTAACATGTAGCATTCACCACACCACCCCTACTACTGTACTAGCCTACAGACATCTACAATGCCATTTTGTGTTGCAGTCGCCTATTTCATGGCATTGCCCTCATGTTAGGTTTACTACACTATAGAGGGGGTAGTACAGCTAAGCAGAAGATTCCTTAGTATTTCCCAATATCTTGCAGCCAGTTTCAGAAGGATCCTGCCTGCCATCTATCTGCTGTATAGCATATAAAAAGAGTAAGTGAATTCCAGGACAGGCTTCTTTCCCTCTCAGCATGCAGTAGTAATGAGAGGCAGAGAAGCAAGAAGAGAAAGAGAGGAGGGGGGAGGAAGAGAGAGAGAGAGAGAGAGAGGGAGAGGGGGAGAGAGAGGGACAGATTTTCACAAGCTTTGCAAAGCCAAGACTGGGAGCAAGCATCTCCATGCAGGACAAGGATCCAGGGGCTTGTGACCCAGAAACTCTCCTGGATCTGCAACTGAAGTATGACAGGGAGGGAGGGGATATGAGCCTGGAAGGGCTGTGACTCTGCGAATTACAACAGGAAGGGGATGAATGGTTATTTTTTTTTTTTTTTGCCTTCACCCATATCTGCCTCATTCAAGGAATGCAAGCACTGGCAGGTAAGCACTTACTGCAAGCGCTGTCCATGCATTTTATGTGTATTCATCCTTATATCCAATGTATAGTATATCCAGTTTCTAATAGAGGTGGGGCTCAAAGCTCCCCCACCCCCTCTTCTGTTAAGGGATGGATGCCTATGGGGGGGGGGGGGGGGGGTTTAGACACAGCCTGTAATTAGAGAGGCTGGCAGAGCCATGCCCATAGCCCATCCAGGCTACTATAGAAGTAAGATATTTTTTTCTCTCCCATTCTCTATTGCAGTGGTTTTGATAACAATAGACAGGCAACTGCATGTTGTGCCAACAGTGGTCTAATTCAATTAGGATGTAAATGAAAGCAGGAGCCCTCAGACAATACATGTGTACCAGGAGCTGGCATCCCAGCTGCAATCTGCAGATCCAGTCCAGGCTGCCATCAGGTGCAGGAGCTACTGCCTCCCCCCAGCATCTGGGAGACCTACAAGAGGATTATTCCTTGCTGAGAGAGGTACAGCATCACAGAGGTTATCATGGGGGGTTACCATATTTAATTATGTACTGTTCTTTAGCTGATGGGGGAATCCTTGCTGCATCCCACTCATGTTGACTAGGAGACCACCTACATCCAGTGCTGCAGGAGAACATAGATGAAGTTACATATAATGATGTGACCTAAATGATCAAAGCCTGTTGCCCTAGACTCCTGCTGAAATAAGCCTCCTTCCCCATCTCTTCACATATGGAACAGTGGAGAAGGAGGCTGGGGATGGGGGCATATAGTCTGAATATGCTTCATAGAGCAGGTAAGGTTATGCCATCATTGACTTGTTAATTGCTGGCTGGACATACCAGAGAGACTGTGGGGTTTACACTTGGTCTGTGTTTACTATGGGGGGGGGGGGGGTAGTGTTTGCACTTCCCTGACACCTCAATGGATTAGGGTAATAACCCATTACTAAAATAATATTCCATTAAGGAGGATGAACTGTGCACAGATGTAGCAGGGCTGACATTGTCTTTTAACTCTTTCTGCACCTTGATAACAAATGGAGTTTTTCTAACTCCAAGGTTTAACTGCAGTCCTATGGAAAGCACATAGGTGTCCAAATGACAAAGCCAGCTTTGCTACCTCAGCAAATGTTTGATAAAAGGAGAAAGTATTTGGTGTGTTTTGTTATTGTAGATTGCTCCTGTATATGTTATGTTGTGATTTCTCTTTGTGAGGTCCTGTCACTTTAAGCATTTCATATTTTGGTGCAGTGGTTGCAGCTTTGTACCATCTGCTAATATCCCCCAACAAGATACAGTATGAGTTGTCTGGCTGTATGATTGCTAATGACTTTAATGGCTGGATGCTATTTGCATTGAATTGCTGCTGCCGGTTCCCTGCCATAGCAGATTGCTGTCCATGGTGCTGAGATGCTCCTCACTCTCTCCAGACTAGGCATACATTATAGCCCACAGCACTGCAGGCTGCCACAGCTGGCATCACCTGTAGGATTGTGCCATTCACCAGTAACCTGTAGCCTGTTCCCATCAACAACCCCATCCCCTAAAACCCCTTTGTGCTCATCACTGCTTTCCTTTTTGCTATCTAAAAGCCAATAGTCAACAGATTGTGGTTGCTCCATCAGCACACATTGCTATCTTCTCTAAATGGACAGATACATATAGCATCAGCCATCATCTTCTGGGGAACATAGCCAGCAATATCTCCTCTCTCTGAATGTAAAATAAGTTGCTTAGTCTCTTAAGCCTGTCCATTAAATATCTGCTGTGAACACAGTCCATAGGGGAGGTCAATATTTTGCATTGACTCTATGCACTATCAGTAAAATGATATTATCTATCTATCTATCTATCTATCTGTCTATCTATCTATCTACAGTATCTATCGTCAATCCACCCATCCACCTGTCTAGATCTATCTATCTATCTATCTATCTATCTATCTATCTAATATATCTGTCTATTATCTATATAATCTAACTATCTATCTATCTATCTATCTATCTATCTTCTAATATCAATTCATTATCTATTTCTCTATCACATATCTATTCATTATCTATCTATCTATCTATCTATATAACTTTTATCTTTTATCTATTTATCTACTATTTATTATCTATCTGTCATCTAACTACCTGTTTATCTATCTATCTATCTATCTATCTATCTATCTATCTATCTATCATCTATCCATCCATCCATCTATCTCATTTAAATCTCCTATCTATCTATCTATCTATCTATCTATCTATCTATCTATCTATCTATCTAACTCCTATCTATCTCCTATCTATCTATCTATCTATCTATCTAACTCCTATCTATCTATCTATCTATCTATCTAACTCCTATCTATCTATCTATCTCCTATCGATCTATCTATCTGGAACTTAGATTGTGAGCTCAATTGGGGACAGCTTGAAGCAAATGTCTGTAAAGCACTGCGGAATACATTACCACTATATAAGTGCATAAAATCAATCTATCTATCTATATCCTATCTATTTATCTATCTATTATCTATCCATCTAATCTTTACATTGACTCTATGCACTACCATGCAAAATTATATTATCTATTATCTATCTCGCTACAGTATCGTCAATCCACCCATCTACCTGTCTAGATCTATCTAATCTATCTAATATCTAATCTATCTATTATCTATCTATCTCTTATCTATTTATCTATCTATCTAATATCTAATCTATCTATTATCTATCTATCTCTTATCTATTTATCTATCTAATATCTAATCTTATATTATCTATCTATCTCTTATCTATTTATCTATCTATCTAATATCTAATCTATCAATCATAAACTGACTTGGACTACAGGTAAATAAAGTAGGTGATCATAAGTAACTCACACAAAAGTGCAACTCAGCTTCACATTGAATTCTTCTATTATCTGTGGCAGGTTGAGTTTAAGTTGGTCATTCATTACAGTTGGCACTATCCTAGCTCAGTGAGTATTGGCTGTGCTCAGTAGAAGCAGTGAAATGACAAATCTAGCTCTGCTTCCTGTCTACATTTCCTATTCTGCTGCATCCACGAGGCACAAATGTATATGTGGGGTACTCCTGTCATGTCAGCAGTGTTAATCCAAATGAGTAAGTTTTGTTTAGGCTGCTGAATGAATGCACTGAAGAATTATTTCCAGATTATTTTGACAGATGTGTTTTGCGTGTTGTCAGACAGAGGGTTTTTGTTTTATATGTCTTTTGTCTGGAGTTTCCTCTCTGGCTCTTCGTGTCCTCGTTTTATAAACAAGATTACTTTATTCTTTTTATGTGTGAAATGTTCTCTTTTATGTCTTTGTTCCAAGGCTGTGTAATACAGTTGTAATTGTTAACCAATTAGAGCCATAGAAGACAAGATAATGGAGAAGAGCTTACTGGAGTTGTTGAGCATCTCATTTTTGTAGTGGGTACAGTGGGTAATAGTGACTGGCTTTCAGTGCTGGTATTTAGTGGATCACCTACTTTTCAATCCAGGCATAATGGTGTCTGCAGAATATGAGATACTCAGTAGGAATCAATCAACCAACCAACTTATTTTTGTAAAGGGGTGGGGATGAAGTGCTTAACTAATCAATTTTTAAGCCAGGTTTTGATGTAAGGTTGCTATTGTCCCTTACACAAAAGAAAAATCTGGACCCTTAAAGGCAAGGTTCAACTTTAACCCTTAAACAGGTTACCTAGATCTCTCAGAATATCGCATACCCTGTGACCCATACCAGTGTCCAGAATGATGAGGATCAGAGCTGTACATTGATGACATGTCCCTTTGTCTTCTGGCTCACAACCATATTTATCTTCAGTATGTACAATCCACATCCAGTTCTATGCTGCCGAGCACAGATCTGGATTTTATGCAGATGCGTGTGGCTGTTCCGCAAATTATAGAGCAGATCCTATTTTTGCAGATGAGAATATACTCCTTTCTAGTGATGGGAGTGAGAAGACGACAGCCTGAAATACGGACACGGTCATGTGCATGAGTCCTACATCTGGGGATCTACAGGACTGTAGTCAGAATATCCAATTCATTTCAACGGAGCTGTAATGCACATGCAGCCCTGTTGCTGTGAGTTGAACAGTCTGACAACAGTCTAGAAGATTTCATGATCTCTTAGTCAGAAAATAACGTACACCAAACTCCTTAATTTCGGTGATCCATGGAGCTTACAGATCACTATTGATGACATCTTCTGACAGGTCTTAGATGTTGAAAGATGCAGAGATACAAAAAAGTATATAATGTAAAAATAAATCAAACAAAAAGAACACAGATGAATTTAAGTTTATGTCCATTACTGAGCCCCTGACTGAACTGGATAGGCTTGTGTCTATTTTCATGTTTGTTATGTATTTATATATGTAGACAGATGACAGAAAGGAAATTACAATGAGAGGATGAGTGAAATTACATTGTGAAGCAAGTGTTAATGAAGACAGAGTTAAAATGTAAGGAATAGTGATCAAATCGTATGGATGCTGCCATTTCTTCTTTCGGCAACAGGAGTCATCTATGGAAGTTTGCATACATCTGTGCTAGGTCAGCCATTTACAATGTACGCAAGTCTAGCTGGTTGTGATTTACCACTACTACTAGACAGTTCTAGGATCCCAGTTTTGCTCATCTTATCTAGTAATGGTCACAACTTAGTAGGGTACTCGTCTTTCTCAGTGGCTTCAAAGTGTAA
The DNA here is from genome assembly GCF_014858855.1 of Bufo gargarizans. Lineage (NCBI taxonomy): Eukaryota > Metazoa > Chordata > Amphibia > Anura > Bufonidae > Bufo > Bufo gargarizans. Next base: position 492,376,028 of record NC_058084.1, on the reverse strand, counting down.
GATCTTCTTAGTGACCTTCTTATCTTAACTGAGTGGTAGAAATTGAGCAGGCCGCTTGGATTGGTGATGAAACACTTTCCAGATTGCTAAATAAGTTGCTTTCCTGTTATTCCAACCATGGGAGTTTAAGTAAGAGATATATACATGCACAGTTCTTTATGAGTTGATCTTGAGGATAATAAGAGAAACTCCAAATAGAAGACTATAACAGTCTGGTAATTGGCCTTGTCTAGAAATCATGGAATCCTTTTAAAGATCTCTAAACAATCATTGATTTTGACATAGCACTACTTAATGTACCATGGTCTGATTGAAGGAAAGCCCTCAAAGACTCAGGATAAATTATTATCTAAATTAAAGGTTTTAGATGTAATAATGGTCATGATTTTGGTAGTTTGGTAGTTCACAATTTAAAAAATGGTATACTTAATGTTATGTACACCTCTGCAACAAAATGTTTGTTACTGTTATACATATAAAATGTAAAAAAAATAATAAGCAACCTTGTAAATATCTGCTTTAAAAATGGTGGACCGTTTTGTGTATGCCTCCATGGTAACTACAAACACACCCTGTGTTGTCTGATCCTGCAGCTATTTATTTCCTATTTCTTCCTAATATACATTTGGTAAATTACCAGGGATAGAGATAGTATGACTGTGGGATCAGACTAAACATGGTTTGTTTGAAGTAGGTTACCATGGGGATGCATAGACCTGCATATCAACTGTAGACACAAAATGATGACTATTTACTGTGTTTTTTTCATATTAGAATTATTGGTGCAAAAATGAGTAAAATATGTACAACTGTTTCCCTTGATATTCATGACTCCTCAGTATTCATTCCACTCATTTTACTGCCAGACAATTAAAAGTGCTATGAACAATTAGAACCAGTTGTATTTGTGCCTTTTTCTTCCAAAGGTCACCCATTTAGCTCAAATGTATTTTGAATCATGCTGTCTGCCTGTAACATGCATGCTCTGTATCAGCCTTTACACTCCCCAAGCCCACTGAGGTAGCTCTTTCTATCCAGGCAAGCTATGGCCTCCTTGCTGTCTCAGCTTCTCTCTGTCCACCCATAAAGTGCCTGTTCACTCACCCTAGTCTTCACCAATGACTGTCAGCCTCGTGGTACTTTAGGTGCCTTCCCTCATGGGATGGTGCCTGAGCAATAGGTTCCTAGTCCTCTAGTATTCTGAAAAGGTGTACTGTATTTCGTGTCTACCTGTCTATTGACTTCTATTAACCCTCTTCTTTCTGACCTGTACCTGATCACCATATTGACCCTTTGCTATCTGTCCTGACCTAGGCCTGTCCCTGAATTTGGCTTTGCCTGTCCCCTCGGTGCCATGTTATTCTGCTGTCAACCAAACTGAGACTACTCCAGGAGATAGTGGCCTGGTGGTTCCTCTTCAACAAAGTCCCAATCCCTGTATAAGTGTTAGGCCTCATGCACACGACCGTTTTCCGGTTTTTTTCGCGGACCCATTGACTTTCAATGGGTCCGTGGAAAAATCGGAAAATGCACCGTTTTGCAGCCGAGGCCGTGATCCGTGTATCCTGTCCGTCAAAAAAATATGACCTGTCCTATTTTTTTGACGGACAACGGTTCACGGAGCCATTCAAGTCAATGGGTCCGTGAAAGAACACGGATGCACACAAGATTGGCATCCGTGTCCGTGATCCGTGGCCGTAGGTTGCTTTCATACAGACGGATCCGAAGATCCGTCTGCATAAAAGCTTTTTCTGATCTAAGTTTTCACTTCGTGAAAACTCATTTCCGACAGTATATTCTAACACAGAAGCGTTCCCATGGTGATGGGGACGCTTCTAGTTAGAATACACTGCAAACTTTGTACAAGACTGCCCCCTGCTGCCTTGCAGCACCCGATCTCTTACAGGGGGATATGATAGCACAATTAACCCCTTCAGGTGCGGCACCTAAAGGGGTTAATTGTACTATCATATTCCCCTGTAAGAGATCAGGGCTGCCAGGCAGCAGGGGGCAGACCCCCCCCCCTCTCCAGTTTGAATATCGTTGGTGGGACAGTGTGCCCCCACCATCGCCCCCCCTCCCTCCCTCTATTGTAATAAATCGTTGGTGGCACAGTGTGCCCCCACCATCGCCCCCCCTCCCTCCCTCTATTGTATTAAATCGTTGGTGGCACAGTGTGCCAACCACCATCGGCCCCCCTCCCTCCCTCTATTGTATTAAATCGTTGGTGGCACAGTGTGCCAACCACCATCGCCCCCCCCCATCCCTCTATAGCAGTAACATTGGTGGCAGTGTGCGGTCTCAGTAGAAGATTCATACTTACCTGCTTGCTGCTGCGATGTCTGTGAACGGCCGGGAGCTCCTCCTACTGGTAAGTGACAGTTCTTTAGCAATGCGCCGCACAGACCTTTCACTTACCAGTAGGAGGAGCTCCCGGCCGGACACAGACATCGCAGCAGCAAGCAGGTAAGTATGAATCTTCTACTGTTGTACTATTGCTAAGTAACCATGGCAACCAGGGCTGCAGTAGCGTGCTGGTTGCCATGGTTACCGATCGGAGCCCCAGCGATTAAACTGGGACTCCGATCGGAACTCCGCTGCCACCAATGATGGGGGGGGGGGAATGGGAGACCGCACACTGCCACCAATGTTACTGCTATAGATGCTATAGAGGGAGGGGGGGGGCGATGGTGGTTGGCACACTGTGCCACCAATGATTTAATACAATAGAGGGAGGGAGGGGGGGGGCGATGGTGGGGGCACGCTGTGCCACCAACGATATTCAAACTGGGGAGGGGGGGCTGCCCCCTGCTGCCTGGCAGCCCTGATCTCTTACAGGGGAATATGATAGTGCAATTAACCCCTTTAGGTGCCGCACCTAAAGGGGTTAATTGTGCTATCATATCCCCCAGTAAGAGATCGGGTGCTGCCAGGCAGCAGGGGGCAGTCTTGTACAAAGTTTGTAGTGTATTCTAACCTGAAGCGTCCCCATCACCATGGGAACGCCTCTGTGTTAGAATATACTGTCGGATCTGAGGTTCACGAAGTAGCTCATATCCGACAGTATATTCTAACATAGAGGCGTTCCCATGGTGATGGGGACGCTTCAAGTTAAAATATACCATCGGATTGGAGAAAACTCCAATCCGATGGTATAAAAGAACTCCAGACTTTACATTGAAAGTCAATGGGGACGGATCCGTTTGAAATGGCACCATATTGTGTCAACATCAAACGGATCCGTCCCCATTGACTTGCATTGTAATTCAGGACGGATCCGTTTGGCTCCGCACGGCCAGGCGGACACCAAAACGACTTTTTTTTCATGTCCGTGGATCCTCCAAAAATCAAGGAAGACCCACGGACGAAAAAACGGTCACGGATCACGGACCCACGGACCCCGTTTTTGCGGACCGTGAAAAAAAACTGTCGTGTGCATGAGGCCTTAAAGGGTGAAAACCGAGAGACTGTGAGGATAGCACCCTTAGGAGTAGCCCCAAGTCAGATCTGTTCAGTTGACATAGTGGTTCCATACCCACTAACATTATGTTTCTAAATGTAGGCCATAAAGCCACTGGTTTTAATGTCCTGCCATATAGGAGGGGAAGCACCACATGTGGGTCCATTGTAACACTCTAGCAGTCTTTTTTCTAGAAGGAAGTCAATTTCTCTCTGCCTGATCTACAGGTGAAACTCGAAAAATTAGAATATTGTGCAAAAGTCCATTTATTTCAGTAATGCAAATTAAAAGGAATTGCATTAATGCAGCTTAAAATTTGAATTTTGTGAAAAGGTTCAATATTCTAGGCTCAAAGTGTCACACTCTAGTCAGCTAATTAATCCATACCCCCTGAGCAAAGGGGACCTCAAAATTGTGACTTTGGGGTTTCATAAGCTGTAAGCCATAATCATCCAAATTATAACAAATAAAGGCTTGAAATATCTCGCTTTGCATGTAATGAGTCTCTCATATGTTAGTTTCATCTTTTAAGTTGCATTACTGAAATAAATGAACTTTGCATGATATTCAAATTTTTCGAGTTTCACCTATATGTGAATATTTCCCTTCTACAGTAGCCTCTAGTATTTTAAATCATTTTAGGCATTGTATGTAGCATTAAGTATTAGTATTTTGTTGTATAATGTTGTACTTTGAGCTCAGAAATGATTTAGCATTTTACATAACATTAACCAAAGTTTTAAACATAGGTTTTTAGAACATTGTTTCTACTCGTCTTTCCCAGCATTACATATGCTTATTTTCTTCTAACGGTTGTACTTATTACAGTCCCCCATTGTCATTGTCACTGCACTTTGTGATCAGTCATAGCATTTATGATGGAGAGTGAATGATTCTTTGTGACAAATGTTGGTCTATGCCTCTGTCTTATCCATATTCAAAAAGAGGAAATTGGCATTGTACAGGGAAAACATTTGTGAAAATATACAATAATTTTTTCTGTCACTTTATATTTTAATGGATCACTGTAAGTAAGGTTTCATGCATACAACCGTGTCTGTTTTGCGGTCCACAAACAGTGGATCCTAAAAGTAAATATGGATCCACAAAATAATGCAGATGGTTCTGTGGCCATATTCTTACTTTTTGCATAACGGACATGCAGATTCTGAAAGCACACGGATGACCTTCGTACTTTCCACATCTGCATGTCCATTCTGCAAAAAAATTGAGAAAATGTCCTATACTTGGGGGCAAAATGGGGACCACGGCCCCATTGAAGTCAATGGGTTTTCATGTGGTTTCAACACAGACGGCATCTGTAAATTGCAGACTGAAGAATAAATCTGGTCATGTGCATGAGGCCTAAGATTCACTGCACACCCTAAAATATTCAGTGCATTGAATCTATTGCCTATGGATTTTTTTTGTGTTTTCCTTTTGATGAGTCAGGGTCTAGTACTAAATTCATGCCACTGAGAACCTCAGTGGGGTATGACAGGTTAGTTTGGTGAGGTATATTGTATGTCAGTCCCTTACTGCTCATACTCAGCAAAGTACTAGGGTGACATAGTGTTTTGTATCCAGGACTTGGCTGAGGTGTTTATTACATAGTTATAGTTAGCGCTGCAGCGGAGCAGACGGTGCCGCTCATACACTATATGTGATGTACAATGGGAGACAGTGGGTGGTATTTTGTAACCTTGTGCACATTTTGAAACGTACACTGGCTTTTTACCTCTCATGCTGAGTCTGTGATTTAACAACCATCTGCAGCTATGCTAGCATTTTCCCATCATTATATCTGTCTTTAACATGGTTCCTGGTAGTTAAAGGAGAGCATTTGATCCTTCAAATAAAAAATGGTACATCAAAGGGAAATCTAAATTTGTATTTTACAGTTGATCCAACAGTAAAAATGTGCTCGTTTCCATCCTTCTGTAGCCTTATTCTCCCTCTGTCTCTTCTTCTTCTTCCTCCTCATCATTGTCATTATCTTCTCCCCCCCCCCCTTGTCCTTTGAATTCTGTTTCCTTCCTTGTCTCTTTCCTTTGCTTTCTTCTTAACTTCTGTTTAAACAGCTAATCTTCTTCTTTTTTTTCCTCTTCCAATCTTTTGTTCTTGTCTTCTTTTTTCTACTTGTCATTTTCATTCTTCTTCATTTTCTTTTTCTTCCTCCTCATTTTTATTTTTTACCACCTTCTTCTTGGACATATTTGGACAGCCAGTGGTATACATAGAGAAGTAAGGGCTCCATAGCAAGGATCAAACCAGGCCCCCCACACAGGACAGAATGGTTTCTGCCGAGACCCTTTTCAATGACCATTTGGCCATTTTTCCACTGCTTCATTTGCTAAAAGTTGTTCCTTTAGAGTGTAGAGTCCTGTCCAAGTTTTCACCTCCAGCAGAAAAGGACATAATCCCAACTAATACTGGGCCCCCTCTTGCCCTGTGCCCCATAGCAGTTGAATGGCCTGTCGCTATGGTAGTTACGCCCCCTGTAGACAGCTTAGAAATATACCAGGCAGGCAGTGGCCAAATTCATCACAGTGGCTTATGCTGCATAATGGATTTGGTGCATCTTGTTAGACATGATAGACACTCTTTCTTACTTTACTTCTTGCAAAATAACTGTGGAGCCCCAGTTATGGGTCTTCAACACAGAGAAAGCCATATATCTTGAAAGGAAGGAAAACCGAGCAAAGGGGTGTCTCCATTACAGAGTTCACCAAATCCACCATATTAAGTGGCCCCTATGATCAAGATCTATGTCAAGATGGTGGATTTGGTGATCTCTGTAATGGAGACACCCCATTGCTCGGTTTATCTTCCTTTAAAGGATATCTGGCTTTCTCTGTGTTGAAGACCCATAACTGGGGCTCCACAGTTATTTTGCATATTACTGTTTCCCAGGGAGCTCTGCATTTTGGATTGCTGTGTTGAGTCTCTTAAATGAGGCTCCACTGTGTTTTCCTTCGCTGGTCTCCTTAAGATCAGCTATTGTTTTGTTTACTTTACTTCTTGGTTGGCGTGCTTTAGATAAACAACACAATTTTGCAATTTAGTACCTTTAAGTCATGCCTAGAGATGTGAACTGTTATTCATGCAGCTTACAGCTTTTTTTATTTGAGTCCTAATGGAATCACACATAATTCTTAGAAATTTGCTCATCATTATTCATGCCCCTTTTTTAAGCCATGTTCCTTATAACTAGTCATTTTTCAAAACTTTGAAGTGAATATCAAAAAGTGCTACAAAGCATCTGTCAGAAGACATGTATGCCAGTGTATTTGGCAATAAATTTATTGCATTCTTCATTATCATCGTCATTATGATCTTTCTGCAAACCATTTATTCAGCAGAGAAATAGAATTGTCCTATATTTAAATTGAAAAAGTATGCACCATTAAAATTGGAGAGGGTAGTTGGTGACAATTGTGCCTGAGTTATTAAAACAATTTGGTCTTGGAATAAATCTGGTACACTTAAAATTGACTACATTTTTTTTATGCTAGCTATGAGCAGCTGCACATCTGAGCCGCTAATTTGCCTCTTTTAACTTTTACACCCACTAGTCTCTCTTTTTTGGAGTGAGAAGATAACTGTAGCAGATTTTGCACAATTTTAGATCCAACATTTTAACCTGCAGTTTCTGCATAAATCAAGCATCAACGGAATAATAAATGCAGGCCTTTGTCTTCTTTGTACTTCTTCACCTTCTTCCACTTTTCTTTTTCTTCTCCATTTTCATAATTTATTTTTTGTTTTCTTCTCTATTTTTTCTTTGTTTCTTCCTTTTTTTTTTTTTTACTTTCTCTTTACCAATCTTTGTATTATCCTTCTATTTATCTTTCTTCTTTCTTGTCATAGTCATCTTTCAATTTTTTTTTTGTCCTTCTTGTTCTACTTTTCTTCTCTCTCATCTTCTCTTTCCTTCTATTTTTTCTTTATTGTGCTTTCTGCCTACTGTTAATCCAGAAAACAGACATTTCCTGTCTCATATAAAACCACAGAAAATATACAAAAAATAAAAATAAAATAAATTATATATATATATATATATATATATATATACACATAGAAACATAGAATGTGTCGGCAGATAAGAACCATTTGGCCCATCTAGTCTGCCCAATATACTGAATACTATGAATAGCCCCTGGCCCTATCTTATATGAAGGATGGCCTTATGCCTATCCCATACATGCTTAAACTCCTCCACTGTATTTGCAGCTACCACTTCTGCAGGAAGGCTATTCCATGCATCCACTACTCTCTCAGTAAAGTAATACTTCCTGATATTACTTTTAAACCTTTGCCCCTCTAATTTAAAACTATGTCCTCTTGTAGCAGTTTTTCTTCTTTTAAATATTCTCTCCTCTTTTACCTTGTTTATTCCCTTTATGTATTTAAAAGTTTCTATCATATCCCCTCGGTCTCATCTTTCTTCCAAGCTATGCACAAATGTATCCTTCCTTAGATTTACTTATGTTGCAAGTAAAGATGAGCAAATTTCATATTTTGAAATTAGTTTGCGATTCGTTTACTGGTAAAAGCAGAATTGTGTTATGGATTCCGTTACCGCGGACCATAACGCAATTCTATAATGGAATGCATAACGGAATGCCTTTAGAGGCATTCCATTATGCATTCAGTCATAATAGAAGTCTATGGGCTGCATAACGGATTTGTCCCATTTCCGTTATGCAGGGGTGTCCTCTCCAGAATGCACACACCCTAATTCACAATAGGCTATGGCTGGTAACCTTTGGGTACTTAAGGCAGATGCGGCAAGGTGCCTGAGCAATAGGTTGTCTAGGTTGTTAGTTCCCTACAAAGGTGTGCTGTATTTGTTTGTCTGCCCATGTACTGACTTCTACCTGCTTACCTGATTCTGACCCTCCACTGCCTGACCTGACCTGTACCTGATATATATATTGACACTTGACTGACTTCCCTGACCTTGGACTCTTTATCGGATTGCTCGTACTCTGCCTGCCCTTGGTCTGTCCCTGACTATAGTTTTGTCTTTTCCCTTGTTTCCCCACACTGGTGTCTCTGACCTTCATAGATTAGCAATAAATCACACAAAAACTACTCCAAATGGTAGTGGCCTGATGGAAATCCTGCAGTTAAATCCAAATCCCTATATAGGGTTTAAAGGGTTAAAACCACAGAACTGCTATGATAATTTCTTTAGAAATAGCCCAAAGCCAAATCTGTTGGTTGACACAGTGGTTCTACGTCCAATGCCATAACAACCATTGTCAGTATATGAAAGAAATCAGGGCTAGAAATGATGGAATATGTTGGCCATAAAGAACAATTATGTTCCCCCAATTCTCCCTACTCTGTTGATCTATAATTCTGGTCAGAAAACTTTGATTTTTCCCTTTTTCAAATGTGTTTTACATTTGTCTGATCATCTATTGAATCAGCTATAGAAAACCAAACTAATCAATGAGCTGACCAGATTAGGTGGGAAAGGACACAACAAATGCTAATTGATGCATGAGTAATGCAACTGTGTAATGAAATCCCAGCAGTCCTGAGAATGAAACGTGTTTCATGTCTGTTCTCATTCATTACACAGTCATTGGATATATTGGAATATTCAGACAAAAGACATTGCAGTTCTCATAAGCACAATATGTATTACATTTGTGTGGATCTCAAAGTTGAACTAAAGTCGGCATATAAATTGTGGTACTAACTGGGGTAGATTTCTAAGCTAAATGTGGCCGAATTGTGACTCAGTATGCAACAAAACTGGTGTACATGCCATGCAGGGATTTCTCTAGGTATGTAGATCCAAGGCTTGGGCTCTAAATTAAAGGGCTTCTGTCACCCCCCCAAAAGTCATATTTTTTTTAGGCTTATTAAAATCCTTATACTGCGATTTTTCAATATATAGTGCTCTTACCCTTTTGTGTTGGCTAGTTTCTTTAAAAATGGCACTTTTATCATATGTAAATTACCTCTCTACCAGCAAGTAGGGAGTCTCTCTCCTTTAAAAAAAAAACGCCCCCCTCCTCCTGCTGATTGACAGGGCCAGCGAGCGCTCTCCTCCTCCAACTGGCCCTGTCTGCAATTCAAATCCCGCCCTGCACCTCATTCGGCGCAGGTGCTTCCTCAGCACTTCCTCAGTGCGCCTGCGCCGATGACATCACCCGAAAGAGAAGACGTCATCGGAGCAGGCGCACTGAGGAAGTGCTGAGGGAGCGAGCGTCCTTCTCTAAGAGCGCCTGCGCTGAATGAGGTGCAGGCGCGGGATTTGAATTGCAGACATGGCCAGCCGGAGGAGGAGAGCACTCGCTGGCCCTGTCAATCAGCAGGGAAAGGAGGAAAGTGCCATTTTTAAAGGAACTAGCCAACAGAAAAAGGTAAGAGCACTATATATTGAAAAATCGCAGTATAATGATTTTAATTAGCCTAATAAAAAAAAAAAGACTTTTAAAGGGTTAAAGAAGCCCTTTAAAGGCATATTGCCCTGAACCTCTGACCAGAACTTGTATATCTTTACTTCCCTGCAGTTTCTTTAAATGCCTACATTGAGCCACCGGGGCAGGACTGCCAGACGGCTCATGTGACATTAGCCAGACACACATTAAACCTGTCAGCAACCCCATTGTGTGCCTGGGTAAAATGTACTGAAAACACCCAGAAGCCTTAGTCAGGCCTAGCAGACAAGTAGATTCTGGAGCTGTTGCCTGTCCTGCTCACCAGTGCTGAATTGTAAAAGGCCTTATGGAAATGGTGTTGTCATCCAAGCAGCAGCTAGTGCCAGTCCATGAAGCAGAGAGAGGTGGTAGCGAATGAAGGAAGTTTCATGTGAGTCCACCTTTTTTCATATAGGTTTATAGGACCTGTCTGTATATTATACTATATAATATACAGTGTGTGTGTATATATATATATATATATATATATATACTGCCTGAAAGAGCCATGTATATACTGTGAGTAAAAGATCTGTATATATACTGTGAATAGAGGCAGTGTGTGTATATATATATATATATATATATATATACAGTTGTAAGAAAAAGTAGGTGAACCCTATGGAATTATATGGATTTCTGCACAAATTGGTCATAAAATGTGATCTGATCTTCATCTAAGTCACAACAATAGACAATCACAGTCTGCTTAAACTAATAGCACACAAAGAATTAAATGTTACCATGTTTTTATTGAACACACCATGTAAACATTCACAGTGCAGGTGGAAAAAGTATGTGAACCCCTAGACTAATGACATCTCCAAGAGCTAATTGGAGTGAGGTGTCAGCCAACTGGAGTCCAATCAATGAGATGAGATTGGAGGTGTTGGTTACAGCTGCCCTGCCCTATAAAAAACACACACCAGTTCTGGGTTTGCTTTTCACAAGAAGCATTGCCTGATGTGAATGATGCCTTGCACAAAAGAGCTCTCAGAAGACCTATGATTAAGAATTGGTGACTTGCATAAAGCTGGAAAGGGTTATAAAAGTATCTCCAAAAGCCTTGCTGTTCATCAGTACACGGTAAGGCAAATTGTCTATAAATGGAGAAAGTTCCGCACTGCTGCTACTCTCCCTAGGAGTGTCCGTCATGTAAAGATGACTGCAACAGCACAGCACAGACTGCTCAATGAGGTGAAGAAGAATCTTTGAGTGTAAGCTAAAGACTTACAAAGGTCTCTGGCATATGCTAACATCCCTGTTAGCGAATCTACGATACGTAAAACACTAAACAAGAATGGATTTCATGTAAGGATACCACAGAGAAAGCCACTGCTGTCCAAAAAAAAAAAAAAATTGCTGCACGTTTACAGTATTGCAAAATATTCTGTGGACAGATGAAATCAAAGTTGAGTTGTTTGGAAGAAACACACAACACTATGTGTGGAGAAAAAGAGGCACAGCACACCAACATCAAAACCTCATCCCAACTGTGAAGTATGGTGGTGGGGGCATCATGGTTTGGGGCTGCTTTGCTCCGTCAATGCCTGGACGGATTGCTATTATCGAAGGAAAAATGAATTCCTAAGTTTATCAAGACATTTTGCAGGAGAACTTAAAGGGAACCTGTCATGTGGATATTTGATTATAATCTAACTAATTATATACAATCATTAACTACTAAAAAGTGCCTTAGATGTATTCACTTACTGGTGTGACAGATGGTTACCTCATAATATACACACAAAGATTCCGCATGCTAATGAGCTAATTGGAGTCCAGCGTGATGTCATTGAGTCCAGCATATATTTAATTCAGAGCTATAGCCATTCCCCTGCCCACCTGCTGCTGATTCATATGGAAAATAACTGTCAATCAGCAGCAGGTAGGTGGGGAGAGTCAGGAGCTTATGAATATTCATGACTCATCATTATCAGCTGGAGCTTTTCAATACAAGATGTTGGCAGATTGACTGGGTCAATTAAAGAAAGTGACCCAGTATTTTGCTAAGAGAATCAGTCACTTATTTATGTTGCCCTTAGTTAGGACACCATACAACTGGTGACAGGTTCCCTTTAAGGCCATCTGTCCACCAGCTGAAGCTCAACAGAAGATGGGTGTTGCAACATGACAAAGCATAGAAGTAAATCAACAACAGAATGGCTTAAACAGAAGAAAATGCGCCTTCTGGAGTGGCCCAGTCAGAGTCCTGACCTTAACCCGATTGAGATGCTGTGGCATGACCTCAAGAAAGCGATTCACACCAGACATCCCACAAATATTGCTGAACTGAAACAGTACTGTAAAGAGGAATGGTCAAGAATTACTCCTGACTGTTGTGCACGTCTGATCTGCAACTACAGGAAACGTTTGGGTGAAGTTATTGCTGCCAAAGGAGGTTCAACCAGTTATTAAATTCAAGGGTTCACATACTTTTTCCACCTGCACTGTGAATGTTTACATGGTGTGTTCAATAAAAACATGGTAACATGTAATTATTTGTGTGTTATTAGTGTGTAAATATTAAGAGTGCAGGAGATGTGTAAATACTACGAGTGGAGGAGATGTGTAAATACTACAAGCGGAGGAGATGTGTAAATATTAAGAGTGCAGGAGATGTGTAAATACTACGAGTGCAGGAGATGTGTAAATACTACAAGCGGAGGAGATGTGTAAATATTAAGAGTGCAGGAGATGTGTAAATACTACGAGTGCAGGAGATGTGTAAATACTACGAGTGCAGGAGATGTTTAAATACTACGAGTGCAGGAGATGTGTAAATACTACAAGCGGAGGAGATGTGTAAATACTACGAGTGCAGGAGATGTGTAAATACTACAATCAGGGGAGATGTGTAAATATTAAGAGTGCAGGAGATGTGTAAATACTACGAGTGCAGGAGATGTGTAAATACTACAAGCGGAGGAGATGTGTAAATATTAAGAGTGCAGGAGATGTGTAAATACTACGAGTGCAGGAGATGTGTAAATACTACGAGTGCAGGAGATGTGTAAATACTACAAGCGGAGGAGATGTGTAAATACTACAAGCGGAGGAGATGTGTAAATATTAAGAGTGCAGGAGATGTGTAAATACTACGAGTGCAGGAGATGTGTAAATACTACGAGTGCAGGAGATGTGTAAATACTACGAGTGCAGGAGATGTGTAAATACTACAAGCGGAGGAGATGTGTAAATACTACGAGTGCAGGAGATGTGTAAATACTACGAGTGCAGGAGATGTGTAAATACTACGAGTGCAGGAGATGTGTAAATACTACGAGTGCAGGAGATGTGTAAATACTACAAGTGGAGGAGATGTGTAAATACTACAAGCGGAGGAGATGTGTAAATACTACAAGCGGAGGAGATGTGTAAATACTACGAGTGCAGGAGATGTGTAAATACTACGAGTGCAGGAGATGTGTAAATACTACGAGTGCAGGAGATGTGTAAATACTACGAGTGCAGGAGATGTGTAAATACTACGAGTGGAGGAGATGTGTAAATACTACAAGCGGAGGAGATGTGTAAATACTACGAGTGGAGGAGATGTGTAAATACTACGAGTGGAGGAGATGTGTAAATACTACAATCAGGGGAGATGTGTAAATACTACGAGTGCAGGAGATGTGTAAATACTACGAGTGCAGGAGATGTGTAAATACTACGAGTGCAGGAGTGCACCAAAAAGTCTAGCACAAAATAATAGTCAAAAGTAATTCAACTAAGGGGATTACTTAAAGGGAACCTGTCACTGGGATTTTGGGTATACAGGTATAGAGGACATGGGTTGCTAGATGGCCGCTAGCACATTCGCAATACCCAGTCCCCATAGCTCTGTGTGCTTTTATTGTGTAAAAAAAAAACGATTTGATACATATGCAAATTAACCTGAGATGAGTCCTGTCCCTGACTCATCCCACGTACAGGACTCATCTCAGGTTAATTTGCATATGTATCAAATCCGTTTTTTATACACAATAAAAGCACACAGAGCTATGGGGACTGGGTATTGCGGATGTGCTAACGGCCATCTAGCAACCCATGTCCTCAGCTCTATACACAAAATCCAGGTGACAGGTTCCCTTTAAGAATAAAAAAAAAAATGTTTTATACATTTTATTATAATTTTTTTAAGGCAGCTAGCAGACATGAAGATGCAATCTATTAATGGTTTACACAGATGCAGTCGAGCTAAACTTGATGGTTAACGGATTAAGTAGAAAATGGCACACAAAAGTTAACTAACTCAATGGCTTTTGTCACACGATGGCAGAAGAAAACACTGTGACGTGTTATCAGAGTCAATTTTAGTTTGGCTACATCTGTATAATAGACTTTATCTGTAATCTGTCTTGGCTGTCAGTGTAATGCTGACAGGACTCCAAGCTTATAGCAGGGCCTAATAGATCTACAAAGAGGACAGTCCTGGAGGCCTTCACTATGCCCCTAGCTTCCCTGACAACCCATCAGCATCCCACAAATACGTTGCAGAGGGAGGGGGATAATGGGGGTGACAGGATCTGGAATGCTTTTTCTCTGATCCTAGCCATTGCATCAGAGTGCTGGCGCTTTGTTACGGATGTATTAATTGCTGATGCTCAGCTCCTACGCCTCTGCTATCACTGCGCAAGTCATATACAGCAAAGTGCACTAACCCTTTGGTGGCTGTGGCGTATCTATATATGGAGTACATCTGTTGAAAAGATTGTATATTTTTGTTAAACTCCCAGCACCACACTGTTTGAAGGGGCAGCAGCACTCAGACAAGTGCCATAGCCTCTTTATTGTATACCAGTCAAAGCACCATACATTGTATGGCCATGTGACCAATGAACATGATATCATTGGTCTAGGAAGAAGCCGCAAAGCTCACTTGATTAAACAGATGATCCGCAAGGGTGCTGGTTGTTAGACCCTCACCAATCAGATATTCAGGATCTATATTGAGGATAGACCAATGAAATTTAAATGACAAACAACTGCTTTAAAAACAATTAAATTATAGGTACAAATTACTGAAAAACATGCACATTGCGGGCACAGTTATGTGAAATGACAGTATAGTCTTATATGCAGTTACCTATATCTGAAGCATAGCAGACAGGACAGCTCATCGTGTATTGTGCTATGGGACACAGCAGGTGGTACTTTCTAACCTTTTCACAATTTGTGCATATTGTAAAGGATATACTGATTTGTTTCATCTCATGCTGAGCTTGTGATTTAACAACTGTCTGTGGCTTTTATACCATTTTCTTCTCATTACATCTGTCTGTCATAGGACACTGATCATTTAAAGGAGAATTGTTTCAATCCCTTAAGGGCGCACTGACTTAAAATAATCCGTCATGCTGAACATAATTTCTAATCTGTAGGCAACATTTTACAGAAGCAAGTCGATATATCATTTTGGATAACAAATTTTATTAATTTAAATGTAACCTCTTTCTATGTTTAGGAGTCCGGTGGGAAGTCCTACTTAATTATTGACTATATATGTATGCACATTAAGGCTAGTTTCACATCTCCGGCAGCAATTCTGGCAAGCTGTTCAGGCACGGAATAGTTTGCCAGAATTCTCCAGATCCAGCACAGCCGGATGCAACTGGAATGCCCGCCAGCTCCGTTAACTATAATGGGTTTGGCAGAGTAGTGGTCGGGCTCCCTCCTTTCTTTCTCCTTTTACCCGCCTGGACTCTGGGCCTCTCCGGATGTCCCCTTTCTCACTTAGGTTAAGAGTTTGAAGTTAGCTTGTTACTATATATGCTGCTTACTATTTCTTATGTGCTTATATACACATATTACTACATGTTGGAAGCACAATCAGCGTTCTTGGTCCCTCACTATATATTTGTATGCAGGTTTACAGTGGGGTAGGGGCGCAAACATAGTGGAAGGTATAACCTTCTTATTTCGCTTGATTGCAGAATTATTTATACCCTTTGTAACAGTCACGTCCACACACACACAGGGGGAAGGATAGTGACCACTGCGCTCCACCCTCACCCCTGGCCCTGCCTACTTGCCTCACGAGTCCTGATGACAGGGGACAACTGGACAACAGTCCCTTACTTAGGATATGTGCAGGGAAAACAAACAAGACACGGAACGTGAACGGACCGGGTCAGAACCAAGAGAGCTACGCAGTACAAAGGGTTAAGCAAAGAATGGTCAGGAGAAGTCGGGGTCAAATACCAGGAGAGTAGAGAAGTACCAGAGGGGTCCGCAAAGAGTAGTCAGGTGGGAGCTGAGGTCACAATACCAGGACGGATGCGCAGTACAGGAGGAGCAGGCAAAGGATTGTCAGGGAACAGGATCAGATGAGTATTCAGTAGTACAACCAGGAACCTAGAATTACCAGGCAACCTGTGGCCAGCAGGCTGCTTGTATTTATAGTGGGGTCTGAGGGGCATGTGACGTGGCCAGCGCCACATGACCGACAGACAGGTCGAGCACCGAGTGATCAGCTTGGCGCTCAAGGCAGACCTAGGAGCAGGGAGCCTCCTGAAGCTAAGCGGCAGGTCTGCATCTGATGGGAGACAGAGTGCGCCTTTGGCGCCCCGTGACACCCTTTGTGTTTTCTGTGTTTTCATTAGTCCATTCTGTGACCCATGTGGGACCAAATTTTTCAGGTACTTGTTTCTCCACATATTCCCTAATGGCTAACCTCCATGTTATTTCCCACAATGTCAATGGTCTCAATGTACCATAAAAGTGCAGGCAGGTGTTCAATCTAATTTATAAACAACAGGCTGACATTATTCTCTTGCAGGAGACTTTCCCAGTGGTATCAATCCACATATACATCCGCTTCCAGAGGAGTTTCAATTGCGATCAAGAACTCTATCCCATTTAAACTAGTGAAATCATATGTAGACACAGAAGGTAGACTTCTAATTTTACAGGGACTACTGTATAACACCAAAATAACCATAGGTAATTTATATGCGCCTAACAAGAAGCAAATACCCTGGATCATTTCATCTTTAAAAATACTAAAGGACTATGCGGAGGGCGTGGTGCTCTTGGAGGGAGACTTGAATGTAGCCCTTGAGCCTCCTATAGATGTCTCCACTTCGTCCTCTAGGTTCTCCCTTAGACAATGGAGAAAATTGAATATAGCCTTGGCAGAGGCTCATCTAGTAGATATGTGGAGACTTACACACCTCACCGACAGGGATTATACCTATTTATTACTACTTGTTTCTCTTGGAATCATCCAAGCACCTTAATAAGTGGCACGAACTGCGGGTCACACCACTGTCTCATCTTCCCCTATGTTACGTGCTGGCCAATCCCCTGTCGAAGGCACAGGCCCGGGTGCCTCCCGCCAAGTACCTGGACCTTTGCAAGCACCATCAGCGACCACATCCACTTCTGTGTCCCAGTACAGCATCCAAATGTCCTTACCCCAGGCCTTTGAACGCAAGCAAAAATACCCAGCCACCCACCCACCCACAGGCCATAGCACTAAATGCGCAGCTTTCCAAATTACTGGCCCTCGAAATGTTGCCATTTATGCTTGTGGACACTGAGGCCTTCCGCAGCCTGATGTCAGCGGCCTCCCCGCTTTACGTAGTCCCCAAGCGCCACTATTTTTCAAGGTGTGCCGGGCCCGCTTTACATCAACATGTGTCCCGTAACATCACACGTGCCCTGACCAACCCAGTTACTGGTCCACTTGACCATGGACACATGGACAAATGCATTTGGCCAGGGACGCTACATTTCCCTGACGGCACACTGGGTGAATGTTGTGGAGACCGGGAGCGACTCGTACCCTGGGATGGCACAGGCCCTACATCGATCAGGGTTTCCGCCAGCACCTACATTAGTGGCTCCAACCCCCACTTCTCCTCCTCCACTTCCACCTCCGAATTATCCACGTGCAGCACCAGTCAGTCATCAGTCGGGAGCTGGAAGCAGTGTAGCACTGCAGTGGGGAAGCAGGACCATGCTGTGCTGAAGCTGATATGCTTACAGTACAAACAGCACATCGCCGCAGAGCTGTGGCAGGGGATAAGAGACCATAATGAGCTGTGGCTCTCGCCACTCAACCTACAACCAGGCGTGGTTGTGTCTGATAATGGCCGTAACTTGGTGGCGGCTTTACAGCTCGGCAAGCTCACACACATCCCATGCCTAGCCCACGTGTTCAACCTTGTGGTTCAGCTGTTTCTCAAAATCTACCCCAATTTGCCTGAGCTACCGGTGAAGATGCGCCGCGTGTGTGCACATTTCCGAAAGTCATCGACAGCTTCAGCCGGTCTGTCAATGCTGCAGCAGCGCTTGAAATTGTTGTGCAACGTAAGCAGGCGCTGGAACTCCACGTTCCACATGTTGGCCAGGCTTTGTGAGCAACAGAGGGCAGTAGTGGAATACCAACTGCAACATGGTCGTCGCCTTTCCAGTCAGCTTCCGCTATTCACAAGCGAGGAGTGGGCATGGATGTCTGACCTCTGTGAGGTTTTAAGAAACTTTGAGGAATCAACACAGATGGTGAGCGGTGATAACGTTATTATCAGCGTAACCATCCCAATTTTGTGTCTACTCAAACTATTGCTGCTCACAATTAAGGACTACGCTTTGCATGTGGAAGAGGTGGAAATGGGGGAAGACATTACACAGGGTGATAGCCAGACCACCCTCAGTTCGTCTCCTCAGCGGGAATTTGACGAAGAGGAGAAGGAGGAGGAGGAGCAGGAGATGGTTGCCTCCGCTACAGAGGGTCGTACCCATGGAAGTTTAATTCTATCTGTTCAGCGAGGGTGGGCAGAAGAGGAGGAAGAGGATGAGGAGATTGAGAGTCAACCTCCTGATGACGACAGCAAAGTCTTGCCAGTTGGTACTCTGGCACACATGGCTAACTTCATGTTAGGCTGCCTTTCCCGCGACCCGCGCTTTATACGCATTTTAGACAACACGGATTACTGGTGGTTCACCCTTCTGTACCCCCGCTACAAAGAGAACTTCTCATCTCTTATTCGTCTGGTGGAGAGGATGAGCAAAACAGTGCAATACCAGAAGATCCTTGTTGAAAAATTGCTCCAAAAATTTCTAGACAAGGGGAACAGGGGTAGACAAGGGGAACACACAGAAGTTCCAACACAGGCAGGGCAACACTCTCCATAGCCTGGGAAAGTTTCACACCAGCACCCTCACCCTGATCCGTGGCCTAGTGTCACAAGGAGGGAAAATGTTTGGAAGATGGTGAATGAGTACATAGCAGACCGTGTCAGCATCCTTAATGATCCCTTAGTGCCTTATAACTACTGGGTGTCCAAGCTGTACATGTGGCACGAACTGGCGCTCTACGCCTTGGAGGTGCTGGGATGCCCTGCCCTCAGCGTTTTGTCTGAGCGGGTATTTAGTGCTGCTGGTGGCATTATAACAGATAAGCGTATCTACTTGAACGGAAAGGAAGAAAGATCCAGCACCTTGTTTTTCTTGCTTGACGTTTATTCCACAAACCAAATGTACAGCGGTGATAGAAACCTCCAAAAATAAGCCCCAGTACGGCCAGTTGACCGTACTGGGGCTTATTTTTGGAGGTTTCTATCACCGCTGTACATTTGGTTTGTGGAATAAACGTCAAGCAAGAAAAACAAGGTGCTGGATCTTTCTTCCTTTCCGTTCAAGTTTATATGCTTGGGTCTCATCCCATCCGTGCACTCTTAAAACTGTTGATGCAGGTGAGCTGGACTTTTACTATTATTTGTTAGATAAGCGTATCTGCCTGTCAACTGAAAATGCTGACAGGTTGACTCTCAAAAAAATGAACAAAGCCTTGATTGACCATGAGTTCTCGACTCCACCAGAGGAAAGCTGATGAACATAAAGGCACTTTAAATGTTTTGTTTATAATGTACTGAATACACTGTGTTCCTATGCACCCCTTCCACCACAAACAAGGGTATATGGTTGAATCTTCCTTTTCTCATCCTCCTTCTCCTCTTCCATCATATCAACACATGCTAATTCGTCGCATATAATGCCTTCGCATATATAATTGTCCCACGGAGGTATCAGTAGGAACGAGTGTGACGTCACACGCTTTCCTTGTACACAGCTGCTCCTGCGCACGCGTCTGCCACCGACCGGGTTGGCACGTGAAATAGCAGTTGAGCCGAAGATTACAACATCCCGCAACAAGCTCCTGGTGCATGCCCGCATAGAAGGACAAGGAATTACAACATTGTAAGGTAGGAAACTATGCGATCATACATGCAAATTTAAAAGGAACTTGTGAGGAAGGATACACACTGCCTGAATTTATTAATACCAGCCTGCGCAGATATACTATTAACATATATATATATATGTATATATATATATATATATATATATATATAAATATAAGCCTTCACATATATGCCATTCGCATATAATGTTTTATAGGATCAGCTCAGCTTTGGGCCCTGGTATATAATTTTTTTAGAGGGTCAACTCACCAGCAGGCCCTCTCCTACAATGTTTTACAGGCAGGCCCTTGCATATAATTTTTTTGAAGGTCAGCTCACCAGCAGGCCTTTTCATATAATGTTTTACAGGGTCATCTCTCCAGAAGGCCCTCGCATATAATGATTTAAAAGGGTCAGTGTCACGGATGTTGTAGGGGAGAACACCAAAAGACAACAAGAAGGAAGGGAAAAGACACTAGGCCTCACCGCTAGGAAGGAAAAAGGTTACCACCTATAAAACCCTGCTCCTGTTCCCGAACCATTTCAGTGGTGTTTGCATCAATTTCTGATCTTTTCCTATGAACCAGGCACTCGGGTTCTCCCATTGACTTCCATTATACTCATTTTAAATATCTGGAAATTCAGGAAATAAATATCAGGAAATGCTGAGTAATAAGTAATGGGAGCTGAGCTGCAGTAACATAGCATAGACACTATACAGGGTATAGAATGGTCTGATTTTGGCTCTGTAAACTGTGTTAGTTCCAGTGGCCTTACTGGTGAGGGTGCCAGGTGTTAGACCACCACCAACCTAAGAATGGGTTATCAATATTCAAGGCATATCTCTCATGTACACCTGGGAACTTCCTATAGCTATGCTCATGGGTTGCAAGTCTGCACAGTGTTTCATGTCTCAATGTGGCCTTGCCTGGTACTGGATCTCAGCCAAGTAAGTACACTAGAATGTGGCTAAATACAATATTAAACAAACCCTACGGTCACAAGTACTGTGCTTTAACAGACAAAATCAACATTTTTTTTTTATTTCAGACAATGCCATGACAACTTATCCCCTATCTACAGGTTAATTCCTGAGCAGCATGGGCTGTCCACCAGGACTACCGCCAAACACTAGAACAGGGGTAGATCTTCCCTATTTAACCTGTTACTGAGACAGGGCGTACAGGTATGTCCTGATGTCCTGGTACTTAAGGCTGGGGCGTACCTGTACGCCCTGTGTATTTCCGATCACCGCCGATCGGAACAAGGTGTCTGCTCAAATCATTGAGAACATGCAAAATAATTGTGGAGCCCCAGTTATGGATCTTCAACACAGTGAAAGCCAGATATCCCTCAAAGGAAGGAAAACCGAGCAAAGGGGTGTCCCCATTACAGAGATCACCAAATCCACCTTATTAAGTGGCCCCTATGTCAAGATCCCGCTCTTTTACAAGCTTTAAGGATGTGACGGGGAAGACCTAAGCCAGTTATCCATCCACAGACAGCTGTTTTGGGGTGTTGCCCCTCATCAGTGTGGAGTAGGATTCTGGCTAACCAGGAGCAATGCCTTGGAGACTACTCAAACAAAACAATGGCTTATCTTAGGGAGACCAGCTACAGAAAACACTGTGGAGCCTCATTTAAGAGCATCGCCTCAGCAATCCAAAGGGAGCTTTGCACTTTGGATTGTTGTGTCGAGACTCTTAAATGAGGCTCCACTGTGTTTTCTGTAGCTAATCTCCCTAAGATCAGCCATTGTTTTGTTCAAATCATTGAGAAGGCACCTTGGTACAATGCCCAGGGGGGTCCTGTGACCCCCCCTATGTTGGCGATCGCAGCATTTAGACCTGCGGTTTGCTGCGTTTTCGGGTTAGTCGAGTCTCTGGTGACCCGATAACCCGGAATAGGACGGTGATCGGTGGTGTGATAATACACCACCAATCACCATCCTGCGATCCTGAGAGATGGCGGTCACGCCACCTCTTAGGATCGCTTCTGATTGGCCGGCTGGATAGGTGGACGGGCGCAGCGGCAATTTTGAATTGCCAGAGCTCCTTATCCCGCTCATACAGGTCCGTGGAGCGGGGGAGAGAGGAGCTCGGCTGTATTGTAAGATTTTTTTGTGCCATCAGCACACATCAGTGTATTTTGGAGAGGTAGGGAGAGGTAGATTAGGCAGGGATAGTGAGGGAGTTTTAGAGGGAAAAAAAAGTTTTTTCTATTGTGTTGTAGCACCGGATCGGGTGTCTGGGGTCTACAGCACTCAGCTATGTCTGGGGTCCACAGCACTCAGCTGCAGTTTGTCCCCCCCCCACACACACACACATTTATTTGGGGCGCAAGTGGGTTTTTTTTGTATGCGCTGACTGATGCCCACCCCACCGCTGATCAGCTTTGTACCGCTGATCAGCGCGTTTGAATATATTTTTTTCTTTTTTACACTTTTTGGGATATTCAATTTTTTTTTGTTTCTGCTAGGTGTAGGGCAACGTACGCGAACACCTGTCCCCCACACACATGCACACTGAATAAAGTTTTTCACGCATGCACACACACACACACACACTCCCCTATGGCCCGTCGGATGTTCTCGGCCAAGGAGGCATACGCCCTGCTTGCCTCCGAATCCGAGAGTCCCAGTGAGGATGAGGATGCCCCAGTTTCCTCTTGTCATCCGTGTCCTCCTCATCATCTAGCAATGATGATGAGCCCCCAAGGCGGCGGAGATGCTGCCAGGCGGAGCAAGGGGACCGCCATGCCAGGGACCGTGTGGCCCACACTAGTATGAGCAGCTCTGGACCTCGTACTAGTTTTCCAGCCCACCAGATAAGTCCACCCGAGCCCCCTACCAGTGAACTTGTCTGGTGTACCACAGAGCATTTTGAGCCTGTGAGTCCTGATTTTGTTGGCAAAGCATAAATCCAGATTCCCACAGTGGGCTTCACTGAATATGATTATTTGAGTCTTTTTTTCAGTGACCACTTTGTGAATCTGATGGTGGAGCAAACGAACTTGTACGCCCAACAGTTCATTGCTCAACACCCGGGCTCCATTTTGGCTAGGGCCGGTGGCTGGACTCCGGTCAGTGCAGCTGAGATGAGGACGTTTTGGGGCCTCGTGCTGCACATGGGCCTAGTAAAAAAAAACTGTCAGGCATTACTGGAGTGGGGAAGTCCTCTACCAGACCCCACTTTACAGTACTGCCATGACACGTACCCGGTTTGAGGCCATCCGGAAATGCCTGCATTATGCAGATAATGCAGCATGTCCCCCCTAAGGTGATCCCGCCTATGACCGCCTGTACAAAATTAAGCTGGTCATAAATCACTTTGGGACCAAATTTTTGGAGGCCTATGAACCTGGAAGGGAGGTCACGGTTGATGAGTCTCTCATTGCTTTTAAGGGGAGACTCATTTTCTACCAGTATGTTCCCTCTAAGCAGACGAGGTTTGGCGTGAAGCTGTACAAACTTTGTGAGAGTACCTCAGGGTACACTTACAAGTTTTGTGTGTACGAGGGGCGAGATTCCCGTATTCAACCCCAGAATGTCCCCCCACTCTGGGTGTTAGCTGGAAACTTGTGTGGGACCTTATGCACCCAGTGCTAGATAAAGGTTACCACCTGTACGTGGATAACTTTTATATTAGTATCCCCTTATTTCAGTCGCTCGCCGCCAGATCCACGTCCACTTGTAGGACCGTGCGGAAAAATCAATGCGGCCTCCCTACCCACCCCCTCCAGGTACCTATCCCCAGGGGTGAGATCCGTGCCCTTACCAGTGGAAATCTGTTGCTGGTCAGATATAAGGACAAGAGGGATGTCCTTGTACTGTACATAATTCATGGTAATGGCATCACCCCTGTACCTGTGCGAGGTACCACGGCAACGGTCCTCAAGCCCGATTGTATCGTCGACTACAATCGGTTTATGGGAGGAGTTGATCTCTCTGATCAAGTCCTCAAGCCATATAATGCCATGCGCAAAACCTGGGTATGGTACAAAAAAGTTACGGTCTACTTTCTATGAGGCAGTCCTCAAGGCTCTGATCTTTTCTTACCGGGAAAGAGCAGGCTGGAGTACCTCGGGAACTGGAAGCGCCCGGATCATCCCCAAAAAAGTGCAGAGTGTGTTAACAGCTAAAAACTCAATATTTATTGCCCTGATTCTGTAGTTTGCAGTAACACCCCATTTGTGGCCGTAAACTACTGTACAGGCACACGGTAGGGCGTAGAGGGAAATTTTGAAATGTAATCTCCATTTGTTAATAACTCTTGTGGAACACCTAAAGGGTTAAAAAAATGTGTAAAATCAGTTTTCAATACCTTGAGCGGTGTAGTTTCTTAGATGGGGTCACTTTTATGGAGTTTCTACTCTAGGGGGGCTTCAAATGGAACATGATGTAAAAAAAACAGTCCAGCAAAATCTGC